>NC_042511.1:24061655-24374637 GCF_900963305.1 Echeneis naucrates
TAAACGTCCCACAGCGGATGGGCCTTACTACAATACAGAGCCTGCACCTCACAACTGGTGAGTGGTGTCTTCAAAATGAGGCATTAAATTCATTTAATAGATTTTAGTCTTTTGCCTTTTGGTTAACAATTTTTTCACAGCCATCAGTGTATATGAAGGCCAATAAAGGGTTAACTGTAAAGGCCACTTCTTTCGCACAGCTTTTACATCTAGAAGTGATTGAAAGTCTGCTTATTTACCCGATCCTGTGAGAGCAACTGTCTGAGAGCAGCATGTCTGACTGCTGGTCCTCAGGACCAACCAAAGCTATAGGTTTTCTCTAGAACTTAATAATCAACATGACTGATGTCTAGGTGTCATAAGAATGCAGTTGATAAGGCTGTTTAAAAGGCAATCAGTGGCAGTCTGCTGAGTGGGACTGAGAATCACTGCCCTGAAGCACTGGCACCAGTTTGTGTGCGTTGTGTTTGCTTTTAACACCCATACAGGTGCAGTAAATTCCCACAGCAAAAAATCCTGTGGAGTCTGTGGTTAGAGGTAGGGCTGAACGATATGGCCAAAATCTACATTACGATATATTTCTTAATGTCAGTCGATACAGTATATATCCAATATCAAGAACACAGAAACACAGACAAGTCATTGAAAAAGTGCCAAAAATGCACGCGGATGTCAATACATACAGACGTCAGAAAAATGAGTGTGCCATGTTTCTTATGTTAAAAGTGTTATATTTTATATATAAAACAGCACACGTAAAAAAAAAATTCACCCTTCATGTAAGAACAAGAAACATTATATCCTCCACAAATAAACAAAAAGCTTGGCTTTGTCAACACTGATATCTTTAAACCAACTTTAAACTACAAAATAGGCTGATTTATCTTATTCTTTGTAATTAGATTTAATTTATTAATTTTTATGATATTATTATTGAAACATTTTCTATTACTACATATATATATATATATATATATATATATATATATATATATATATATATATATATATATATATATATATATATATATATATAAAAAATGATATAGTATTATTTTCCGTCCCTAGTTAGGGGAGTTGAAATTAAGAGCATGGAGACATTATTTAGATACCTTTTCCTACTTTAAATTGTAGCGACATTCTAACCCTCTTACATACGTGTACTCATAATGGGCTGAAATGAGGTATAGAGTTATCATACAACTTGAGTCACTGACCCCCAAGTTCCCCCCAATCAATAAAATATAATCATTTTCAGTTGTCTCGTCAAAGTACTTAAAACTGCAGACAGAATAACCTTTCTGTCCAAGCAATATGAAAATTGTGCTCTGAGAATACAACAGAAAAGTGCTAATCCCCCACTCTCTTCACCTGCTAGTGGTCCATCAGAGGGCGGTCATGAAAAAGTCTCTTCTGGATCCAAGACCAGCTCCTGCTCAGCCTCTACACCAGCTCCAGCTGCTTCCTCAGCTCCAACCCCAACACCGGTCCCTGCTCCTGCCCCGGCCACAGCAGCTTCAGCTCAAGCCACATCTTTGACCCCTGCCTCCACGGCGCCGGCTGCTCCGACAGCTTCTGCTCCAGCACCAACAGCCAGCTCCTTCCCGCCCTCCCCCAACTGTCGCATTCGAGAGGTCCACTGTGGCAGCCAAGTGCGGTTGGTCGTTATTGCCATCCGAGACATCACCAAGGGGGAGGAGATCACTGTGGACTACAGTCTGACAGAGTGGGGAGAGAACCTGGTCAGTGCTTTCAAACTACACACTACGCACGTTTCCGTTATTACTCCTCTGAGCACCTTTGAAGACATTTATTCCCTCATTATTAACCCCCCCCAAAATTATTTTTAGACTGTTTTAATCTTCTTAATTTCCTTGTTTAATTTGTCTCACCTTTGTCTCATTCTTTGAAGCACACCAAAGTTAACATCAACTCCAAAAGTTAATTTCTGGTCCTTCCATAGGTCAATGCTGAGTAATTATCTAACCCTCAATTTTCCAATTGGTCCCTGGTTACTTGGTTAAGTAAAAACATGCACTCACATACTGTGTGTCTCCAATGACTTCAGATAGGCAACCATATGTATGTTCACACACTGCTGATCAGCTTTATGCACTCATTGTCTGATACACAAACATTCACACTATCCTCTGGACACACACACACACACAGAGAGCTAAGCAAGGCATGGGGTTACCATGGTGATGGCTAAGCTCCAGCTCTCTCTCCTTATAGTGCTTTAGCAACAGTAACCATGGTTATTATATGACATCTGTTCCTTTAATGGATCTCATTAGATTGGATCAATTTACTCAACAAAATTAAGGAAGCTGAATCTGTTTCAGGAAATTAAATTGACAAAATTAAGAAATTGACATCAGAGATTTAAATGGGAGCAGGGCTACAGGGTAGCATATTTAAATGCCATAAATAGTCGAAAATGCCTAGTGTTAACCGCTGATTGAATTGATCCTTCGTTATTATTCTAGCCTGATTGATGATGCCACATTTAGTATCGTCCTTCTCTTTTTTGTTTGGCTAATTAGAGAAAGATTTGGAGTCCTAATCAACCTCTGTGCCCAGGACCAACCATGGAGGGGTCTCCTCCTGCTCTGCGAGTGACGGCTTAGGCTGATTGTGATGGCAGATATTAATGAGCAGTGTGCTGGCTGTTTTAACGTGAGTGCTCTGTGTCCCACAGGGTTTCCGTGGTACAGTGTCTCCAGCGCAACACGAGTGTAACTCTGACACAGAGAGTAACAATATCAAAAAGGTAGGAGTGAAACACTGAATTATGTTATTGAAAAACTGATGGTTCACACCAGTTTAACACTTTTTATATACAGCTTTGTGGAAGAAAATGCTGATGTGACATTTACCTCAATTACTTCTTTCTTTAAAAGCCTTCAGTGGCCAGAAAATATCACTGTAAATGGATGACGTTGCTCTGTTACAGATGGATGAGTAATTAGGAAACTATTTAAGTTACATGTAAAATGTAAGCAAAGTTTACACCAAATTCAACTTGACAAACTTTGGTAAAGTTTGCTTCGTGGGTCTCTAAAATAAAGCTACATACTAATTTAAACTGACTATCCTACTGCCAAATCAACGGTATAAAAAACAAACAAAACATTAAGCAACTTCATTTTATGGCATTAAGGGTATAGGCTTTTGTTAAAAAAGAAAAAAAAATGACACTAAGTATAAGCATGACATCTAATACTTAATTGTGATTTGTATTGCATTTCCCATTGGTGCTATTGTCTATCATGTATGTAATAAAAAAAGAGCACTGAGAATGTACAACACAAACAGAATAAGAGAGAGCAAATGATGTTGATGTGGTTGTGATGAACTGCTATGCCTGCAGGGTGCCACCTGTCAAGACATGGGTGGACAGCCCTGATGTGGGGCTCAATATAATTATGATCATAAAGTCTTCATCCCCCTCCTCTGGATAACTGATTATTTGTGCGAAGGTGTCGTGCAGTTTCACTCAGCCAAAGTATGTAGGTGCTTATGCTTGTCTCTCTGACTACCACCACACGCTAAATGTTAACAATTCACTGTACAGCCTTTTCCCAGTGATGGTCGTGGACGCTTTGCTTACTGTTTTAAAAGTTGACTCATCTGAAAGCGGAATATGCTCATGAAGTAAATGTTGACATTAATTATAATAAACTATAGTAATTGCACTGATATGGGTCATTCAGAGGTGTTGCAGAAGGGGATAACCAGGGGAAACAAGAGAGCTTTTGAAGTAGCATTTATCTTATTCCTCAAAGAACAAACAGTAAAGAAGAGTGCTCTTATTCTGGGTTAAAATGATTACTTCAGACCGTAAAAGGACATTAAATACAAGTAACAAGTGACTGTTGAAATCCAAAAAAGAGACCCAACATTCTCAAACATTCATGAGAACGACGACATGAAGTAGCATCAGAATTTTCCAACACTAACAAAGCTCAAACCCATATGAGCCTTTTCCCATTTTTTTTTTCTTCGTTTTATTAATGCTGCATAATCAGATTTTAACACAGCAGGTGACATTTTCGTTTTTCCCTCACTTGTAGGAGGATGAGCCCGTCTCTTTGACAGCCCAGCAGCCGCAGCAGCAGCCACAACAGCAGCAGCAGCAGCAGCAGCAGGAGTATGTCACCCCATCCTGGTCCCTCTCTCCTTCCTCCTCTCCCATCTCCCACTCTGATGCCAGTGATTCGGATGCTGGGGATGAAGACAACTCCAGCCCCCGTGGGCGTGCATTACGTCGCCGCAAGAAACGTCGCGGCACTCCTTCAAAGAAAAAGACCCTCCAGCGGATCCCACCTGGACGGCCACCGTCGGTCCCCCCTGCCAACATTCCTCATCACAACCGTCCGTTGCCTTCATTCCAGCCTCAATCGCAGTCCTCCCCTCCCTGCTCATCTTCTTCCTCTTCAACTAAGCCTTTGTTTAAAGCTCCAGCTGCACTGGGCTCCAACAGCATGAGTAACATCGACACGAGTGTCCCCAGAGGAGGAGTGTCCATAGACTCCATGCGTCAAACCTGTGAGTACTGTGGACGCCATTTCCGCTCCCTGGGTCGCCACTTAGACAAGCACCATGCACACCAACCTGAGGTGTGCTCCGCACTCGTTGAGCGCTACACACAGATGCCACGCCTGCATGCACAGAACACAAGCCCTACCAGAACCCACACACACAGTCCGCAGCACTCAAAGCTGTCACAGGTTTCAGGGCAGAGCCGCTCTTCAGATCTTCCCCAGAGTTGCGTCCAGGACCTCTCCATGTCTCCACCTGCTCTCTCAACAGCAAACCAATCCCCTGCTTCCTCGGGAAGGAACTCCACCCAATCTGTGCTGACTCCACCACGAGGACAAAATGCAGTGCCGGTGTCTGTTTTAAAGAGGAGCCCACCCCCTGTCGCTGTGGCACAGTCCAGGAAGGGAGCAATGAGGAAGCTTAAGAAGGAGAGACAGGAGGAGGAAGAAGAGGATGAGGAAGATGAAAATGAAGAAGATGTGGAGGTTGTGGAGGTAAAGAGGCCCAAAGAGGAGGAGGATGCAGATATCGTTTGTCCCCAGTCACTCAGCAGCAAGTCCAAAGAGATGCAGCCACCAAAAGAGGAGGAAGATGAGGAGGATGAGGAAGAGGAGGAAGAGGACGAGGAGAATGGAGTGATGGAGGTGGAGGATGAAAGTGGGCCAGAGGATAAGGAAAAAGATTTACTGAGGTAACATGAGGTCTTGTCTGCTTTGTGAATATCACATAGTGTTTGAAATAAAACTAAGACGACGTATTCCTGAGTTATGTTCAAAAATGTCAGTCCAAAATCAAAATGATATTGTATTACATTCGTTTTCATAACAATTATACTGAAAGCACTTGTCACCAAAATGATATGAGAGAAAGGGAATTTATCAACACTTAATTTTAGGAAATTAATTCAATGGGTTTTTGGCACCTCTATACAAAACAAGCAACCTGTAACTTAACCTCCCACTGCTGCAATAACTTAACCGGATTAATTTGTTAAAATTTATGTAAGTTTAGGGGACAATTTAAAATAGATGATAACACTGTATGAATTGGTTACAGCTACTTAAATGTGAAGACTTTATGCTTTTTGCCATCATGCTTGACATTAAACTGAAACCTGGGGGAGGTTTTTTGACTGTTCCTCAGATATAATGGACATTTTTAAATGTCTTATTGTGCTGCAGGAAATCATAACAGCATTTTCCTCCATTTTCTGACATTTTATAAACAAAAAAAATTATTGAGAAAACAGTGTTAGATAATCAATCATAAAAATAATTATTTGCAACTTTAGAAGGAGAAACTAATTTATGTGATAGCTGTCTGGCTCTGTAGTAACATGCCAGCTGGTACATTAAAAGTTAGATTGGAAGATACGTTGACGAAAATCTCACCAAGTTCTACGTGATAGCATTAAAAGAATTTAATGAACTAATCACTCACTGTCTGTCTATTTTCAGCGGTTCGGGGCGTCACCACATGCTGCCCCTGCTCTCATCTTTGTCCTCTCTAGTGCTGTACCTCCGTCGGCTGCAGCACTCCGCCTTCTTGTCTCTGTCTCGGCAGCTGCAGTCAGCCGAAGCCTGGCGCCTTCTCTGCCACTCCAGCTTGGCTCTCCTAATCCTGTACAACCGACGACGTGAATGTGAGGTCTCCAAGCTGTCTATTGCTGAATATCGGGCTCGTGTCACTCCACAGTGCCCTGTTCCGGTTCCCCCTGGTGCCCCTCCAGCTCTCACCCCATTGGAAGCCTCTCTTTCCCCCTTTGAGCGCTTGGTGCTTCCCCATCTCCCAAGAGTTGGCGTCCAGGGTAAGCGTGGACGCGTCCAGCCCCTCATCCTCCCCCCTCACTGTGAGCCATGCCTGGAGCTACTATTGCAGACACGACAGGATGTAGGAGTTGACCCTGCAAACCCATATGTCTTTGCCAGACCCTACCACTCCCCCGCCACACCACTGAGAGGCACTGATCTCCTCCGCAGCCTGGCCCGCTCCAGCGGCACCCGCAATCCTCGTGCACTGACCCAGACCAGGGTTCGGCGCCAGGTAGCAATCCTAACGCAGCTCCTGCTTCTGGGAGAAGGAGAGGAGCCTGGGCAGCCAGGAGGCAGTGCAGTGGAAAGGCTGGAGCACTTCCTTGAAAGGGAGTACCACGTCACACAGAACTGTGCAGGAATTGGCCAAGACCCAGGACTGATGGGCCGAGTGGGCCGGGTTGTGCTTTGTGGAGAGAGAGATGGAGTGCTGTTCAGAGGGATGAGCCTGAACCACATCTGCCTGGAACTGGACGGTGAGATTGATAGACGACTGAATGAAAGAGTGGAACTGATGATGTGTTGTATCGTCCACGACGAGCTCTATATCACAAGAAAACCAATAGAAATCAGTTTCATAAGCCTTTTCTCAGTGCTGTCAAAAAAAAAAAAAAAAAAAACTGGCTTGGAAAGGATTAAAGCCTTCCCTCCAGTTATTGTGTGTGTTGGTGTGTAAATGGGAAGATAGACAGGAGTAATAGAGATGTTAAGCTCTTACTTCCCACTCCTTTGAACCTGTTGCCAACCTTTCCTCCCCCTCCCTCTTTCCAGTTATGTCAGGAAACTCTGCAGACTCGTACTCCGAGGGAGAGTCTGAAGGGGAGCAGGTAAAGGAGAAACCAGAGGCACCCAGTTCTGCTCCGACACCGAACCCTACACCTACCCTGCTGTATGTCAGGAAAGGCAAGAACAACGGGCGTGTGGGACGACCAAAGAAGCTCAAGAACACCCAGCCACCCCCTCTGCCTCCTCCCCCTCCACCCGCAAACCGCAGGAGAGGCTCAGGTCAGCCCAAATCAGGTTTGTTTGGGTTTCAAGTAAAATCTGTGTTTCGGTTTTTTAAGAAAAGGAAACACAGAAAGCAAATGACAGAACAGTAAGTAAAACATGCTGGTGAGTTAATAAAAAAAAAAACCAAAACAAAACAAAAAAAAAAAAACAACATAGATGGCACCTACTCCATCAATTAAAACATTACCGCAAGGGCCGATCAAGCTGTTGGTTCGTCAAACTCACAGCCAGTCAGTCAGTAGACCACCCTACAACGATTGGAAACGGTTTTACTCGTCCAAAAGTTTGTATTCTACGTCCAGTGATCTCATCCTGTCCTGACAGTCAATGACTGATGTGCTTTTGCATTTAGTCCAGATCTACTGCTTGTGATGGAAAACTTATCAAGACATGTTTGTCTGAAGTGCAAACCTGAAGATTTTAGATTTAAACTGATTTCAGTTTACTTCTTGATTGTTATTGTGATGAATTCGAAAGGTTAGAAAAACAATTTAAAATTGCCTGCACCTGATTGGAACTGACTAATTTTGTGATTCCTGTGAACTGTCACTTCTGATGCCATTGTGTTTGTGTGGTGATGGTGGAAGGAAGGCGGTCTACTGGACGCAGTGGTGAACCTTTGTGGCAGCTGAAAGACGCTGTTAAAAGTTGTGATCTTTAAATCTCTTCTTCCTTGCAGGAAAGCGAGGTGTTCTGAAGCGTCCCTGGTCTGAGGCTGAGCGTGCGGCGGTTGAGGAGCACCTGACCCGAAACATCACCGAGCTCCGGGTCCCAGCCAAGGCTGACTGTGAGCGCTGTCTGCAGCAGTGCCCCCTGTTAGTCAGCAACCACCGCGACTGGCGAGCCATCAAGTTCTACTGCCACAACCGCATTCAGCTGTTGAAGAAAAACCAGCGGCGTGAAAGTGAACCACAGCCCCTCACTGTCTGCTGAGAAGGGAGAAGTGTTCAGGGCGGGACTTGACATTGGGGAGGGAGGGGCGGTGGCTGGAAGAGGGATGTCTGTACTGCAGCTAATCACAGCAGATTCAAATGGTACCCTGCTGCCCAGAAAATGCACTAATTTTGAGAGGACCGTCATATAATTTGTTATTTTTGACCGGTTCCTAATTTGACAACTGACGGCATTTTTTTTTTTATTTCATTTTGAGCCACACTAGAACAGAAATTTCAATTCACTCTTTTGCTGCTCTACTTTAAGGTCTTAAAAATACACTAGAGTCTTTATGGTGCTCCTGTTTGAGAGTTAGAGTGCAAGTCTTGTCAAAAGCAGTGCACTTGGATGGGTGCCGTTTGAGACATGCCTTGGGGGACTTTGCAGACCACGGCACCAGCCACAGACTGTCGTCTTGTACATGGACATTTTTCCCGGCTTCCATAACAGATAGACTAACCTGAAATATAAAAAAAGGGAGCCACCTGACCCCTACAGTGTTGTTATATGAACGTCGTGAAGTAGCATTAGATTTTTCATGCTCTGAGACGTTAATAGGACAAATGGCCTGAGCCTGGGCCACACTTTTCTTCATAGTGGCTTTATAATTAGAGTAGGCCTAACTAATGCTACCATAGAAGAATAGCCTCAAACAAGCTAGTTCCACTTTTCATACTGACTGTGCAGTTCTGACTTCAATTTTAATATATTTGGACCTTAATTTACATGTAAGGTACTAGGTGGTGAGTTCCACTTTTACAGTTACAATGAAGTTTTTTGTTTGTTCAAATGGAAATGGAACGCATTACGAGAATTTTTTGAGTTGTGGGTTTCGTGATTGAGACAATTAAATGGCACCAGAATGTTGTGAAGTTACTTTTGAATACCTAAGATGGTTAGTTATACAACAAAGTCCACAAAACATACTGTACAATCTGCTGTCTTTTCCATAAACAGACTCGTTCCTAGATGTCGACAGCTACCATTTTCTCCAGAAACAGTATGTTCATGTTTCCCCGTCGTTTTCTGTTTTTTCTGCCTGTTGCACATTTGTTATTCAGAGAAGTAAAATAAGGTTCTCTAGGCCAATAAGCTGGATATCACTTTATATATGGGGAGGAGATTTGCCATGGTTGTGTTAAAAGTAAAAAAAAAAAAAAAAGAAAGAAAAAAAAAAGGGGGGGAGGGGGGGGCATTTATCTGAGAAGTGATTGTTCTGTGTCACCATGTTTGTTGCTTTGTCTGTGTTGTCTTTTCCAATGGCTAGAGCTCCTCCTGTCTTTTCACAGTCACACTACATGGTTTGCAGCTCAATAAAATGATTGGTTTTTCATCAGTGTTTCTGGAAATCCATCGGACTAAAACCTCCACAAAACCTCAAGATAGATACTTGAAGTTATTTAAACTTTTTGCAGAATCTTCTGTTCTTTCTTGCTCTAGCCTTGCCAGTTACATTGTATATAACAGAAATATTATCATTATGCTAACTGGTTGTCTGTGCTAGACTATATGTAGCTTTTTTTTCCCATTTCTGAGTTATGGCTATCTGTACATAAGCCTGTTTGTAAATAATCCTCAGAGAAACAAAGAAAAAACACAATGTATGACATGCCTTGGATGTTGTGTTATGTTTTTTCTTTTTTTTATATAAGTCTTATAAAACTTTAAAGCTGTACATTTCGTGTTATGGTCATTTTTTCCGCTGCCCCCTCATGGATTCTTTTGCCAAAAGTAATTCTTGTTTTTGTTTGGTGCAACATCGCAGGGATTTGTAATTTATCACTTAAACGTATCTGATTAGAATTCATGTTCCTTTATTTGCCCCACAGCGGGAAAATTAAGGATAGTAGGAAGGGGAGAGTGAAATAAGTAATAAGTTAGGGAAGATGTAATAGAAGTAAATATGTAAATATATAAAAAAATATATATATGTTGTTGGAAGGTTTGTTAAAAATGATCTCACTGAGCTGTTTTTAATCACTTCCATCATATGTGCAGTTCAACAGCAGTGCCAATAGATGGGTGTGTTGCTTCATAAACTGTTCTCCCTTTCCTGAAAGTAGCAGCAGATTTTCAGCCAGCTGATGGTCAGCATTGTAAGACTTCTCATTTGAAAGCAAGAGCCACTGTGTCCTCTGCAACGGCAGACTTGGTCTCGCCTGTAGCCACTTCACTTCAGGGTGAAAAGTGGCTTCCAGATAGGCAGAGCCAAACACAGGCACACAACAATCAGATGGGCATCACCGAGTAAAAGAGCACAACCCCATGTCTCCAGACTAGATCAACTTTCTTACGTAATACACCGCAACTTTCAAAAGAAGCAACAAATAAACAAGTTACAAACGCTAAAGGATGGAGACCGAAGGGCACTGGAAACTGAAAAGAGTTCCCTGATTGCCTGATCAAGCTGAAAAATGTTATCTACAAGGGGTCGAAGAGCAGCAAGTGAAAAGTCAATGAAGCAATTTATTATTAGGAGGTCCAGAGTTCATGATCACTGTGTGACAACTCAGCTGACTCTTTACAGAGGATGAAAAGGAAAGCCTGATCTCCAACTCTACATTTAGAGCATTCACCCTGATGAAGGTGATTACGTAGCCTGCTGATAACACGTCTCAGCTCTCTCAGCTTGGACTTTTAGAAAACAAAAGTGCAGGCTTACAAACTAAGAACTTGAGAGGCTCGTGTAGGATCAAGTGTTTTAAGGCCTTGGCCAAAACTAAAAACCTGTGACAAATGAGAAACTGATCTTCTGACATGACTGTTTATATGCATTTAAATCCCTTCGCCGTCATGTATTCTGCAACCTTGAAAAGTTTGGAGACTGTCATATGACTTCATATGACTCATTAGTGAGGACATTAAAGGGTTATTCATATTCTTCTCTGAATGTTAGTTCTGTGTTGGTTCATACAAAAGTCATTTGCACACAATGTTGGTTAATTAAAGGCCAAATACAAAAAATATCATGAGATCGTCTCTCTTTTTTCCTTTTGTGCTTTGTGTATGCAATAAGATTAGATTTAATAAGATACAATCACATTACAAGTGGCTCCTCCAGCAGCATCGCTGTAAGATCCCCTATTCAGGAAAGATTATGAATTCCTTCTTATCTTCTATTTTCTCCGTTTCCTGACTGCCAATGACACAGATACAAAAACAAGGCTAAGAGCTATAGCTATTTACAATCACACACTAATAACTAATAGCTCTTTAGAGCAAAATCACTTCTTAACGACCTTGACAATCAAGAGATAAATATCTCTGCACTCTTTACATGTTCAACAACATTTGACACTGAGATGTTCATAGTTTAACTGCTAATACTGTAAATGAACAACTTTTATAATCAAATGAACTCCTGCAGTCCAGTTTTGTTTTGTTTTTTTTTTTGTTAATGCGGAAAAGGCACAACTACCTGCAGCTTTTTCCTTTGTCCAGAAGGTGGTAGTAAAAGAACAAAACAGATCATCTTAGCATTGTAATCAAGCCATTTTAATTGGATAGAAGCTCTGATATTTGCCTATTATACAATCCAAAGCACAACCCTCCCTTTCTTAAAAATTGACATTTATTGACCTTTAATCATGCTTCATGTTAAAAAGCAAAACCCATTACAGAGGAGCGCAGCTAAAAAGGAGTAAAGCTCTTATAAATTTAAGTTGTGAGACAGCTGAGATGTAAATTAAAGAGTAGAAAACAACAGATGGCCGACACTGGACACGTTGTACGTTTCAGTATGAGTAATGGGAAAGAGTTTTAACCTCTTTGCACGGCTGCACATAAAAATGTATTCCATTGTATATTCACCCTTATAGGTGGACGACAAAGTACTTTACAGGGTGCAGTGGCTGTTCTGGAGGGAGATTTACAGAATTTTTTAAAATAGGGAACATTTTTTGTTGATGATTAACGGAGACAGCCTGGGGGAAAAACTGTTTCTTCCCCCAGGCTGTCTCCCCGATCTCCCCACAAGCCAACTGACTACCTCATGCACATTTGCACATTACTGAACTATTGCACTACTGCACAATACTCCACAACACATATTTCCAATGTCAATGTATATGCATGTATGTGTATACATTTATATATTTTTATTTTGTCTTTCTCTTAACGTGCCCAAGATTTAAACACCAGAGCCAAATTCCAAGTATGTTTAAACATACCTGGCAATAAAATGTGATTCTGATTCTGAGTTCATAGAATCAGGTTTTTAATTTAGCTCATCGGTAGCAGGAAATGAATCGGTGTTGGACTTCTTTCTACAGGAGGGCAGAAGATCAGCAAGCAGGTTTACAGGCAGACACACGTGTCAAAGCATGCGACTCTGCCTGTCTTCCACACAATTATGTGCACCGCCTTCAGAACATGTGCAACAGTCACTCTTGGTTAGAGGTCTTTCTAATTGCAATATTTTTTGACAGAATGTGTTCATGTGTTCATGAGCTTATTGTTTGTTTGTTTCAGCCTGTCAGTTATAAAAGACAAAGAGATACTCTCACTTTAGAGTACATTTTGTTGACAAAATGTCACTTTTCTCACAAAGACTTATTTATTACTGGATCTCACAGTAAGAATATATCATTTGAACCCCAGCAGGACCAGAGTCTTTACTTTTATTTGGATTTCACCTAGTCCTGACGAAAGGGGACCAAGCGAATCAATGATGTACTTCATGCTGGCGTTAACTGAAAGAGCCATGATCCAGAGCCAGAAAAACTGGTTGAAAAAAAATTGAGCGCATGACAAATCACATAAATCGACACTTTTGTTGCTTGGAGTGAAATAGTATATATTTGAAAACATGTTTCTCAGTCAAAGTTACATGTTTGGGATTTTTCTATATGCAGATAAATGGATCTTCACGTTAATGAAACCCTCCAGAGAATTTTGACTGATAGCTGCAAAACGTGATTTGAATAAAAAAAAATAAATAAGTGCTTCACTCCTACACTAACCTGAAGCAGCAGAATCTGGGCGGCCTTGGCCCTGATTGTGAGGCGTTTCAGAGTCGCTGTGCTGCGTACTGACAATCCTGCGGTCAGTCCTCTGAGTCTGGTCACATCGTTTTCCACCCTGTGGATAAAGTACAAGACAGAAAACATTTTTCATATTCTGTCAAGTGTTTACTCTGCTCCCATATCCTCGCAGTTATTTAGGAGATATCATCTTGTTGTTGTATTTCTGAAGCCCTTGGTTCTTTTGTGTTCTCATCTGCTTTCCCGTGCATCCAACCGAAACAGAAACACAATTAAATGCTTCGGGTTTTCTCGTACTGATAAAGGCTTAAGCTGTGGTAATTTTCCTTTGTGTTTAACGTAATTTCTGCAGCACTGCCAGCACACTCCCGTGTGGTCAAAGGTAATAATGAATGTCTGCAATTTAAAGAAAACATTGTAAATTGTGACAGGGATTCCCAGAGGATACTGTTCGATACAAGAGGCTTACATTTTCTTTCTTGCTGTGACAGATGCTAAATTATGCCAATTATTAATTCCCCCTAAAAAGGACAGATGAGATAAAACTAGTATGCTGTTTCATGAATCCGACTGATACTGGTACTCTGCACTTTGAACAGTATATCATAAGAAAACCAATAGAAATCACTTTTACTGACCTAAGTCAAACGGCTGAACATATGCAGAGTTGAACAAAACAAGACTGAATCAAATTCCTCTTGATGGCTGCTTTTCAGAGTCGTCTTTAACAGACTGAGGCGCAGCTGAAATTGGACCTCTGCGCTTTACCGCAACCTTTGAGATTTGGAACCAAGAGTGTCGAGAGCAGTGAAACCTCCAAGTGAAGCAACCAATCAATGACTGCAGACGCATACAAATCATGAAAAAAAAAAAAGAAAGCAGATACTGACAGAAAGACCGCCAAGCCACTTGACACTTGTATGTAGCGGTGTTTAACAAGCTTTCTAGTTTCGGCCAGATGAAACCAGCTTTGCATTCACATCCTTGCTGTCATCCCAAAGGCTCCTCTTTGTCTTTGTCCTCATCTTGCTGTCAGCATGGCTGGATTTTTGCTTTCACAACACAGAATTGATCTTAAACAGTCTTAAGCCAATTGTGTTACCTGCAGCTTATTACTGACAGAAAATAATTACCAGCTGTCCTGCTGATAATCATTAGTCCTGTTCTGGCAAATTGTTCCTATGTGCCGGGACATTAATTCATTTTTCATTTTTATTTTTTTACGTAAATCACTGCTTTATTCATCTCTGGTTCTAATACAGATTTTTCCCTCTCGTCGCACAGATATTAACTAAGAGAAATGAACATTACTTTACAGTTGAATTTCCATTTTTATATAGAAACTAGGGCAGCACAAGCCCGCTGCAGCTGTGTCCTCCCAGTTGCAATCTCTATGACAAACTAACCTCCCGTGCTGTCTTTTCAATGCAAATGTCATAACTATTCGTGTGGTGACCTCACATGGTGGGGAGCTGCAGGTGACATATCCAACAATGCGCTCAAGTCTGAACTAAATGGACTGATTGGATGCTGATCAGGTGGCAAGTGAATGTCTTTTGCCAGATTCACTGACTACCTCACTGATTAAATGTTAAAATCTTTGCCGACTCTTTTCTCCCAGATTAAATAATTGCATAATCACAGCTCCTCATTGCCTCATCAAACATACATGGTACAGCTGTGTTGTGTGCTGGCCAATGGTGGGAACCGGAGTGGATGCTGCCTTCGCAGGCAACGATCTGGGGTTTTAAATTGGCTGCACCTCTCCTGCTTTTACAGAGTCCTTCTATTAGTATAAACCTGTGTTTATTTAGTGTTTGGTTTGTGTTCTGTTGTTAGAATTGTGCTGGCTATGTTTAAGAAACAAGTGCTCTGATTAGTTGACAACAACAAGGAGTCGGTTCAATTTGTTGAACATGCTGACTTTGTCAATCACACATATTTGTGTCTGTAGGGATGGCCCTGCCGTATTAGCCCAACCACCAAAAGGTAAATCCAAAAAAGGTGCCATCAAAGTAGAGCAGGTTTTAAGAAAATGTTATTTTAACAACTGTATTAAAACAACACTCCTTTTATAGCAAGTAGGGTGAACATTGAACGTCTAAGTTAAACTCATGAAGGAGCATAAAGCTCCAGTAGCTCCACCATTAATTCTTACTCCAGCTCTGAACCCTTTGAAAGACAGAACATCCTCAGTCATAGGAGTCCAATATGGCCTCAAAGCTGATCAGAAAGAGCAAACACAAAGTGTAGGCATACACCATAGGCATACTTTTTGAGCAATAGATGTTGCAGCCACTGTGGCTGGCCGACCGAGGATCTGATTTAAGAGGCTTCTCATGTAGGAGGATTACTGTTACCTGCTGAACACATCGAAATGTGGGTGGATTTACTTTCTAAAGACACAACATGTACTCCAACACTCCAACTCCTAAATGCTATTAGTCATTGTAACTTTAAAGTATTACATATAGAGGGGCATCGCAATAAATAAGACAAATAAATCAGTCCAAGTCATCCATTCTGTCCGACCCGCAGTCATAATGCTGAAGGCTGACAGTCTCTCAACTGTGAAAGATACAAAAAGGCACAAATCAACCTAATTAAGGCACCCTGAACTTGGTGGCCAATTACCCTGAAGTCCGGCAAAGTATTCTGTCATTTTCGTAGTAAGAGCTATTTCATTTTATTATTTTTTGTGACTTAATGAGCTACTTTATTTCTAATATTTGTTGTATTACTGTGTGTGTTCTGTATTAAATACGCCGTGGAGCCTATCAAAGCAGTGTCATTTCATTTCTTCTGTAAATTAGCTTCTTAGATACAATAAAATTAAAGGAGCCTGCGGCTACACAGCAGCTGCTTCCTGGAAATCTGTCTTTGGCATGAATTGAGGAGAGAAAAAGGCAATTTATGAAATCATAGGACAGTTAGATGCTTCTCTATGGTTAGATATTTGTATTTGACTTTCATTACAAAAAAAGAAGTCTATTTCCTTCTCAAATTTTTACTCATTACTGAAGTATTAGCTGCTGTCTGACACTGCTCACTGATGACTTGGGTTACTTTTAGTGCTTTTGATTGGACAGAAGTCACGATGAAAGCTCAGAATCACCATGCCAATGGAAAAGAGTTACTAATTATATATATATATATATATATGCTGAAAACATAGATTTTTTCTTGGTTTAAGAGCGCCTTTTGACTTTTTATGTCGTTGATGACAGTAGGAACTAAACAGTGCCTTTTTAAGTGCTGCCTTCACATCGTCATTGCTGTGCTTATTCATTCAGAACAAAGTGTCCTTGTGATAAGCAGCACCCGACTCGGCTGGTGCTTCAGTGTATATTAGAACGATAAGAAAAGTGACTGACACTGAAATAATTGTTGCGCATAAATAATATGTATTATGCACATGGCAACAAGTATTCTTGTTCCCGTTAAAGCAGAATTTAATACATTTCTTTATCGTGAACATGGTCACCCATTAGAGTTCCCTCACCTTGCTCATCTTTCAAAATAATCAGAAGATTTTTTTAACCCTGTGGTAACCCTAACCCTAACTGAGCTGTTATTTAAGCAAAAAAAAAAAAAAGAGAGAGAGACTTTAGCCTCAAAAATAAAATATGTGGATTTTATTTAAGTTGGGATTGTTCGACAAATAACAAGAGCGCTGAAAGGTGTCATTGACATATGGAAAAGGTGATTTAGACTTTTTTCAGATGAATCAACAATAGAATTAGCAAAACAATGCCACAATAGGTGTCGAATTAATAACCATATAAAAAGAAGAGATAGAAGAGAAATCAAAAGATTAAGTTGTTATTTGTTTGGGATTTAACAAGACTTTTGACTTTTGATTACAGCGGGCCTGTTAAGATCTACTGTCTTTATATTCACATTGACAGAAGCCTTTCCAGATATAACTCTGTGATTAAGAAAAAATCTTATCACTTAATGTCAAAAATATGTTGTGTTTAGAGACAACTGACATAATTAAAAGACTTATCACTGTTATAGAATACTACACACTGAACCACAACACTCAAAACAGTGCCTAACAATTTACACAAATTGCTTTGGATTGTTATTCATAGTTTGGGTCCATTTCAGGTTTCTAAAATGAGGACTGAGGTTATATTTTGTGGGGGTAAAAGTTCAAGCCCAATACATGAAAGCATTTGTTGTTGCCACTGTATATACATACAGCCCTCAGCAGAGGTCTGAGGACAGTAGCCATTTACTCCACTTACAATAGTCAGTGAAATTTCCATAAATTAAGAGGCCAACTTGAGATGCTTAGCAGTTGCAGCTCTTTCTCATGTTCACGTGTTGCATTGGGACAAAATTGAAATAAGCAAAAAGTTATCTCATAGATACGTATTAATGTATGTACAAAACAAATCCAAATCTAGAATATGATAGTGACTGCACAAAATAAACTTGGGTAAGTCTACTTTTGGAAAGAAAATTTGATTTTTCCGCCTGCAAAGCCTGCTCTGAGCAGCACAGTCTGCACTCAATGACGGCTAAAGAGTACAGCAATTCAGCATCATCATTTTAAATTAACTTTTTAATGATGCAAGACAATACCCGTCCAGTTTCCATTAACACAAAACACATTTGTTTTTAAGCAATAACGCAGGTTTGCAGGCTTCACGTCGGTGAAATTAGGTGAAATAGCTGTGGACCAAATGTAGCTGTTGTCCAGACTGATAGCATGTATGAACGTGAGAGTTTATGTACCTGCGATTATATTCATGACCCTACTACACTGACGCAGTCCTCCACCATCTCAAACAGGAAGTGATGGGGTCCACTTCGTCGGGCCACCTCACTAGCCGTCTCTGAGTTCCTGCTGTAGAGCCCCGGCTTCAGGTGTCGCTGAGAGAGCAGCAGCTCTAAGGTGTGGGCGGAGTCTGTTTTAGGGGAACTTGTATGAGAAGCAGCCAGGTGCAGCGGTGTGAGCCCACCATTGGTCTGAGCGTTCAGTTCAGCTCCATGTTGCAGGAGAAAACTCACCACAGTCACGCGGCTCCAGCGGCAGGCGCTGTGAAGGGGCGTCCAGCCATCGATGGTGCGGGGGTTGACTTTAGAACCAGCAGTGATTAAAGCAAACACAACATCAACATGGCCACTGTACGCTGCACGATGTAGTGGAGTGTAACCATCCTCATCACAGCAGTGTACCAGCAAAGGATCAGCAGTTAACAACCTACAGACTGTTGAAAGCTGGAGAAAAACCAAAGATCACGGTCAGGATATTATAAAATAGTTACTTGGAATTTTTACTCATCGCTCTGATGGTTTAAATACGATTAAAGATATTCATGTGAGTCACTTTTCCCCTATGTAAATCAAAAGGTCCAGACCTTTATTATTTCTTATTCTTATGATGACACGAGGAGAAAAACATAAAGACTTTCAAATGAAGAGGGAGAGACAGAGAGAGAGGGAGCGTCTCTTGACAGTTTAGACTGTACATTTCCCTCTATGCTGCACACACGATATATTTAGTGTTCACTCAGAAGAACAATCCTGAAACTTCTTTGGACAGGAGGTAGAAAGTGGAAAAAAAAAAATGGAGCAACATGAAGCAAATAAATGTTCAGAAGTTGGATGGTAGGCTCCAGTCTGATTCTGAGTACTTCAGTTAAAGGGCGAATTAAATGCATTTGTAAACTGCGTTCTCCTTCTGTGTTATTATCTCGTGGGATACAAAATAGCACATTCCCATTTCTCTCGCTAACTTGGCATGTTTACAACTAAATAGTGAATTTGTTCTCAAGGGCTTCACACTCCATTGTTGATTTTTCTGCTATAAAAGTTGAAAATCCATTTTGATTTTATATCATTACGTGGCAGTCTTTGGAGGTTTTCTCTTAGATATTTGCACATCACCTTTGCAAAATGCTGCAAGAAGACTAAAGTGGAAATACACAACGGCTCTGGTGCCCATGAAAGCAGCTTCGGTACATGCTCAAATTCTTAACAGAAATGTAAAGAAAACAAAAACAACTTGACTTGACCTTCTGGTTCGTTAGTGAGATTTAAAGGAACAATGCAGCTGGACAATAACATGCTACAATGATAGAAACTGTAGCTGTGACCCAACTCTGACCTCAACACCGCGGCAGTCAGACACGTTTTGGTAACTTACACGATTGTTTTCTGCTGCCCACAGTATGAGCTCCTCAGGTTTGTCTTTAAGATTTTCTTCCTTCTCTTGGTACCACTCCTCACTATGCACCTCCTCCTCCTCCTCCTCCTCATCATCCTCCTTAGTTGTACTCCCAGACCAGAAACTGTTGGCCCCGCGGGGGATCAGATGTCCATGTGTACTGAGAAGCTCAAGCTGATTAAAATCTTCAGGAAACTCCATCACTGGTCTTTTCTTAAGCCGAGAATCTAGACATATAAATAAAGACAAATGTACGGATTAAACTTGTGACAAATAAAATAAATTTTAAGAAATGTGTTTTTTTTTGTGTGTGTGTGTTCAAGTCTTTCAATTTTATCAGCTCTATTCAATCTAAAAGTGAACAACTGCCATTTGGCCAACACAAAATATCGGATGCTCTGCCTTTTGGATACGTTTCTGGAGACGAATGGGAAATAAAAACTCTTAGTTGCATCCAAACATCTTGCCCTTTCACATTTTATTGGACAAGCTTTGGATTGGAGTCACAGAAGTCTCTCAAGCATCACTTTTCTTGAGAAACATTCAAACAGTGCTTTAAAAACTGACTGATGGCCTATTCCACAAACATATAAACCGAGATTATACACATTATACACAGTCATGATAATAATACAAAGTAAATATAAGTGGTAGAAAACTCATAACAAAGATAAAAGCACGTCGACAAAGGATTTTTGTGAGTGTGTGTTGTACAGAGTGACTGTTTGTGATAATATTGTGTGTTTTTTAAGTCTAATGACTTGCTGCTGTCTAGCAGTGTATCTGTGTGATGCGACAGAAAAGTACATTGACGTTACTTATTGAGGCCAACTAGAGAAAAACTATCTCTTTCCCGTGTCTGTACGGAGGTTTAGCCACTAAACAATCTGTATAATTGAATGCTTGTTTCATTTAACTACCATGAGGAAGAAAAACAAACCGAAGCTGTTTCACACTCACCGTCCTTTTAGGCGGCTGTGAACGACCCCGAAGCTAACAGCCGGTTGGTACAAAGGATTGTGGGTTTCGTAGTTTCTTTCCAAGTTGTCTTGGCTGAGACGTGCGGTTCAGAAGACTTCATTACCCATAACTGCTTGGTGAGTTAATTTTCTTCTTCGTTGGAGCAGAGACCTGCATGCCTCCTTCTTTCTGCCGCCTGCTGCCTGCGACAGCTATTTTCTATATGAGATTCATAAACTGTAATCAGTGACTGACTGGGAACAAAAAACGGGCCACCAGCCCCAGTTATGGCCATAAACTCTAAACATTTAATACCCACAACGCCACTGCAGAAAACAAGAATAAAACACCAGAAAAACACCCGTCATACAGTTAACAGGGTACCAATCAGTTCCCTGTTTTATCATCTGTGTCAATTTCCAACTTCCTGTCTCCATCAGAGAGCAGTCTACTCGGCCCAATGCTGACATTTCCAGGAGGCATTTTGACGTTTGCAAATCAAATTAAGAAGCAGGTATTTTTTCGATTTTAAACCAAGCTTGTAAAATTGTGGATGTGGAGGAAAACCATGACTGTAGTACACAGAGAGTTTTATTTGGTCTAAATACTGACCAGATCGGGTGCCAGTCAATGGGACAGCAGAGAAATTTGACCTTTCCTGAACATATTAAAACATTACCAGGGTACCCTGGGAACACCTAATTAAATCAACCTGATAGACCTCAGGGCGAGTTCCCCTGCACTCCTACTGATTTCATTGTATGACTAAATAAATGCTTTCAAGTGGAAGCAATTCTGGAAAGTCACCTTAAAATGAACTGTGTTGATTTGACTTGAAGGCTGTGAGAGCTGACATGCAGGTGGTGTTGTGTTGTGGAGGACGTCCATGTTATCTTCCTGATAACATGTACATGTTATCTACACATGTGCTTACATATTCAATGTAAGCAGGAAAGAAATAATTATTAACGAACAAAATAACACATTAAATGTAAACACTCCACCAATCAATCCTTTAAGATAGCAGAAGGCCGCACATGAATGATAAAATGCTAATAAACGGGGGTAGAGGAGACATGCCAACTTGAATCTAATTTCTTTGCTGATTTTACCCCCCACCTTTAACGGCCCACCAAAGCCTGGCCTCAGCTGCCCTCAGTGCAGGAAGAAAGGCTCAGGTGAGTTTCCTGCTTTTCATCAGCTCTTACATACTAAAGTCTGTTTACTGGGACTGGAACTCCCACTGCATATGGGGGAAAAATGTTTTGTTTATGGCTCCAGAAGAAACCAGGAAAATTTTGATAAACTGTATGAAGCTGTTATGGTGCAGTCTGGGGGTGCTGTAGCTGAATCACAAGCAGTTGAGTTCTTCTTAATGTAGGCAGGAGGGTTTTGTTAAAGAGGACGGAGAATGGAGAGTGATTTCAGTCGTTCTGTGGCGTCGGTCTTTATTCTTTTGTCCTCAGGGGCTGTGGGAGACATTGTGTTCTGAGTCCTCTGTTTCCATTCAGCCATCCCACTCTCGTGTACTCAGTTCCTCAAGAACACCCTTCACGTCTTCAAACTTTCATATTCTATTGATAAGAAAATGTTGGTCCACAGTCCAGGACACAGAGTACTCACAAAACAATTTGGCCCTGCTCGTGTGTTATCTCAGAAATGCCTTGTGTGGTTTTCTTTGAAAATTGGCACAAACCTTCTCTCAGATTCAAAGACAGCTTGATTGGAGTTTGGTCATTGAAGGTGGAAGTCACAGTGACCTGACAAAACTTGCTTTTTACCTCTTGAATGTAATACTTCAAGAAGCAAAATACATATGCTTGGTAAAAATATCAACTTGGAGAAGATGAACCAGCCAAAGATCAAGTCACTGTGACTCTCGTATTAATATCGTGATGGCGATGAAATGCAGCTGTTACATAATGAAGTCACACCCTTGGGGGCCACTGTGGTGGATTGAAATTCAGCCTTGTTGAATATATTCTGATATAAGGGCTCACACGCAAATATTAACGTCTACCGAGACCTCAATTAAAACTTTATCTGGATGTTAACAAGTCTCATATAATATACAACTACATTTTTGCCTATGGGTTGATGAATTTAAATGTAATGTTTGCCTTGGGCAGCTATGCGACTCAGTAACAGACAGGCCCAACAAGTAAAGTACGTGGCAGAAATCAGTCAGTTTGTACAGGTCAAAGTTCAGATTATAATGGTGAGGTTCAGCTGACACCAACCCAAACCCTGAACGTGAAAGTGAAGAAAACACCCCATTGACTCTGAGATAAAAATCTGTTTTTCTTCTATTCCAAATGAAAAACGTATTTGATCTTCTTTGGTCAAATCAGCCCAAAAAATAATAAAATCTCCCACTCAGATCGCATAAATTTCAAATGCTGACTGTCTAAACATCCACTCTACGTTGCGGGCAACACAAAGAACAACACAAAACCAAACTTGATGAGATTTTAGGACTGCAAATCAGAAAATGAAGAACAATCACTTCAGTTTTTTCCTCTCAGGGTGCTTCTTGTTGCAGCACAAGAAGTGAAGTACTTCTGTTGTATTGTTTGTATTCAATGAAAATTGTCCAGCGTCTGAACTTTAATGTAGAGACCAATAAGTAAATATATTTTGGAGGTTTAAAACACGTAGATATCCAACCAGATTACCTTTAGGGCTGAGTTATTGATCAACCTTTAAAGGATATGCCCGCTGGCTCTGTGAGCTCATCCATTCATAAGTGAACATTTCAAATCGATATGCCACAAAGTCAGTCAGTAGTGTGGAGGTGTGTGCAAGGGTGACAGGATCAGCTGTATTTCATACACATTTTGATCCAATAACACACACGCGCGCGCGCGCGCAGGAGCTGCAACCTGTTGCTGCTGTTTGTCTCTCCCCGGTGCAGTCCTCAGCTGAGGGGAAAGCATGAAAGCCACGGGAGCTGTGTGCGTTTGGCTGACCGTGGAGCTCTGGATGACCGCTGCGGGAGCGGGGCGCACACTCAACCATTCCTCGGCTCCGGGAGAGGAAAAGTTCTCCTCGCTGAATTCTTCTGGGGAATTGGAGAGCAATCGGACGGCGGGGTTCTTCCTGCCGGACATAGATGAGGGGATGCTGGAGGACTGGCTCTCCCTGGCCAGCAAGAAGCGCCGGGGAGGGGAGTCTCAGGAGGGCAGGGTGAAGGCGCTGCTGGTGGCCGCCTACTCTCTGATCATCGTGGTGTCCCTGTTCGGGAACACGCTGGTCTGCCACGTGCTGGTCAAGAACAAGCGCAACCAGTCCGCCACCAGCCTGTTCATCATGAACCTGGCCGTGGCTGACATCTTCATCACAGTCCTCAACACCCCCTTCACCCTGGTAAGAGCTGCTGCCAGGTATACAACTTTTTCAACTTTTGGTTTGAAAAGTAAACTGTTGTATATTTTCACAGTAAATATGCTTTTTTTTTTACAGTATGGAGAGAAATGGTCTTTTTGCTCTGCATTGCTTTCTTTGGTTACACCCATCTGCTAAATTTGAAACAGGATGGAGCCATCTGTGCGTGTGTGTGTGTGTGTGTGTGTGTGTGTTCACAATTCATTTGGATCAAAACTATGGAAGTGCGCGGGTCCACCTGTTGGAAATGAAATATGTATTTAGAAAATCAGTTCACTGCTTTAACGAATGGATGAATTGTCAATCAGCGGATGGACGGACACGCTTGGAAAATGCATGAATGCGTGAGCTGAGCTCTGTTTGCATGTGGATGCTCCCTCAGGTCCGATTCGTGAACAGCACCTGGGTGTTTGGGAGAGCAATGTGTCACATCAGCCGCTTCGTGCAGTACTGCTCCCTGCACGTCTCTACTCTCACACTGACTGCCATCGCTCTGGACCGAAGACAGGTTTGTCAGATCAGACACTGATCAGCTCAGCATTGCTTTTGGGTGGCATTACTGCTGTGTGTTGGAAACTGCAACACATGGTAAGACCTCCCAGTTAACCTGTCCGTCATATAAGTGGAGGCCACTAATGCCATGTGTCCTTTGATCCTTCTCCTTAATTTCTCCTCATTTTGCCTCATTGATGCTTTAAAGATCAATGTAGAGAGAATTAGTCACCTTTATCTCATTTGCTTAATTGTTTTATGCTTGAGAAAGTTCATCTCATATTAATTTGAAGTATTAATGTATTAATTCATTCATTCAGAAAATTGATCATAGATCAATGCTGACTTTATAATTTGATCTGAACAATTTATTTCTCATTTGTGAACTGTGGCATTCATCGAGGGATTCATGGAGAAACATATTATACAGGGAAATAAATTGAATGTCACACTTTAACCATTTTTCCTGGTTTGTGGCTCCAGTCAGAACAGCTATAGACGTAACAAATGATGAGAATAGGTCACTGTCATCCTCATGACAGAACCATCAGCCAGTGTTTCTTATGTTGCCTTGCCTTCAAAAGGACAAATAAGCTTTTGCACAGAAGCTACTCGGAGATAAAAGATTATGATCATGAACTTATAAATGTTTTTTCTAAATATGAGGCTGAACCGTATGTGAGGATTTTAATATTCCAAACTCCACAGGACAACCATTAGTGTGTCATTTCAAAGTAGATGGATTTTTTTATTCACCTGAAGTTACAAACCATACAATAGATATTCTCTGCACAGGTGTGAATACTACTGCAATCTACCGTTGCTTCATTGTGACAGCTAAAATAAGATAAAGCTAGACTGAGAAAGGCTGCATGTGAAGACTCAGAGTAACTTAACAGTGCCTCCAGCGTGGACAGTGTCTATCATGCTGGCCTCTTTACAAAGCTGAGTATTGAACCAACCTCCAATATGGGAGGAAGCATGATGACATAATGGGTTTACAGATGGATTTTTCTCCACCTTTTCTCTTTCCTTGCATTCAGCAAAATCATGCAGCACTTGTTTTGACATTTAAGAGGGAGGATATTTCCCTCACAAATTCACCACCAGAGCTAATGGTTTTACAGAGAAACTTTACCTGACCCTTAAGAAAACATAATGGAAAGTGGGGAACAAATGCACTGGGGAATTTTTCCACCTAGTGCTCGATAAGAAAAAAAAAAGAAACATGACAGTGCCAGTGTTGAGGTTGTGCGCGTGGTATTAATTTTTTAATGTGCTTGCTTACTCATCGCCAAATGTATAATACTGATGATTGCAAAAGGGCTTTTTTGCCTAATAACACATAATTGTACGGACAGGTGATGATAGCGACAGCAACACAAAACAGAGGCTGCCATGATGAACAATCATGGAGCGCCTTATTTCACAGATTCTGGGGACCAAAAAAAAAAAAAAAAAGAAACACCCAGAAAAAAAAAAGAAAACATAGATTGGTGGCAATTTATGGGACTGTTTAAAGCCCAAGATGTGCAATGAAGCTTATATTACAAATTAAGGGTGATGAAAAAATCTGATCTTCTGGCTTCACTGTGCTGTGATTGAACAGTGAACCGAGTTTCAAAGCAGTAAAGAACCAGTGCCATCTGGTGTTTGGGCTTCTTTCCAGCTGCACAGTTACTTAGTTATTGAAAGAGGACAGCGAATTGGTGACTATGGCCCAAACCTGTCTCAAAGGTTTAAGCTGGAGCTGTCTGGCTATCCAAAATGTGCCACTGGTGAGTGAGTCACCGATGATTACCCCCGAACCTAATGGTTAGGTTAACCTAATGGTTCGGGGGTAATCAGCTAAAAAACCCTGAGCCATTTTTAAGGGCTTTCGAAATAATTTTTAAAAAATCTCACATCCTCCCTGGAGTGCCCTCAAGTACCCCAGTTTGAGAACCACAGCTCTAATGTATGCCAACTCTACTGGAAGACAGCAGTGTAGTGAGTAATAGTAGGCAGTATGTAAATTGGTAAAATGAGCACAAACTCATACAAGGTCATTATGCAACTACATTGGCTGAACTTTTGAAAGTTTGGTGGCGATGGTACATTTACTTCTGTTTTCTTCGTGTCATTTTCTTTCTCTACACTCCAAATAATAGAATGTACAGTGAAACTGCTAACCCTAGCTCCCCTTGCCGCCTTCAGGATGCAGAATATTTTATTTAGTAAATTAATTTATTTATTTTTTACAATTTTTATGTGTAAGTGTTGCTTCTTGAAATGAGAAACAAGTCGTTCCTCAAACCACCCACAGTTGTTTTCATATTAAGAGCAGATTCAGACGACTGTTGGAGCTTTTTGCTCAGGAAAATGTGATGTCAAGAATCTCAACATGGCAATTTAAGCACATTACGTAATCATTCAAATCAAATCAAAATCTTAATTTTTTCTGTCCTGGGATTTGTCTCCATCTGCCCTCGGCTAGGTCAATGAATCTGTCAGACTACATCAGATTTCGAATCTTCAAGTCACAAATTAAATTGCTGGTCAAATGATCGTGAACAGCACGAGAGAAACTAAATTATATTGAATTATACTGAATCACAGATTTCATATGATGTAATTAATGGCCATCTAGCAGCACAAGGACAAAAAATGCAAATGATTTTTTTGACTTATGTTGTCAATAAAACAAACAAACTAAGGATGTGTCGTTTTTACCAGTGAAACCACATCAGTGATTCCATTTTTCACCTTAATTATCTTATTAGCAAGTGGTTAGGTTCATTTTCATTTGGTGGGATAGCAGGCAGCTGCTCTCTCTTTACACTGTATTTACACTATACAAATCAAATGAGGTCTTCCCAAATCAAAACGCCGTCAAACATCTGCAACAAACAGCTCCACCAATGTATAGAAACTTGAGGACACTGTGCATGCTGCAGACTGTAGCCCCTTTTAAATAAGCTCCAATGGTCCCAGTGGAGCTCCCTTTTCTGGTTTTCTTTTCTCTGTGCTCAAAAAGTAAAATAAAAAGGACAAGTTTTGAGAATAGCCTGAGAGGTGAATCAAAATGCAAAACAAATGTTTGTGATGGAGCTAAAAGACTAATGTCTTGCATCCAAGTGATCTGTTTGCATTACTTGGATGCTTGTGAATCAACTTTACATATAGTTACATCTAATTTCCATACTTACAGTAGCAGCAGCATAATTACTCATCATAAGAATAAACGGGTTGAATAGTGCTGAGGATGCTGAATGGACTAATTGGAAAGACAGGGCTGTGAATGCACGTCTTCATAGACATTGCTAATGTCCAAATGTCCAAACAGCTATTCTATAATTAAAGGTAACACATTTCCAGGCCCTTGTAATGGAGGCGTTAGGCTGGTTTGTCCTGCACGTCTTATGAATGAAATTGGCAAATGGTCTGTGAAGCAAAAATCATTATTTTCATTAGTGCATAATGATTTTTTATCAGTACATCTATAAATATATATATATATTAACTTTATTAAGGACACAATGGTCCATAGCATACAGGACAAGCATTAACAAGAAACAAGCAGATACAACAAACAATAAAATATAAAAACATAAAATATTTTATAAATCATTTACCCAGAGTTACAAATAGAGACAAAGGAACATGATCAGAAGTAGCCAGTTCATAATTAATTGACATAGACTGTAAGGAGCCATGTGGAGAAGCTGTGCAGATGCAGTGATCTAACCATGAAGTTGTGTGCCGCCTCACTGATATAAGTGAAGCTATTATCTGGCAGAAGCACTTTACTGGAAAGAGTCAGCCCATTATCACAACAGAACTGCATTAAATGATTTGCAAATAAGGAGTTGCTCTCAGAAACGTCTGCATTCATGTCACCCACAATGAAGACGCAGGTGGAAGCGCTGTCCTGAATAGAGGACATAATACAAGCTAACCTGTTGAGGTTTTTATCTTCATTCTGGGGACTTTCATAGGGTGTCTATATCACCACAGCAGAGCTCAGTGCCTATTGCCCAGGCACCATTTTGTGCCATAGCACAGCAACGCCGCCAGGTATCCAGCCATGGACTGCTCCATAGAAGTCTTTATGGAGGGAATTAAACCTCTCCAAGTCCTCTTTGGGTAGAAGAGTCCCCTGAACATCACAGGAAGTTTATCCAAAGCAAAGCAGCGTGATTCATCTGCTTCACTGTGCCCAATATTCATTATTTATTCATTATTATTCCGGATCCTCATGTGTGCTACAGCTGTAAAGCCACACACAGAACTCTGCCGAGGCGGGCCGAGCTGACAGCCCCGGGTCTGCGACCCTCAAAGAGGCGACGAACGTAGATCCGTGCCGGATCATGGATCGGACATATCTGCTCCATCGTTGCATTCAGCAGTCACATGAAACAAACTGAATCTGTTGGGGGTTGAGCCAACCTTTCGACAGGCCACTGGTTCTCCCAACTTCTCAGTCAGATATTTAATTTTACTTCCATATTTTTTACATTGTGACTAAATTGTGACTGTTTTCAAAGATGAATTGATCGTCTTCTGTGTTAATTGATGCAATCCCACTAATGGAAACAGAATTTGTGTTTGATTAGTGCCAGAAGTTATACTAAAGCACTTTCCCAACAGAACTGATCTGGGCTGTCTGTTAAACAGCTTTCTCTTTTGATGCAGTACAACCACAGGCTCAAAGATCAAGAAAATATTTAATTGTCCGATACTGATGAAACCAGATTTGAAGTCTAAAATTGCAGGCAAATGAAGCCAGTCAGTGCAGAGTAACTTTGTGCAGATGCATGTTTGCATCCTCCTCTTCAGGCTGTTGACTGTGCTAATATTATAGTCAACAAATGCCATGCTTTTCTTTCTGCACATTGTCTTCCACCAATGAGTCATTCTGGATTAAAGTCTTAAAGGCTCCACTTATTACTTTATGACCATCCCAATAGCAGAGAAATATTTCAAATTTGTACCCATGAACATTTAAAAATGCTTTTCCTGATGTAAACATATGAACAAACTGGCCATTAAACGGCACTCTATAATAGACTTTGAGTTCATGATGGCAAAACATCAATAGTCAATAATACAACACTTGACATGCCATGGGTGTGCTTACTTGAGATACTTCAGGTATAAAAGAACATTTTGGTGCTTAAATTTGGCACTTTCATTTAATTTTCATTGCAGGGTTGATACAGTGAAGTGCACTGTTGGTGGAAGGATATGAATACAGATGGAAACTTAATGAGACAAACTAACATGTTAAAATGTGAAAATGCATAACAGCAAAATATTCTAAAGCACATGTAGGACGTCATTGAAATTTCTTCTGTACAACAAAATCTCCCAAATACATTTCACCTAAAAACATTTTCTGTATAAGCTGATGGCCCAAGAAGCAGAATTACTTACTGAACAGGCAGAATCTCAGTGCGCTGCCCAGCCATTTTAGGGCAGTAAGTAGTCCCATCTGAACTCTGTATCAATATTATTAGATTTGTTTTTACGCTTCTCGTAAAAGTTGCATAAATCACATATTGTTTTGGAATGAAAATGCAGTAAGAAGGCTCTGTGTTCCAGAGAGGAAGTCTGAAGTGACATAGCTCTCTGAGTTGGAGAGTTATGTCACTTCATCTTGTCGCCTGCAACTGCAGTGGTTTCAACTACCGTTTAAATATTCAGACAGCTGTCTGATGGTGTCCATCACTTAATTCATATTATAGATTCACCTTCATGATCAGAACTCCATTTCATTTACATGAAATAACTGCTTGAATTTATGGTCTGCCCTCTCGACACATGTTGAAACACTGTTGAAATATTTGCTAAAATGGGCTCTCAGTTAGTGGCAGACAGGAGACGCAAACGTCTGTCCGTCTGCTGACACAGTGTCTGTACTGTCTTTGATCTGAGAATGGTGATTTTTTCTTTTTCCAGGTGATTTTACATCCTTTGAGACCTCGCATGACTCCAGCTCAAGGTGGTGTTTGGGTTGCTATCATCTGGACAATGGCCTCCTGCTTCTCTCTACCACATGCAATCTATCAAAAGCTTCTGACTTTCACATACAGGTAATAAATAATGATCATTTGGAAGATTAATTGAAAAATTAAAACCCCAAAGCTTTTTTTTAGCTGAAGTTTTTATAAATCACACCTGTGTTTTTGTCTTAACTAAAGTAATGCTTTATTCTACTGTCATCATCATTGCTAAAGGTGCTGCATAATTACTTTTTAGGAAAGAGAGAGTACTCATTTAGCCCAAGAAAGTTGTGCCAATGTGTAGATAGCAGTTTTGAATGCATTTGGTTGAAAGGAAATAATTATAGTTTTCACTTTTTGGCTACGTCGATGTGTTGTTGTATACAATACAATAATTAAATTATTTACAGAAAGATGTTTTGGACCGTTGCTCCCACCCCCCAACCTGAATCATCAACATCAATATAGATGCATGGCAACATTTTTCATCAAACACATTTCTCATTATACATTCATCTGTGGGTTGTTGTTGAAATTTTGATGTTTTTTTTTTTTTTTTTTATGTGTGTGACTGTGAATTCCATTTTAACAGCCAGGTCAAACAAACCAAAATGATCCAACAACGATCTTTGTTCCCTGCTGCTGCACAGCTTTGATGGAAATATCAATAAATACACTTTTTCTAATGTTAGAATCACTACAGGTGAACTTAACAAATTTGAAGAATTTGATAAACAGCGTAACTGATATCGATTAGAATAAGAAGCAGCCCGTGACTTCCCCCAAACATTGATTTTTAATCCTTTCTTGTATTCTTTGAATTGTATTTCTTCTCACCAGTAAGGAAAAGGAACGCAGCCTTTGTGTCCCAGACTTCCCAGAGCCTTCAGATGTCTACTGGCAATATATTGACCTTCTGACCTTCATTCTGCTTTACATGCTGCCACTCCTCATCATCACTGCCTCTTACACCACAGTGGCCTGGCGGCTGTGGCGCCACAATGCCATTGGTGACACCACAACAGCTCAGCATGCCACACAGAGGAAAAAGCGCAGGCGGACATTGGCCATGCTGCTCCTGGTGGTTGGGGTATTTACTGTCTGCTGGTTCCCCCTCAACTGTTATGTGGTGCTGCTGTCCAGCCAGGCCATCCCCTCCTCTAATGCCCTGTACTTCTGCTTTCACTGGCTGGCTATGAGCTCCACCTGCTACAACCCTTTCATCTACTGCTGCCTGAATCCCATCTTCCGCCAGGAGCTGCGGCTCCTGTTTGACATGTGCAGGAGGAGACAGAGGGTGGCGGTGGGGTTGGAGCCTGAGCTTCGCAATGCAGCGATCCGTGCTCCTTGTCACAGGACTGCCTGGCCCGATGAACATGAGTCCATGAGACCAAGAGATGATTTACTAGAGGTGGGCCAAGTCTCCTCACAGAACAGCCATGCTTCTTCCAGTCACTTGCAAAACCTAAAAGATACTCATGTTGTGTTCACTGCCAGGCAGGCCCTCACAGGGAGAACTGATATCCTCTCAGTGGAGCCCATCGTGGCTGTGAGCTGAGCTGGAATACTACATATTTCACATTGAATTGGAGCAGGGATCAACATTTGAGATTCTCAGCCCTGTTTAAAGATGAAATCTTTAAAAAGAAAATTACACAGGAGGTGGCATAGAATTTGGAGAAATTTGTCAAATTTTTCAAAGTGATGTTTTAAAAATTTAAATAATAATCAAAAGAAGGAAAAGCTTTAAAAAAACAACTTCTTTGTCCGCCTCATGCACACATTTCACACCACTTTCCTCATTGTTTTCGGTGATTGACAAGAATATAATTTAAAGAACCTAAAAAGGGGAAAAATAAGGATCTATTCAGCTGCTGATTGAGAGCTTTTGCAACACAATCTTATTTTAACAGAAAACAAAGGTGGTTCTGCTTTATCGAGACTACTCCATATTGGCTTGACAACTGAAATGAATATTTCTATCCTTGACTAATGCAGTTCACACAATAATGTCAGTACTATGTCTGTGTAGCGGTAATAGTCCTATATTTGTTTATCCCTTTTTGGAGTTGATTGTCATAATGCTGTTTAAGCGTTCTTAGATGATAATGTGACACAAACAGGGCTCATTTGGTAAGCTAAAGTCGTTATAATTATAAACTCCTGTGACAGTTTTATCTTTATATTGCTACAAAAGCAACTCTGATATATAAAATGTTAATTGTAATAAAATGTCAGGTGTTGATACAAATGCAAAAATGTGCTTTTTCGACAGCCTGTCCAGGGTCCACGGCTTTGCTTCACAGGCTGGCAGCGACAAAGTTTACCTCTCACAGAGGGCTTTAAAAATGTATCAGCAGGTTTGAATTCACTGCGGCAGTTTGTTAATCTCTTTGCAGATGTCTGTGGGTGTAAGAACATATTGTGAGTTAAGTCATGTCCGCATAGATTCAGAGGTCACTGCTCTGTAGTCTGTTTCTATTACTCCTCCTTGGTTCATCCGAACAGAGGGTTTAGACCGAAGAGAAACAAACTGAACTGCTGCTGTATTCGTTGATTGGAAGTGCACGGGCGTCCCTAAAATATTCATGATTGTAGTTGGGGATTTCTCTTGGTTAATGTTTGATATTCCCTATAATCAAACAACCATACGCCCAGTGCTTTGCTATTTGAGCAGCTATTGAAGATGTCATTGTCATGTCAAAATTATTGGTATCCAGAATATCAAATATCAAGAATATTTTATTCTGTCAGGTACACAAGGACCCTTCAGTGGGCTCTCCTGTACTTTGTTGAAGTCATTAAAAAGAAACAGGTACATGGACTAAACAACAGTTAGAGTCCTGGAGGACAAAGTTTTCCTTCTGAAAGATTGACAAAATAACAAAAAGAAAAAACAAAGAGAAATAAATCAGGGTTTAGTCTTTCTGCTATGTGCTGCCTGCAAATCCTAAAATGGATAGGAAAAACAAAAAGTGATCTCTGTTAGGGTTCGACACACTGTTGAAAGCACAACTGCTAATGTGTCACAAATGGCTATTTGAGCATCTGGAGTAGATGGAAATAAGGCACTGAGCTGAAAATGGGAATTTTGTGTATTATCTCTGCTTTTCATATTTGTATGACCCTAACCCTTTTTTTTTTCAAGGAGCACCCACAAAAGCTGTTTACTTAAATGTAATTTGTGTTTCTGTGTTTTCACACATACCTGTTGAACAGATCATTGCGTTTTATAAATTAACATTTGAAATAGAGTACATAACAAACAGATTTTCTGTACTGTGAGAATAACAGATAAACATGAATGCACATATGGATGAAGATGTATTTATATTTCCAGCTTTAAGGGGACTGACATGCAAGTGCTCCACCACTGAATGGAATAATTCATGCCTCATATAATATTTACATTGTCACAGAGTAAAGGCAAAAGTGAAATTATTCCAACTATATAATTATGGATGTTCAGTGTTTCTCTTAAATGAATTTGATTTTCTGTCTTAAGAGCATTTGCATGTGGATTGCATGTGTGATATTACTGTATGTAAAGCCATTGTGTCATTGTAATTTATGAATAGAGTGCATTATTTTTGTTCGGTATGTTAATGAAATGATCCACAATGCCATATAAACTTTATGTGTACCTAGCCAAGATAATGGTTTATGAACGTAAGTAACCTTTTGTGTTTATCTGTGCTCGTCTTTGTCTAAAAAAATGTGATTTGTAATATTTTTCCTTTGTGATTGTTTTCCTCCATTACACCTCTTATCTTCCACAGATAAGACATATCAAATAAATTCAAGTAAGAGTGATAACAAGTAGTTCAGACCTTATTTTTGCAACAATCAAAGGTTGTTACAGCAAAAAAATGAGCTCAACCCATCAGGGAAAAAGGAAGTTTCAGTAGATGTCTGTGGTTCAATTCAAACATCCTTTGAAAAGAACAGTGTCTGCGAGAGCCGCTGCTGCTGCTATCTTTGAATAAGATCAGCAGGGCTAGAACAGGTTGGACCTCACCATGCCTGCTTTTACCCGCAAAAATCAGATCCAGCCAATATAACTGCCCCAATATAATCACATCATTCTGATTTAATAAATATATTTAACCCCCCCAATGGTAGACCCCTGTTGTCTCCCCAAAAGGCTACTTCTACCCTTGCAGTCATTGTCACAGTCGAGGAAGCTGTCACTGCAAAGCCTCCGGCTCATTGCTGTCGTTGCTCCTAAATGTCTCAGTGAAAAATGTAAAGGTGTTACAGTCATGGTTGATCAGACGTCTGTTCAGGTTGTTCAGGCTGTCAGCTGCTGTTAAATTGATACCTGTATATTCACGCACACGTACATTTAGCACTATCAGACACTGGAACTTACATGCAGCTAATCATCACTTAATATCGGCACTATTTAGTCTATGTGAACTACCCGAAGTACTGTAAGGACCCGCTCACTTTCTCCCTCCATATCATGTGGTCGCAGCTTTGCGTTTGGTCAGGCCATACAACAATCTTGCAAACACACACAGGGTTTCTCACACCTGGATATAATTAGATTGCAAGCCTTGGCTCAGGAGAACTTCAACATTTAATCACCTTTGATACGGTAATTTTATTAGAGTTATGATATATAGTTATTGAATTGTTATTAAATCAATTTTAAAAATCTGTCACCTTTAATTTGCCATCTGAAATATTCACTATTCTCCCAATCTGACAAACTCTTATCACAGTTTGTCAGATTTCTGTACATTGGCAGTTATTATTTCACACAAATATACAATAACTACCTATATTCAACGCAGGCAACATAAGCAGGATTCAGCCTGACAACATACATACATACAATACATGGAACAGTAACTTTTCACCTTTAGTAGGTAGGTGTGTTTAATGAAACACTAATCTAAGGAAAAAAAAGCACTAATGCCACGTTGTAGTTGGTTTTATTTTGGAGAATGTCAATAAGACACTATGTTGTCTAATTTGAAGATTGCAAGAAGGATGTATACAGACAGCGAGTCCCCAAGGACTGGGCCTAATCTTTTCCAGGAGCCCTTTTGAATCATGCATGCATTTTTCAAGCATTCTTACCGCATGTTTGTTCAGGATTTAACACTAATCTCACAAATACAGAGCTGGATAGTGGCCCAATGTTAGCACGTGTATCGCTCTAGGAATTTAAATGTCAGACCACCAAATTGGTCCACACTGAAACTCAACTTTTAGGCAGATTGATGTGAAGTGTTGCACATATAATTATGACCCCCAGACAATCAATCTCACAGACTATGGCAGGCTTCGGTATTGACATCATTAAGTGGATGTTTGTGCACAGAAATGTTGTGCCAACTACAGAATAAACTGAAATGGAGCACTTTGACAGTGTGTAAGATATTATTATTTAAGGCAATCCCTCCTTTTTTTTTTTTTTACTTAACACATCTGTGGATGTGAAACATTGTGAGAAGAGTAATTATCACTTTTAGTTATTGACTGTGATAATGATTGAATTGGCAGGCAGGAGATATTCGCATTCATTCATTCATTCATTCATTCACATTCACAATGCTAAAGAACGTGATTAAACCACCAATGGATAATGCCAGAAAGGGAAGTCCAGTGTGAGCACAATGGAATTTGAAGAACATCCTTTGTGCAGGAGGCCATAATGAAAATGATAATGGATCTCAGAAAAGGAGCATTACTCTGGGGAGCGGTATAAAATCAAAAAGCAAAAAGAAAGGATATGTTCCTAATGGAGGAGGAGAAGAAAAGCTCTGGAACAACTTACTCAAAGAATCAAAGTGCAATCATGCTGCCTTTATCTTCAACCCCTTCAAGTTCATCAAGGATTTGTTGGGGCAGAAGCACAGTGGTAACCTTTTTTGTTTGACATGTTTGACATGTCAGAGCTGCAGATAAAAGAAGTCAGGGAGGTTGTCCGTAAAACAAGGGCAAGCTCCACTCCAGGACCGAGTGGCACTTCATCCAAAGTGTATAAGAACAGTTTCAAACTCCTGCTGTGTCTGAGAAGAGGGAGGATCCCAGATCAATGGAGAGTAGCTGAAGGGGTTTGGATCCCAAACGAGGAAAACTCCATCCAACTAGACCAGTTCTGCATCATCTCCCTGCTGTGTGTCGAGGAAAATATCTTGTTCAGCACTGTTTCCAAACGGCTGTGAACCTGGAACAGAACACCTACATCGGCACATCTGTCCAGAAGAGCCAGGCTGTCTGGTGACACAGCTGATTAGGGAGGAGAGAGAGAACTGCACATGTCGGTTCAGCTCACACTGACAAACCTTCATGTCCCTAGCAAGTGTAGAGACCTCATTGCTGATTACTACACCAACTGCAGGATGAGGGGCTCTTCGGGAGCAAGAACTTCACGGTGGCACAAGGAGGAGATTGGTGTCATCACAGGGTGCACTATCTCTGTGACACTGTTCTCCCTAGCCATGTACGTGCTCACCAAGTCTGCTGAGCCAGAGTGCAGAGGGCCCCTATCGAAATCTGCACAACGGCAACCCCTCATCAGGGCAATCGGGGATGACCTCACAGACATGACAGAATCAGTCCCAGGCTGCTGGTGGATTCTGAAGGGACTCAAAAAGCTGATGGAGTGGGCACAGAAGATTCAAACCAGCCAAATGCTGAGGAAAGGGAAGGTGGAAGACAAATTCTGCTTTAACATCACAGACACAGCCATCCCAACCATCACAGAGAAGCCATTCAAGAGCATGGGCAAGGTTTTCGACACAGAGAGACAACATCTATCCAGTCGACCTGCACTGTGTTGGACGACAAGTCAGGCCCACCCGGAAAGTTCAACGCCTGAGTATACCAAGACGACATTCTTACCAGGATCCTGTGGCCCTTCCTCGTCTATGCAGTCTCCATCTCAACAGTGGAGACCTTAGAGAGAAGGGTAAACTGCCACCTACGGAGCTGGCTTAGAAGCCTCACACTCTGCAGGAACACAAATAAACTGCAGTCAGGCAATATCACTTACGGCACTCATCTCCGAGTCAAGGAATAATGTATAAAAGCCTTTATTTAGAACACTGGGGTAAACATAAAAAATACGAAGGCTCTGTATTGAGTGATGGTGCTTCTCAGTGTTGAGGATGATGAAGTTGCCAATTATATTTGCTTAAGTCTCTATAATCTACATTGATTACTTGTCCCCAATACACTGGTTTATGTTTCTTTATATTAGGAATGATGCTGCTTACTTTTATATCATTATACAGAACAGGCCAAAAGTTTGGACACATTCTCTTTCAAATGAATAGGAAAGTGTGTCCAAACTTTTGGCCTGTACTGTATAATGTTAACTTAAATTGGGTATGCGGTCTTCTGGTGCCCCGCTATACTAGATAATGACAAGATATGAACTATATTGACTGTTTGTAGTTGATATTTTGTATCTGTATGCCTCTCTTGCGCTGAGAACGTTGAGCGCACTTGAGCTGTGTACCAAATTAGATTTTTTTTTCTGTGGTAGTTAGACCTCACAGGTGAAATTTGTCAGATCGTGTGACCTTTTCTATGTATTCATATGTATTTCTATGTATTTACTGGTGTTACTAAGATACCTGACATGGCTGAAACCGGTCAGCGTTTTATTTGTTTGCTTGTTTGTTTGTTTTTTATGTTTACCCCAGTGTTCTAAATAAAGAGCTTTTATGCATTATTCTTTGGTGGAGGTGAGTGCCTTAAGTGATATTGCCTGACTGAAGCTGCCTATAGGCAGGATAACTCTAAGTGCACCCCTCTACCTGGAAAATTCAGAGCACTCCATTACTTTTGTTTATTTGTTGATCACAAATACACTGCAACTGCAATTGCAGAGGAAGAGTTTAAGGTTACAAGAGGCAACAGGGAGCTTGGACAAGATGGGAGAACACGGTTGAGAGAAAAGTGACCTGGACTGAATTGTGACTAGCCGAGCCTCACCACATTAAATTCCTCATCCAGGAAGTGTACAACGTACTTCCAAGCCCATTAAACCTGCAGACATGGGGCATAGCTGAGACACCAGCATGTCCACTGTGTTCCAAGCGAGGAACCCTAGAACAGATGGGCAGTACTGCTGCAGGTTCTGAAGACCATTGCTGAAGTCATCAGCCAAGGACTCGTGTGGGCGAAACGGTTCTGGCCCTCCAAGAAAACCATCGCCTTTGTCAGAGCTGGGGAGCAGCCAACTCCTGCCAGAAGAACATCTGCAGGAATCCTAACCTCTGCAAAAGCTGATTGTGGATCTTGAACAGCAGCTAAAGTTCCTCAGCCACATTGCGGTCATCACCCTGCGACCAGACATTGTCCTTGTGTCTGAGTCCAGCAGGTGAGTAGTGCTGCTGGAGCTGACCATCACATGAGAAGACTGCCTGGAGGAGGCCTTGGAGAAGAAGCTCTCCAAGTACGCGGGACTGGTCAGTGACAGGCTGCTTGGAGAGCAAGGTGTCTCCCAGTGGAAGCTGGACGCAGGGGTTTTGCAGCCCTCAACACAACTTATCAACTTAGCCCAACGGACGTGAGGAGATTTCACTGCACACACGCTGAAACAGCGTGTCACTTTTTGAGCACCGGCCGTATACGGCTGGGTCGTGTCACCTGGCTGTGCCATCGCCGCCATTTTGTGACAGCTTCTTTTTTTTCTGACATTTTGAAGCCCCTTTATTGGTGACATGTTACTACAGCAACAAAGTGACGTCAGGAATGTGGTGTCAGAACGTAAGAAAAACGTAGGCCGCTCTCACGTCTATCACGGGATTCCGTTAGTAGTGATTTTGGCTCCTCAGATTTTTTTTTGTTACAAAAATAATGTAAAATTATGTGGAAAATGAATTGCTTATGTAAAAAGATACATTATATCAATATCATATATTGTTTTGAAGGTTTTATTTATATGTCAATAAACTGAACTTGGAGCATAATGCTCCAAATAAAAAATTATAAAATACAAAAACCCAAGGACAAAGGTCTAATCTCTGATTGAAACGTTTTCGTTACTAGAAACTAGAAACATCGTAAGTCAAGGACACCCGGAGAAGTCCTGTGGAGCAGACACATGACAAAAGACCAATGAGAGTTTTTGTTCTGATGATTTTTGTATATATGTATATGTATATTTTGTATAAATTTAGAGTTAACTTCCCACCTTTTTGCAGAAGGGTCTGATGCCACGGACCAAAGCGGCTGTGAATTGTCCTTTAGATACAAGGTTTTCCACGATGGATGCATGGATGGTTTTATTCAATAATAAAGAGATACAGGTTTCTCCCTCTGACCTTTCCTCTCCTTTTGTTTGATCAAAATTAAACAAAACTCAGCACCAGCAAAACGATTTTACCCAGACTGCTGAGCACAAACAAGATGTTTTCATGTCGCGTTCATGGGGAATCTGACAGGAAGAGAACTGCTTGGTGTTTATAAAAGCAGCCTGTCACAAGTTGGCCCAATGTTACTGCTTTCATCTCGTGTCCCTGCATAGAAATGTATATTTCTCCCTGTCCATTATTCAGATTGCTTACCTTCAACCTTCCTATCTATTGCCACTTGTAAACCAGTAGGATCAACAAGTCTGGTAACTGAAGCCAACCATACCAGCCATACCAGGACAGTAATGCCAGATGTTCTTGTCCTCGTAGAGTCCGAACATCAACATCACAATCTGTCAGTCTGGGATCCCTGGAAGAAACAGATGCTGGTGATCTTTTACATTTGATTTGATTTTCAACTGCTTGCTAATAGATAAAAACTATTTATTTTTTACTGCACTGGACTGTATTACTTGGGAAAATTATGTGTGTAGATTATATATTTTACATTTGACTGGTCTGAAATAAACTGAGAACAAACAGAACTGAGAATAAACAGAACTCACAAAGCCTTTTGGATGAGAGGCCAGATGGGAAGTTGTTTAGCACTGAACACTCCAAGACGAAGATGGCCTGGATGACTGAGAACCTTGACAGACAAATGTCTAAATACATTTTTCAATGAATTCATCACCTTCAGTAATAATACCTCTTGGTCGCTCAGTGACAACCAGCAAGTGAAATAAGCATGCGAAATGTGAACGAATGACGGACCTGGAAGGCAAGCTCTTATGGGTTGACTTGAGGAAAAAAATCATAATCACCCTTGAACACACTAGTCAAATTAAATGAATACAGTTAATTTGTATTCATGACACAATTGTCTTTTGTCCAAATGTGCTCCTGCTTCACGGCAAAAAGACTGTGTTCGTCTGTGACCTTCTGTCATATGCCGAGGCCGAGGTCTGTGCACTCAACAGATTGTTTCACCGACGTGAACAAGACTCACACTTCCCACCTCTGTGAAATACATTGTAATCATTCTCAAATGTGTTTTCCACACAGCAAGAGACATCACTGAAGTTCAATTTAATGTGCCATTAAAGTTGTGATGTTCAGTGTACGCAGAGTCCAACCCTCCCTAGATTCAGCATCCTTACAGCATGTCTTATTTGTCTACAATAATTGCCTCCAATGAGTTTCCCACATCTTTCCCACCCTGCTCCCTTCACCTAACTCCTTCAACCTCCCTGCTTCTTTGCAGTTAAGCCTGCAGGATCATGGACTCTAGTAGCTAACGTCATATTAAACCTCTACAGTGAAGATGTATATGAAGAAATGCTTTTGAAGATTTTTCTAATGTATTATATTCAGATCAGAATTATATATTTTTTCAATTATTATTTCCGGACAACTAGGTAAACTTGACAGCTGTTTTATCAAACATGAATGCCTGCTGTGCATGAGATGGCCATACACAAAACTCTTAAGAGAGGCATGAAGAAATATACCCATTTGAAATGTCACCTAATATGAGTGAGACTATTAGTGAGTGAAGCAGACATGATGATGTATGAGTCACAGCTCAACTGGCTGTACATCTGTTTTTTTGTTGAGGAGCACTTGTCACCTACAGAAACAAAAATAAGGCTGTGGTGACCATTTAAACTGGACATTTATATTTACACTCTATATGTGTGTGGTGTTGGAAAACAATAATACTTTCTGGTAAACTGAAAATAATCAGATGTGAAGCTAATCTTTCATAGTGATGTACAAAATGTCATGAACGAAGAATTGGGTTGTAGTTGGACATCTCAAGGGCCAAAGATTTTGGAATTAATTAATTATAGCAAAAGGTATTGAGAAAAGTAGATGTCCTTGAATATGTTTTAATATGTCCTGAAATGCATAATTGTTTATTCTTATAAGCACATTTGCTGGTTATATCAGAATTTACGTTGTAAAATACCAAATATATGTTAAAAATATTACCGTGTGCGATAGTATACAACGTAATTTTTATTTTGCTCTTAGAGAAGCTCTAAAGTGAACTCCTCAATGTGGGATATTGTATTTCTGAGTCATTGCAGTTTACTTAGCAGTCAAGCATCTGAGATGTCTGTGACCATGGTGATGAGTTGAATGCATGTCTGCTATTAATAAAAATCGAGACAAATAAATGCAAAAGTATCTCTGAATAAAATATACTGTCCTTCAGTCTATCAGCTAGTGCATGATGTAGCTAAGCATTAACCTAGTGGGATAAATGACAATTATTATGCGCTGTCTACTACATTCTGTTCTGTACATTCTGCAGCTATTACTTAAAATGTGAATAGGCACACTTATGCAACATTATACATATCAGATTTACCAGGGGAGGGTTCTCTTCTTTCTTAAATAAAGACATGTCACATTGCCCTTTTGGATTAAAAAAAAGAAAACTAATAGGTAGATAACATAACATAAAACATATTTATCAGACATTTGAGAACCGCACCTTTGTAATAAATGGAAACCTTTAAGTCAAAAAAAGGAGGTGGGGAATATACCAAAGTTTCGAGTTCCATTTTGGTACAGCTAAAAGGACTGGGTGATTCTCAATGGATAATTTTTACAGCAAATTGAAACTGGCTCATTTATGGAACAGTGCATGCTACAATGTGGGGTCAAACAAGAAACACTCTGCTCTGTCTCATTTCTTCTATTTGTATGTTGTTTCAGTCAGGGGAATGATATTTGAAGAAAAAAAAAAACACCCTTTCAGAAATCACCTCAACAAAACTTGTGAGTGGAACCTTCTCTTTCTGCCTCTGCTTCATAATCCCTCCTGTGTCCGAGATAAAATGTGGAATCAGTGTCCATGCTGAAAGTAATTGGATGTTAGCTGAATTATGATTAAAATTTTAATTATTTTGATTAACAGTGAGAACAAAGACAACTGCCACTTCCTTGCTTCCATCTCTATCCAGCAGCTCAGAAGGTGGTTATGATAATGAGTAAAGCAGCAGATACCACTAATCACGTAGACAGTGAACTGTTTTACAACATAAACTAACTGCTCATGAGTACACAGTTATGTTCCACCTTTGGAGCTGCACCTGAAGCAGCAGTAACAAACTAAATGCAGGGAAGATGAATCCAAACCCCATTTTACCATTATGATTTATGGAGGACAAAAGAAAATCTTGCAGCAGTAAGTCACCCAGCGCAAAGTGGGTAACTGCAAATTAACAACGTTAAAAGCACATTTCAACTTTTTTTTAATCTTATCTGTAATGAAAATGAAAATGCGAGGGCTGTGTTAATAACACAAGAAGCTTGTCTAGACTGGTAGAAGAAGTGCTGCTCTTTTCATAACACCTCTGTTTCATTGTGTTCCTTCATTTAAACACACGAAAAATAAAAAGTATGACGTGACAGCAGTGGGTGTTGGAGCAAGTCCCATCTGACAGTTGGTGGGGTTCAGAATGAGCTGGTGTGTATGTGTATGTCAGCCCTGACCATTGGGGTGATTGGTGACTACGAACTGTTCACAAATGTAAATGGTCTTCGATGTCCATATCCAGTCCATGTTTTTGGACACAAGGCCAAAGACACAGGGAGAACCTGTTCAGAGGTCCAGTAGGGTTCAGACTAGTGATGTGTCGGTGGCGAAATGAACGACGGGAACCGGATCCTGCCTGGCTCGGACTCGCTTCATTTTTTTCTGTTCAAGCCCCACATGATTGGTCAGCTACATGAGCACTGAGCGGAAGGGGGAGGGGCTACACACAGCTCAGAGAGACGCACACGCTGGAAACAGGTGGGAATTGAAAATGAGTGGCAGGAAGAGAAGCAAAAATTTTGATGCATTTCAGTTTCATTGATCAAGCAAAGGCAGAATCTGTCCCCTCTGAGCGAACCGTCTTTACAGAGGGAGGAACAGAAGCAGCCCCTCAAAGCTGAGTCTAAAACTGTTACCTGCTTTTCTTTTTGTTTTACACATTTTTTTATTTATTGTTATTGTTCTTATTTTGTTCTTTTTGTATTTATTGTTGTCTCACACTAAATATTTAAAAGTTGATGAATAAATAACTGGTAAATAAGGGTCTTTGTTTTTGTACTTATACATATTTATTTTTTGTAGCACTCTGCTCCATGTTGAGTATAATAAGATATATGAATAATGAACATTTGATATAATGTACGTTTTTTACATTTAGTAATTAATTTTACATATAATTGTACATTATTTATGGTAATAAATTTATTTAAGCAACAAAAAATCTGAGGAGCCACTTGAGAACTGAATGAGTCAACTCTTTTTACTGAAATGTGCCAAAAGAACCGGTTCTCTAAACAGAGCTGGAATTCTCATCACTAGTTTAGATCACACAGGGGTCCAGGGTTTTGACCCTATAGGGGTCCAGGGTTTAGCCCCTATAGGGGTCCAGGGTTCTGACCCTGTTGGGGTCCAGGGTTTAGACCCTATAGGGGACCAGGGTTTAGACCCTATAGGGGTCCAGGGTTCTGGCCCTATAAGGGTCCGGGGTTCTGACCCTATAGGGGACCAGGGTTTAGACCTTATAGGGGTCCAGGGTTCTGGCCCTATAAGGGTCTGGGGTTCTGACCCTATAGGGGTCCAGGGTTTAGACCCTGTTGGGGTCCAGGGTTTAGACCCTATAGGGGACCAGGGTTTAGACCCTATAGGGGTCCAGGGTTCTGGCCCTATAAGGGTCCAGGGTTTAGACCCTATAGGGGTCCAGGGTTCTGGCCCTATAAGGGTCCAGGGTTCTGACCCTATAGGGGTCCAGGGTTCTGGCCCTATAAGGGTCCAGGGTTTAGACCCTATAGGGGACCAGGGTTTAGACCCTGTTGGGGTCCAGGGTTTAGACCCAGTAAGGGTCCAGGGTTCTGTCCCTATAAAGGTCCAGGGTTCTGACCCTATAGGGGTCCAGGGTTTAGACCCTATAGGGGTCCAGGGTTCTGTCCCTATAACAGACCAGGGTTTAGACCCTATAGGGGACCAGGGTTTAGACCCTATAGGGGTCCAGGGTTCTGTCCCTATAAGGGTCCAGGGTTCTGACCCCATAAGGGTCCAGGGTTCTGTCCCTATAAGGGCCCAGGGTTCTGTCCCTATAAGGGTCCAGGGTTCTGACCCTATAGGGGTCCAGGGTTCTGTCCCTATAAGGGTCCAGGGTTCTGACCCTATAACAGACCAGGGTTCTGACCCTATAGGGGTCCAGGGTTCTGTCCCTATAGGGGACCAGGGTTCTGACCCTGTTGGGGTCCAGGGTTTAGACCCTATAGGGGACCAGGGTTCTGACCCTGTTGGGGTCCAGGGTTCTGACCCTATAAGGGTCCAGGGTTCTGACCCTATAGGGGTCCAGGGTTTAGACCCTATAGGGGACCAGGGTTCTGACCCTGTTGGGGTCCAGGGTTTAGACCCTATAGGGGACCAGGGTTCTGACCCTATAAGGGTCCAGGGTTCTGTCCCTATAAGGGTCCAGGGTTTAGCCCCTATAGGGGACCAGGGTTTAGACCCTATAAGGGTCCAGGGTTCTGTCCCTATAGGGGTCCAGGGTTCGGTCTCCACAGGTTGGATGAAACTCGTTGGAGTTTCTTTCTGTTTGTTGCTGTGGCTTTTCCATGTGACGACACGGTTTGTAGCCCACGTCATAGGTTGCTCCATCAGCCAATCACATCGCTCTAGAAGTAAAAAAAAAAAAAAAGGAAAAAAAAAGGGTACTACTCTACTGCGCAGACTCACACGCTGTGGAAGCGTCAGTACTCGCGTCCACAGAGGATTACAACTCTCCTTAAAAAGGTGAGAAAATGCCGCTCTTTTGAATCACCTGTAATGTTCTCACTGGTCGTAGGTGTAGATAACCTCTCTATGTGTCGCCCGGTGTTTGCAGAATGTCACGGCTGCTTTTCGATGGGCTTTTCTTCACTGTACTCTTCGTGTTATGCTAACCGGCGGCTGTTAGCTAACCTCGCTAACGTTACCAGGTAATAGTTAGCCCGGCTCCTTCCTCCGAAGCTAAAGGCGGCTTTTGTGCCGTGAAGCACCTCCGACTCTCTCCGTCCCTCCTTCATCCGCCCTCCGAGAGCTGCTCGATTCCCGAAACCAACCACACAAAACCCACGTGTAGTTCCAGGGTCTGTTCGATTTTGACACATTTATAGGCTGCCTTTCAAAAAACCTAAAGGTTTTATTCGGAAAAAGTAATAACAGGTCTCTGCCTAATGGAATCAACGCGATCTTGGGGAGCACTTATAGTTTGTGTTGTGTTGTGTTGTTTTGCCAGAGTTATTTTTAGGTTAGACGTGTTGTGCTTTTTCCGCAAACCATTGTTTACAACTGTGGTGTTAATCTGAGTTAATCAGCTCCAACCAGTCCGGACATTTCCTACTTAAAACTGCATGCAGATTGAATGAAAACATTCATGTGTTCATTGATGTCCACAGACACACAGCAGCCCCCCCCCCCCCCCCAAAAAAAAAAATACATGAACCACACGCGTTAATTCTCTGTGCTTTGTGAAAAGTCAAATAATGGATCTGTACCTGAATGGAAATCTGAAACATTCAGCAAGGTGCCAATAATGAAGACAAAGTTGGGTGCATTCAGCAACGTCTTTTTAACGCGTTCTCAGAAAATACATCGACAGACTGGCCCTTGGTCCTGAGGACTCCGCTACCTCTTTGAGTTCTAGTTTTTCCTGCAGTGGCACACTTGAGGAAAAAGCCTGAATGCTTGATGGTGAATACTCACTGTAGTGAAAATTGCTCCTTGTAGCTCCCTTTTAGTTAATCCGAGGATGAATAGAAACGTGAAGCTCTCCTTTCCTCTTCCTTAGCTCTTAGGAGCTCATCACCAACAGTAAAACTGTATAAGCACCGGGTTGACGGGACCGAAGGAAGTGGCGCGTCGTATAGGGAGCTGCCTGCTGACCTCGCCATGAGTTACAAACCCATTGCTCCTGCGCCATCCGGCTCCAACCACACTCCTCCAGGTAGAAATTATGCTATTCCTCAGTGATTTTAAATGCCTAGTCAATGTTGGAGTCCCAGTAGCTGATAAAACAACCTGAATGCTAAGTAGATGATACTTATCAAATTAACTGATAATAAGGTATGATCTTCCTTCTGTGTATTCTCTGTGGTAACCTGCCATCATAAATAAGTGGTAATGCTGTCTGGGTTGTCTTCATTGTAAACCTATTCTTCTCTCCTGCCCAGGCTCCTCTGTGCCCTCTCCTTCGCTCCCTTCGTCATCCAACTTTAGGCCAGCTTTCAGTGACTTTGGGCCACCCTCTATGGGCTTTGTTCAGGTATGTCTGCGGGACAGTTATCCATTCTGTCCTGGCAATACCACAAACATGCAGATGGGTGACAAAATAGGGAAAACCGAGGGGCTTTTTAAGTTTTGTAGAGTGCTGTGTGGTAGTGCAGCAAGAACATTCTGGGTTTGAACACTGAATGTAATGCCTATTTGGGTTCCCTCCAAGCACTCTGTCTTCCTCCCACAGTCAAAAACATGTTTGTGTGTGAATATGAGCGTCACTGGTTGTTTGTCTCTGTGTGACAGACCCTGGCTTTCTATTACTGAGCTACACTGACAGTGGACATTACACTACATTCTATGGGAGGCTACAGCAGTTCTCATTCATTCTCTTCACCAGTGCTCTAACAAATGTTAATGGATTTTTAATTTATTTATTTTTGCTTTCCCACTTTTTTTTTTTTAATAGCCCGTAAAAGTGTCACAAGGTTCCACTTACAGTGAACTTCTGTCCGTCATTGAGGAGATGAGCCGTGAGATTAGGCCTACATATGCTGGAAGCAAGAGTGCTATGGAGAGGCTAAAGAGAGGTATGTTTCACTTGGCAGGTCAAATGTCTTCAGCATATCATCTTGATTTCTTGACTTGTGTTGCGAACAGTTGATTTACATGCAGTTGGTTAGAAATATATTTATACGGTATTCTATGTGCCTTTTACTGCATGGTTTAAGATTGTGAAATTATTTTACTTGTAGGTTAAAAATTGTGAATTTTAAATAATTTCAAATCAAGCATTCTGTAAGGGGGGGGGTCACCTGCCTGTTTGTGTACATCTATATATGCAGTAAACCTCAATGTCATTGTCTTAACAGCTCATCCCTTCTGTTTGTCTCATTCAGGTATAATCCATGCTCGTGCACTGGTCAGGGAATGTCTTGCAGAGACGGAAAGAAGTGCCCGCACATAACCTTTTGGACAGATCCCTTCATTTCCACACTCTTTCCCTCTAGAAGCCTTCCTCCAATGTCTGTTTTACAGCCTTTTTCTTTTCTTTTCTTTTTTTTTTAATATATCTCCACCAACCTTTGTCCTTTTCCCTGCTGGCTTTTTTATAGGCGCATTACATTATGACCCTCTTCTCTCCACTGTTGCATTCAACAGCCATTTTGTTATAGACAAACTTTCTGTGATGTGTGGGGTGTGTGCAACATGCAGTTTTGTATCTATTTTAAGATAAGTGTAGAGAATTCTAATGCATTTTTAAGTACAATTGTGGGTAAAAACCTTGAATAGGAATGTTCAACTATTTGCTCAGTAAGAGCAGCGGACATAGAATATTGGCTTTTTTTAAACAGTGAAATCAATCATTAAACTGCACTTGTTCTCAAGTTTCAATTCCAAACATTGTTTAACAAACACTTCATGTCTTTTGAGTCTTGAACTTACCCAGCCTTCATTCGCCCCTGCTTTGTTTGATGATTTTGTAGTGTTAAACACACATTAGATGTTTCTCAATCCGAAGAACTCTGTACATCTCAAGTCAATTTGTTTGTACGGAAATTTTGTAAACCAGATTTTTGCAGTTCAGTATGTATATCTTAATTAAATAACAGGAAAATAACTTTCTTTCTTGCTTTCTTGTTGATCGTAGAAATGGTCTCTTAACAGATGCTTAGCATTAAGCCCATATACTGTACCTTGTCTAGGGAATTCAAATTCATAAAGCTTATTCTGTCTGGAGGGAAACTGGTTTAATATAAAAACACTCGGTTAAGATTCAGCCCCAAATGATCAAAATAGAAGAGCTCGCTTACAGGTAAGAGTAATTGTACCCTGAGAATTCAGAATTGTTTTATTTTATTCATATTTTGAAAACTTCACTTAAGAAAACTTGGTTTCCGTGCAAGACAGCACTGATTTAGCAGAAGCCTTGTAGGTTACCTGTGATAGTCAAATATGTTAAAAGGCTAAATTGGGGATAAACCATTTATTTTCAGTTACTTAATCACAACCTCGATAGCATCTCAGTTCAGACAGGTTAGGCTGATGCCCCCACTGCTTCACATGTAGAGATACTTACAGTTTTACTGAGTACATCTTGACAAAAATAGATAGTGGTGCTATTTCTTACATATATGAAATAGGTATACAGGAAAAAGCAAAGAAACAATACACACAATTCATGTGTGTTACACAACGATTGCCACAGACAGCTTGGTTTCTTTGGAGATGATCTCCTGCTTATTCCAGTGCTTATACTGTGACCAAGATTGAAAGCATGGTCTGACAGTGCAAGGCCTAGGTGTGTGTCTGTGTTAAATGCGCAATTTTCCTTGTGCAAAAACAATTGATTTTCTGAAGGGAGAGCATTAGTGTCTGAAATTCATTTGAAATTCTCCTTGCTGGGTTACAGGCTCATATTTCTGACATTATCCAACAGCTCTGCACATGTTTCAGAGAAAGCAATACAACACTAAATGCGGAAGCTAGTTGTTGATAATATATTGCAGGATTGACATTTGCCATATAAATTGCTATATAATTTTACACATGATTAAATTGTAAAAGAAAAAAACTCCTCAATGAATGCTGTGAAAACTGCCGCCTAGGGTGTCATTCTGCATGTAGCCCTTTACTAATAGCACGTTATTCACCAGGTGTTGACATTTCTGAAACCATAACAGACTAGTTCATGCATATTTAAGACCACAATTCGCTGGATTAACAGTACCGCTGACCAGTGCAAACTTAACGTTACTATTGGATTTGGAACTTTTGTTTGAGTCAGCACTGTCCTCTAAAACAATGTTCACAATTAAATTGAGGGAGTTTAGAGGAAAGAGGCAGGAATGCACATCACACCTGTGTCATTTGTGGGTGCAGTTGTGTGTCGCAGCCTGACAGTGTCTGAGAATGTTTACGTGTGTACCATGGAGGGCTGGGTGGCAAAGTGTTTGGTTCGGGTGCATCATGGGTAAAACTAAAACACCAGCGGTGAACTGTTTTCTCCCTCCCCTGCATCTTGAAATTCACAGGCATCCTCTTGTTACCATCGTAGAAGAAATTCAACCCTGGGAGACAGAGGAAGACATCAGATGCTTAAGATGACATCTCATTTTTAAAAGGGATAAACGCAATCAGCAAAGAAAAACAAAAAGGACTGACTGTTGTGGCAGTGGCTGGTGGTGCGTTGTAGTTGAATAGGCCTTTGTAACGACCCTTATCTTCCTTGTCCTTAGAGCGGATCCTCTCCTCCATGGCCCTCACCTCTTTGGCTACAGACGGTCCCAGAGAGGGGTCCAGCGCCAATACCTTATCAAAGTCTGCTCGTGCTTCTTGCTCGTTCCACACTGCAGCATGGGCCTTAGCCCGTTTGTAGTAGGCCTTCACATTACCTGTTAGAAAGGAGAGGCCATAAATGATATGTACTGCATTTGGTACCAAGACCAACAACATGGTCACATGCAAACAGTACACAGAATGAGATAGTGTTGTTTTTTTCTATAGGCAACATTGTGCAATCAGCACATTACTATACCTTTTTTTTTTTTTTTTTTTAGCAGTCTAATGAACAGTGACAGAACCTGAGAGTGTTAAGAGTATAGTCTTTGCCAATCCCCATGCAGACTTTCTTTTCTTGCATCTAATTTGTTTATATTAGTTTTTTTTTTTTACCTTTGTGCAGCACTTTGGTTGACTGCTGTTTTTAACATCCTCTATAAATAAATTTGACCTTGACCTTGATCTGTAGTAGCAACAGCACTCTTTTGTCTTAGTGACTTGTTAGGCACCACGAAAAGCAAAGCTTTACCTTCATATTTGAAGATCAATGATGAGCAGTGTTCAATGACTTCGTAGTACTGGCCCAGCATTAACTTGCACTGGCAGTAGTTGAGGAGCAGTGGAGTGACCATGTGGTCCAACTTCACCCATGTTTCATCTCCAGGATGCTCCTAAAACAAAAGGTCCACCCAGGCAGACAAGTTGGAGACACATGAATGTGACTGAAGGGCAATAATAACCGCAACTCTCCACTTCCTGTACCTGATTTTACACAAGAAATGCAAATAAAATTTGAAAGTTGACCATCTGTGTCATGTTTACTACAACAAAGGATTAGCTGTGGCCTTACCTTCATTTGTAGGTTTTTGAGACAGGCGATACCATTGTAGTACTTTTCTGAGGCCTCTTTTATCTTGCCTTGTTTGAAGAGCAGGTTGCCTTCCTCGTGGATCTGAGGAACAAACTCTAATTTTTCTTTGTCTGTCATAGCCCACACATCCAACTGGAAGGACCCTGGGGGCAGGACCTGAGCCAACAGACTGGAGATTAGTGGCAGTCTAGCCGTCAGTGTAGCTCTCCCATTCAAAGCTATCAGCAAACACTGGTGTCTTAACTTTGGGCATGTTTGTAATCTTGAACATTTAATAAAAAAAAATAAAAAATAAAGAATTACTAAAAACACCTGCATCAAATCCATCCTTATTTTATTTAGGCAATATATAAATATGTTGTACAGCTCCCTTCACCCCTTTTTTTTTTTTTGCTTGCTCACCTCAAGAAGTTCGATGGTGAAGACTAGAGGCTCTGGACTGGCTTGAAGCTGATCGAGGTCTTTGTGCCCCAAAGAGTGGTGGGAATGAATTTGGGCAATGCCGCAGCAGTGTCTCTGGCCCTCCAGGGGATCTTTGCCAGCGCTGATGTTTCTCAGGGACTGTGACACAAGTGGGTACAGGGCTGTATGCTGAGGGGTGAGGAGAGACAAAAAGGAAAGGTCACTACTGAGGAGGAACAACATGTCTACCCCTTTCACACTGAACCTCACTAACCTTGGTGTCACAGGTGAATTCTGAAACTTCGCCTGTTCTCATGGTTATGATCACTCTCTCCCAAGCAGCCAGCTTGAATTTCTTGCCCAAGATGAGCTCCATGGGTTTGCTGCGGCCCCCCATGGTCCTGGAGTCATCCAGCACTGTGCCATCACACAGGCTGGTGCGGTAATGGAAGACCACCTGTGAAAACCAAACCAGCGATCAGACTCAGGAGTCAGCAGGGCCGTTCACAGACACATCGATCTTTTTGTTTACAGGTAAACAGAAGAACAACGAACACGCTCATCGGGCCTCGGAGCATGAACGCCATCACAACCACGCTTTTGATTGACGTGCCAAACCGACGAATGGGCGACCAGAGACAGACGCCATTTGGGTCCGCCCCCCTATGTTTCCATCCGATGAAAATAAATAAATAATTTAAAAAAATGTAGGAAAACGTAATCCGGTTTAAGAAGCTGTCTTGATCAAACCTAACCCGAGGTCAGCACGAAGCTAGCAGAGCCCGGTGTGGGAACAAACGGGCCTCTTTCACCGCGACACGAACGGATCTGACAGACGTCGTTAGCCCACACAGCTCCGGTGTTAGCATTAGCTAACGTGCTCGGTGGTTTGTCAGAAACGGCGCTAAAAACAGGAGCGGATCCTCTGAGTCCGTCGGGCCCGGCTCTTACCTTGGTGCCATCGGGGAAGGTGGACAGCTCGCCTTTACCCGGACTGATCAGCTTCTTTCTTATTCCTTCTTCGAGAAGCTTCCGTACCTCTTCCTCCATCCTTTACCGAGTGCCAGCTCACGACGGCCGGCGGAAATTGCCGAAGCTGTACGTCACTTCGGGCCGCAGGACGCCGAGCAGCGTGAACACCGGAAAGGCGGCTGAAGGCGACCGTCGTTTCACAAAGAATAATAAGAAATAATAAGAAACGAAATGACAACATTCATGTAAGATCAGAAACTATCCACAGGCTGTAATCGCCTGGAGGGCTGGCAGTTTGGTTTGATACGGCCTGTTTTGGAAATTCATTAACTGGTAACCACAAACCAAGACAGAACCATGAAAAGTCCAGTTGGAGATATTTTTGCTTTTTAAATTCAAGTGTGAGTGTTTAGTTCCCAGAAAGAAAGGAATTGAATGTTGTGCAAATACAACGTACTGCCAGACGTAATAAATATACACATATCATCTATGGAGCCCACATTAACTCTATTGACCTCCTCAGTTCTGCAGCCTGAGAAAAGTTTATTTGGAAAACATTTTTCAAATCATGAAAATGTAAATGTACAAAAGGTTTATTGTAATTTCACAGTCATTATTCACACACAGACAACACAGGTGAGAGCAAGCTCCTTCTATTTCATATACATGTACAGCAATGTGAGTTCATGTAGTGGAAACATACTGAAGGCACTGAGTGGTTAAATTAGTAGTGGTCATTACAATGACAAGAAAACACAATGTGAGACATGTGACACTATGTTTCTCTTACAAGTGATGAAATACAATTCATTTTAAGAGTAAAAAAAAAAATTGTGTGTGATAAAATGTCATTTTTCAAAATATGGTAGGTAGAAAAGTTTGAAGCCTCTTCTTCCTCGGACAGCACAGCTGATGTATATCACATGATACACTGCAGGAAATACAGAGAATGACACTGTTACTGTCAAGACAAAGCATGCATTTATTGGTGTAGCCAAGAGCCATGCTAAAGAAGTCCCAGAAGTAAATGATAAATTTACCTCCAGGGATAAAAAGAAGAAATCCAGGAACAAAGAAAATAGCACTTGAAACCCCTGTAGGGAAAGTGTCATTAGCTAAAAACACATTCGACAACACTAATCAATGCATGCATGTGGTAAAATAATACATGAACATTTTCAGAAAACACGTTTTTTCACATCTTGCTGGGAGTTACATGAGAAAAATCAATATCACTCTGTACAATAAATGTGACGATACAGCCAAGAGATCTTTGCTTGTGTTGGAATAAAGTTGGAAACAGGAGTAAACAAGAGAGCCTGTCCCTGTCCAATGTTAACTATACCCACCAACCCTGGCCTGGAAAATGTCCTGAGCAGTAGTTCATTTCTCAGTTGTTTTTTTTTTTTTACTTTTTTCAAATAAAACATTCAACCTAATCATACTAATACAATCAACAAAAATCACACATAAACTGCTACAGTTTAAAGCTATTTGTAAACAACAATATTTTCTTCCTATTTGTTTGTGTTATTTGATTTGAAAATGCCGACTTCCTAATTTTTTTCTGCTTCTCTGCATTTTCTTCAACTACTTTTTTTTATATATGACATGACGCTTTAAATATGTGTATGTGTGTAAATATGTCGCCCAACAATATGTCTTTTTTTACCTGCATTTGGATTGAGCTGTATGACAACACCTGTGAAAACAAGAGCTTCAAAGAAACAACACAAAACTGCATTAGTGTACACAAGAGACCGCAACTGAGAGAGTGATTTTTGGAGCCCACTGTGTATAAATCTATAAATATCTTTCAACTATATATATATATATAATTTTTATTATTTATTATTATTTTTTTTTACTCTTTCTGTTAACTCTGACAAACATTTGTTATGCACAAAGACGCAGCATAAACAAGAGGACAAAGTTCACTGTACAAAATGTCAGACCTGGCAGAACACTGAACAAACTAGCTGATAGGAAATTGGAAAATGATCAGAATCATTATGTTTACATTAAAATAATGGTGCATGTTTTGAGCCAATTATGTAAAAGTCTCTCTGTGCTTTTGAGTCATTTAATCTTACGTGTTTTAACACAAATTGCTAAACTGTTTTCATTTTGTCCAGCTCGTACATAGTTGTTGAAGAGCCATTTACAGTCAGACATTATTATTGTCAACAGTAAAGAAAAAAAATAAAGGCACGTCAAAAGCATGAGCAGAGGAAATTGATGAGTCAAATCCGTTCTCATCCAAGAACTGGTATAAACACATCAGAATATCCAGGTTAGATCCTTTCCGGTGATTAATGAGAAACACTTCAAACAAAGACTCACCAACTCCAGTGATGAGGAGAAGGAATGAAGCGAGAACAACTCGTCTGTTTTTCTTCACCAGTGGATGGGACACCCACCTACACAGTTCGTTTTTTTGTAAAGTAACTTTGTTTGTTATGGATTCTGCATGCGAGTGTTTGTGTGTGTGTCTCTGTAATTTGAACTCACCCACAGCAGTGTGCTGAAAGCTGCGTGACGGAACTCAGGGTGCTGAAGGACCACTGAGAGCTGCAGTAACTCAGAGTTGCTGGGTCACTGCGGAGAGAAGAGAAACAGGCCTCATCTCTCGCTCAAACGGCAAACAGTGAGAGGAAGAAAGAGGAAAAAGATAATCAATTACTGGTCCTTCTTGGAGGACCCACCTGATTTTGAAGAAGTTATTGAAAGAGGAATTGACATTGCTGCCCAAAGCGTCTTCATTTTCCAGATTCTAAAGAAACAGCAGATGAAATAAAAGTCGGAGTTTGGAGAAAACAACATTCTCATGTTGAGTTTGTTTCGAGGTGCACGTGTACCTGATATTTCAGGTTGCTGTGCTCAGGAGAGCCGGCGGCAGCAGGGGAGGGATGAGTCTGAGGTTTAGAGAAAGTGAGGGGACCAAATGTCATCTCTCCTGCTTCCCTGTCCTTGTCTCTGCCCCTCCACCCCTCCGCCTCTCTGTCTGATACAGCTCCATCGTCATCTCCCTCCAGCACAAAGGCATCGTCGATACTAAATTGCGTTGACATGGTGATTTGCCTCTTACACCCTGAGGATCTGTAGCTTGATGTTCACTGTAGGCACAGAGCAGGCAAAACAAAACAAGTGTTACTCACAATGCATTGGCCTCGAGCTGGGGAGGAGAAAGATCTAACATGTTGATAATGGCTGCAGACATCAGCTACGAAATGAGGTGAACTATTGGATTTTTGGAGCTGATGAGAAGTTTGATTGCAGCATTCTCCTCAAGTGTGTTCAGGTTTTGGGCCATCCAATATATATATAAACCATCCAATGCAGCGAGGAACTCAAACACACAATGAAGTGAGAAAACACCCACCAAAGTGCGTCAGATCTGCAGACATACAAGAACAATAACGCAGTTTAAGAAAACTGTCTCAATTTGAGTTTCTTTTTTTTTTTTTTTTTTTAGTTTTTACAACTGTCGTGGGCAGAGTTTACCTGGAGGCGATCCCACACGTTTAATGTCCTTTTTCATGAAAATACTTTTATTTCCAACACGTAGAGCTTTTAGCTTTCACTTCGGACACATTGCATGTCTGTGGAGCTGTGTTGGAGAAGTTGGATGGCTCTGATGTTTCTCTGCTATTGTTTGGTTTCTTTCCGCTCGTCGGTCAGATGACCAAAAACTTACTGTCTCCGTTAAATGTTTCCTCCTTCGGGGACAAACTCGACTTCACGTCGTCCAGAATCGGCTCACATTTTTTGGGGGGGGCAACTTTTCCTGCGATGGTTCGGTTTGTTTTTCTTATTTTTTTTTTAATGTGTAGCTAAAAATTGGCCTCTGAGAAAGTTTCAATCTTCTTCCTCTCGGCTCTCGATTGATCACGCCTCATTCCGCCCAGCGGCCTCCCCGCGGGTCAGGTAGCTCAATCGATCGTCGAAATGCCGATCCATGCACTTATTTTGCCCAAAACAAGGCGCTTGTTTTGGATGTTTTTGGGGGAAAGGTGGTACTAAATGCTTCAGACGTCCTGTGCAGTTTTAATATTCAACATAATCTAAATCAGAAGGTGACTGTTGTGAATCACCTGTTGTGAAATTGAACCTAATTCGTTTACACTGCAGTTACTGATAAAATATATCTGCTGGAGCTCTACTACTGAACTTCCAGCACATTTCGATTGGAAATGTTCTATTTTGCATTGAACGAACGCATTTACATTTAGATGATTTGGCTGCTTTCATCCAAAGCTTTAATGCAGCAGGTGACCGGTTTTCTCCCCACAACCACCAAAACACAGATGTTTTGTTTTGTTTTTTAAAGTAAGTGACCTACTGTTTGTAACGTATTACATTCACAATTATTTCATCAAACCATGCTCTCCTCATTGAACCTTCCTTTCAGCTTGTTTGTCTTTTCAGCAACTCTAAAAAACCCTCAATGTAATATTTCCATTAAATGACAACTCTGTTGCTCTGATATTTATGGCCTCACTGGCCTCCAAAGCAGGAAAACTGTTTTCTGTCAATTTCCAGAAAACTCATCCCATCCACGTCTGTGTTTATTATCCCTCGCCCTGTGATGAAAAACACTTCGGGCTTAATTTGTCGCGCTAATTGAAAATCTGCCAAAAATAATAACAAGATAAAAATGTGTGAAACTGCTAATCAGTCCCAACGAGTCATAACCGCTTTCCACATTTCCACAGCTAGGTTTACCTGGTGATATCAACAGAAAATTAGCATTTAAATGCTCGATAATACAATTGTGCAATGCTTGAAATGACAGCAAAGTAGCCAGAGGAATATAAATCATCCCACTTAATACCTGTTGCCAACATTTGAAATCATGTGGTTTCCAGAAAGTCAGAAGACCTGCGCTATGCAAGCATAAACATCTCTAAACCAACAGTCCGAGATTAGTCATTGCTGACTGCAGTTTAGCAGACAGTCAGAGGAGACAGATCAACTGAATTGTGGCTGGATGTGGCCAAAACCTTACTGGTAAAAGCTCGTGCAGTTATTGAATTCGGAAACATTTGGAAATTGAAGAGATGTAAGTTGTTGAATGTTTTTTTTTTTTTTTGGTCTGTACACGCTGAATTGAGGAAATGTAATTTATATGGTATTTATTAACATGATTGTAGACAACTTCTGAGGTTTGTAGAGGAGGAAAATGACAGATGTATTTATTGCTAATGAAAGTCGTGGCTGAATGCAGACAGTTTTCAAAAGGCTCAGAGTTCGGAGAATATCAGACTTTTACAGGCTGCGCCACACATTGATCGTTTTTTCGGCTTGGTGCCATATTCATTTTGAAATCTTCACTTACGAAACAGCTCCATCAATTTGCATGTCAGACTTTATCCCTGTGCTCTGTACTCTGCTCTGCCCCAGATGAGACTGCACATCGCATTCTGCCTCTTGCTGCAGCTCATGTTTGAGGTAAATGTCAGATTGCCAATATTTAGCCACTATTGAGGCAGAATTCAAACCTGAACCTTCTTGGATTTCCTCAGATGTTTGACATATTGTTTCTGTTTAGCTTTCATCATGCTCACATGTAGTGGTATCTTCTGGTTACACTGTGGAGCTGCCATGTGCTTCGCCTCAACCGCACTCCATCGGATCTACCATCACCTGGCAATTCAATGGTCTTTTTACACTTATTTCCCCACCATTTTCACTGTGAGGATACATGCTACATATCTTTTTTCTTTTCTTTATACAGATGTGGACATAAATGAGCAGCTCCTTGACGGGGTAAGAGTTATAAAAGATGGCCGTTTTCTCTTAATATCTCCTGTAACTTCTGCCAACCAAGGCCTGTATGTGTGTTTGGTGAGAGAGAACAACACAGAGACCAAGATGACACATAAACTCACAGTTGCTGGTGAGCCAAGCTCTTTATCTTGCATACACACATTGGTATTTTTGGCTAGATTTGAAATTAACACATGTTGTGTCTCTCTCTGCAGCGTTACTTGACATTACCATTAAGGTAAACGAAGGCTCCGAGGTGTTCCTCCCATGCCATCTGTCATCGAGCAGCCAAGTCACAGCTAACGCACGCTGGTTCAAACAGACAGTTGATGGACACAGACACGAGCTGGATCCTGTAGATAATACAGATTCTAATAACAGATTAACCCTGCTTTACCCGTTTGACAATGATCAGACCCTCCTGATCAAAGACACTGTCATGGAAGATGCTGGAATGTACTTTTGTGAATCTGCAGAAGGGCTGAACCTCAGCAGCATACACATTATTGTTGACGGTAAGTTTTGTGGCCTTTTCTATATCCGAATATGCCACAGCAAAGTCTGCAAATTTGGAACAGTTGATATTCAGAGTAACTGCCAAATGAACCAAGTTTGAGATGTGTATGAACTTTCAGAGAAAATAGCCTGAATATACAGGAAAAGGCTTGAGGTGTCATTGTAAACAGTAAGTAGAATATTTACGTGTGATTTGTTTAACTATTTTTTCCCAGTTCTTCCCACCCAACCTCCTTTCTCCTGCGACAACTTCCCCAGAGCGTGGGAGCCCTGCCAGCAGGAGGACAGTCGTACAGGGGAGCCCGTACTGCAGGAGTCCCTGACAGAGTTTTCCATGAAGACCTTTTCTTATCTGCGACAGCTATATCCTTCGAAAAACTTGCTTTTTTCTCCCATCAGCATCAGTGGAGCCCTCTCACATTTGTTGTTAGGTATGAAAAGGGGACCAAGTTCCTTGTTTGCATATAAACTTTTACAACTCAGGTGTGGTGACCTCCCACTTTTTTTAGATCAGAAACTATATCCATAATCCCCCAAAAATGAAATTTAAATGCATATTCACAATGAAAATGAGCCCTCAGTTTCCCTCGATTTGATTCTACATACACGTCTGGTCACCTCTGATGTTTTTCTGTAAATACTGACCAAGGCAGAAAATACTGAATGAAAACAGCCTTGGCCTTTGAGATTTGTTCTCTTTCATGTTTACTAAAAAATCTTTTTCCATTTGACAATGTCACAACTGTTTTCCTCTTGTTAGAGGAACCTTGCAGCTTTCTACAAAGTTTATTGTTTCTGTTGTTACATTCAGGTGCAAGAAATATCACCCGTAAAGCCATTGAGAGCGCCCTCTGTGTGCCACATGACTTCCACTGTGTTCACTTCCAGATGAAGAAGCTGAGAGAAAAATTGTCTGGTTCTTTAGAGATGGCTTCTCAGATCTACTACAACCCACGTATTGAATTACTCTCATATTCTGAAGTGCACACAACAGCCCCTCTCTTTAGAGAAGTGCAATCAAGGAGATTCTGAGTGCATTCAAAAGCTAAATGGATGTTTTTTTTGTTTTTTTTTTTTGCTCATTGTGATTTCTCTTTTCCTTTTCTTAGAAACCGATCTGACCGAGTCCTTCACTAACCAGTCCATCCAGTACTATGACGCTGAGCCGACCAGGTTTCTGGAAACCAGCGAGGAAAACACACACATGATCAATACCTGGGTGGCAAACAAAACCAGAAATAAAATCCCCCATTTGGTTGACTCTGTTCCGCCCAGTACACAGCTGCTACTGCTCAATGCTGTCTCCTTCAATGGTCAGTGAAACATATGTGCGCAGAAAGCAAGTATGTGCATGTGACGGCAATGGAAAGTAAAAAATGTGTGTGTGTGTGTGTGTCAGGCGAATGGAAGATCAAGTTCAATCAGAAACCAAAGAAGGGTCTTTTCACGAAACTGGACGGTGATCTGGTGACGGTGCCTCTTCTCTATCATCAGAAATACATGGCTGCTATGACACACATAACTGAGCTAAAGGCGCAGGTAATTAAACTCCCAGCATGCCATCCTACCTCGTCATTCACAACATACCTTCTGACAGCTGCAGTTTACCTTTGGATTTTACACATTTGTATTCCTTCTCATATATACAACTGTTTCTGTGTGATTTACAGTTTCTGAGGAAATCAGAACCTCCAATGTCCATCTTTTTTAGATGTCAACAAGCATAGAAGTTGCTTCTCCCAACTCCTGAATTCAGCAGAGTTATCGTGTTTTTAGATTTTCTAAAGTGTCATACAGATACAGTGATACTGTAGATAGATGTTGATCCATAGTTGCACCTCAAACAGATTCAAACGGACCACTCTGAATGCAAATGTACAACTTTATATTAGAGAATGATGCTGGAGTTAATCGTACAATTATATTTACTGTTCCAAAATAATGATGGACTTAGATCATAGTTATCATAAGTTAGCACCTGATTGATAGAATCCATTGATATCAACTTTTGTTCATGTTGTCATCATTTTTTTTTTTTTTTTTAACATCTTACACAATGTTGAAAAATTCTAGACTTTAACTACACTTGTCATTTTTTGTCGTTGTTGTTGTTGCCAAAAGGTGGCGAGATTTAGCCTCACCGGTGGCAACAGTTTCTACATCCTGCTGCCTCGCTCCCACAAAGCAGCTGACCTGCAGCAAATGGAGGTGAGGATGACGGACGCTGTGGTGCGTCAAATGATAGAGGAAATGCAAATGACAACTCCTCAGTATATCGAGGTTACTCTGCCCCAGATCAAGCTGAATGACCAGCCGGACTTGAACTTCTTAATGAAGAAATTAGGTTTGCTCATCTTTCACATGCTTATTAATATCACAACGTGAGCACCACTCTTGCTTTCAGCTCACACATTTACCCAGCTGCCATTTTTTGAAATATGTCCCCTCATCTGCTCTTTGATTTCCCTGTAATCTAATCCATTTACTTTAATTTCCATCATCTCTGTTTTTTTTTTCCTCCTCCTTTCTCCAAGCAGGACTTTCATCCCTCTTAGAGCGGCCCAACCTGTGTGGCCTCAACTCTCAGAACATGCTAGCTGTGGATGAGGTCAAACACAAGGCCCTTCTTGCACTCACTGAAAAAGGAGTGGAGGCCAGCGCCGTCACCACCGTATCGTTCTCTCGCTCCTTCACTTCTTTCACGGCCTTGAGGCCTTTCGTCATGCTGCTGTGGAACGACCAGGCCAACGTACCGCTCTTTATCGGCAGAGTGACTGATCCCTGAGAGAGAGGGAGCGGAAATGCAAACAAAGTCAAGGAGCAGGAAAGAAACCAGGATATGGTAAAAATATAATCAGCTACCCGATTTAAGTGAAATACAAGTTATTGATGGATGGCTGTCAGCAATGATGAATAAACACATGTGCAGTTTGCTTTACTTTATTGGAGATGTGTAAAATTCAAAGGAAGACAGACAAGCACTGAAACAACTTCAATTTATCTCGTTTATTTTGAAGTAGTTACACAAACCCACCACGGGATGGCAGCCATACTGTGTGATTGACATTGACAGTGACTACAAAGGGACTGCAGCAGTGAATTCCCATTTCCCTCGCATCTCAGTCCTCCTGCATCATCACCATTGATATCAATTTAAGGAAGACAAAATCTGCGACAGTAGGTTTTGTTTTGCTTTTTAAAGTAATAGCTCGCTTGGTAGAGCACAGCAACTGAGCAAAAAAAAAAAAAAATACCCTGAATCATCTTATGCACGAACAAAAACACATGATGGTAAAAGACTGAACAGACAGCACTGACTGTCGACACATCAGCATCCAGAATGGATCAACGAGTTGCACACTATTATACAAGCTGATGGGCATTGCTAAACATGCAGCCGTATTGCAGATAAAATTACATAAGCTAAGCAGGATCAATGGACCAGAATCAGATAATTTAGTGACTGTAAACAAAGCCAACAGATCCCGTTAGAAATGTGAACTCTTAGGTCACTTTCACCCAGCCCAGCTTGGATAACATGATCGTGCTGTTGTTTTGGTTTGATTATCTCACTGCTGATGTGCTGGGAGTTTTAATGTGCATAGAAAAAGTGCAGAATAAAACCCACTTGTCTTACTCAACATCCTCCCATTAAAGGTTGAACAGAAAAAGCGTTTAAGCCAACTGTTATTATAAGTACTCTAGTCCCAAGCTTTTATAACGCCCAAGCCCTTTTTTTTTTTATTCTAAACTTAATTCACCACTGAAGTATTATTTTTTTTTGCAGTCAACAATGAGACATTCACAAGGTTGTCGAAGGACACCAAGAATATGAGCAGCCAGATCGATTCAACAGTTAGAAAAGTCCCGGAGGCCACTGACTGACTGTGGGTATGTTTCTGTGAACCAGTGTATGGCCAGGACAGGAGCGATAGGTGAACCGGGGGAATTTGATATCCTGGTGAGCATTTATAAAACTCTGCAACAAGCCAGCCCATATATTGCATCGATATGCAGATCTGTGCTACAAGGCACATAGCGCACATATGTAGGTGTTTATATCTCAGCTCCTGATCTTCGACTACGCAGCTTCTTGCCAATTGAAAATGTGTTTCTCCGCTCAGGCTTTCATCTCATTTTATCGCCTGTGTTTAAACCATGTAGGAGCTCATTTCTTCCTGCCTGCGTTCCTACATGGTTTATCTCAGCACTGGCATGGCTACAGTAGCTCCACTAGTCCCGTCTCATGTTTAAATAATAAACATATGCCTCTAAAGACAAGATATAAATCAGACGAAACAGGATGAATGAGCGCAGAAATAACTCCCTCTGATGGTGATGTAGATTAAACCCAGCTTTTTTTCCAGACACACACGCACGCACACACACACACACAGCTTTTGGGGGTGTGTAAGGGTGGATTACTGGTGGTTGATAACAGGACTAACCTAATGCCTGAATTTTCAAATTCATACTTTACTGGTGTACTATTGCCCTGAAAGAAGAAAACGTTGCATCATCTGTGATTCTGCAGGAGTAGAATTTAAGTTTGAGGTAAACACACTTAGATCCTGTTGAAATCTGGTTCCTAAAGCTGGAGCAGAACAAATATACAAACAGCACCTCCCAAAGCAGTATCTGCTCTGACTTCGTCTTTTCATCAGAAACAGATGTGGTCAAAGGTTATTTATCACCACTTATTCTGTTTGTCAACCTACTCTGACTGCCTGGCAATGTGAGAGAGAGACGGAGACGGTAAAGGTCTGGCACACACCACTGACACTTTGTCAGCGTCCTCCAGCCAGGCCTGTGGTGGCGGCGGAGGATTTCTCTCTGGTATGTGTCTTTCTTGTCCTTTGATGCTATTTCGTCACACATCTATGCTTCTGATGTTGGACGCACACATGTGGAGTCTTGATGTGAATACAGATAGACGCACTGCACAGACAGTGGATGTAGGCACTCATATTCTCATAGCCCTCACACACATACACACATACTGTACGCCGACACGCACGTAGAGAGCCACTGTCACAGAAAGTCAATGAAAAGACATTAGAACAAGAACACTGAAACAGTAAAGGTACAAATCCACCAAATGGATCATTTTGTGCTTTATAATACGGACTGTTGTTTTGCATCAGACCAACAACCACTAAAATAGAGACTTGTTAGAACATCGTGGCTCCTGTAACTAAATACCACATTATGAGTCACTACGGTGCACTTTGTGTTGGCCCCTTTCAGTGAATGAATTTTGAGTAGATTAATCTCAAATTTCCTCATTCACTGTAGATTTCAATGACGGATTATGAGGAACTTCCACAATACAAGAAGGTCAAAAGCACATTTTTTGTGAATATTGTTTTGTTACGTCAACACTTTAATGAGCACATTGTCACAATTTGGTTCACCTTTAAAAAATTTATTCAGATTACACCGTATTACCATCACTAATATTAGTATTAATCTCATATACTAATACTTGGTGCTGTAATTATTGGCATTATTATGGATTTCATCTTCAACATTATTATTATTGCATGTTTTATCCTTTGCTCTCGCTACTGCAAGACTTGGTCTCCAATTCCAACCATTACTCAGACAGTTGTGTGTGTGTGTGTGTGTGTGTACACGTGTACAGGTGTAGGTGTATGAATGTGTTATGCATTCTAGTCCGGTTTGTCACTGCTCGGGGCTCCTTGCTGTGTGAGCGTATGCCAATACTCCACTTTCTTCCCTTTGTTTTTGAGGCATTCAAACCAGTGTCTGAGTCTCTGACCGCTTGCATTGATGCCCAGCTCCACTCCACCTGCAGGCAGAGAGACAACAGAGAAACACTGAGGTCTAAGTAAGACTACCAATAAGTCAACATAGAACTACTTGACAGAAATACATAGCGTGTAATAGATATTATTACATATTATGTTTTCGAACTGACGTGCCAGGTCTCATGTAAAAGCTGTGACCGTTACAGCTGAACAAAGTGAAGTTATTCTAACTACTTTTTCCACAGTTCAGTAGTATACCAAAGTGCCAAAGTACCAAGTTGCGAAATGATAAGAAGAAGAAAAAATTCATTTTTGCTTCATAACTTCACTGCTTTTTAGACTTTTTCAGCCATACGCTGCAGAGCAGATAATGCAGATTACATTATCTGCTACTACTACTTCTTTTTTTTTCAGACAGCAATTTATCTCAGAGTAGCCTGAAATGCAACAAGGAATCCCAAGTGAATACTACAAGTGCATGCACTGACTACATGCTGTTATTAGTTTTCCATGAAAAGCGGACATTTTGTATTCTTGTTAAATTAATAATGCAATATTGAGCTTTAGCATTAATGTAGTTTAACATTCACATCAGTGAAGATTATTTGGGACATGGGGACAACAAAGGAAATGTACAAAAACTGAAGACAAAATTCCTCCAAACTGAGAGAAAATAAAATATAGGCAGCTAGTTTGGGAATTACAGGAGAGAGGGACACTTGGACAGCAAAGGATTTGTTGAAAGATCATGGCTGCTGAATATAAGGGAGCGAGACAGGAAATGACTCCGGTGAAAGTGGATGGAGGTGGCTGAGGTGTTGTCGGAGAGGCAGGCTGGAAGACAGACTGCCAGACGAAGGCAGTGGTTTGCACTGAGGTTACTACAAAGCCGTACTCCTGGCTGTGATTGCACAGTTCACGGAGCGTGAAGTTTTACATTTTGGCAATGCTGGATTCTAACAAGACATTTAAAAACGATGGCCACAAACAAACAAGGTCAGATTGTAGATCTGCAGCTCATCTGAGTTTTCCTGAGACGTTGCTGCTGGGAAGACAGGAGCATCCTCACAGCCTGAATCCCGTCTCTCTCTGCTGTCTCACACAGAGGGCAGGTTTGAACCTGTCTGAAGCTGAGTTTTGATATGATAATCACGCATGGCACTTTGCCCCCTCTTCCCCCACAGCCATTCCTGCACCTCCACAAAGAGATCGATGGAGTATATACCCTGAGGGTCACGAGTGACAAACGAACAGCCAGCCATGGTGACATGCTATGAGGCGAAGGTAAAACGATGAGGAACTGGAGCCAGAGCAGGTGACCCAGGCAGAAACTCAAGCAGATGTGCAGCAACACCAGCGCAGCTTCTCCGTCTTCTGATTTTACACAAAATCCTCTCATCCACCCCAGCAACAGGTACACAAGTTGTCGTGACTCATGCATCCAGCAGCATTTTTCAGGTGACGGAAGAGCATCCTCCACACTACTGTCCTTCATGTTAGGGGTCTACTCCTGACAACTTTTGCAACTTTCCAAGACCAACTGTTCGACAAATATGCCCACATACTGCAGCAATATGCCAGATGTGCGTAGGCAGAACGTTTTCAGGGATTGTAACTGAAAGTGTTTTCATTTTTTCACTGAGGACTATTTCCTACACATTTTGTGTTGTTTTGAGGAGAAGATTGCGAATACGTCTGAATATCTCAAAACATGCACCATCTCCGAATATTAGCTTTTTGCCAAACTTTCAAATGTGACCAGGGACCCAGCCCTGCAGACCAGAGTTACTTTCACCAAAATGTTTGCAGACAAATGACGAAAACTAAGTGGCTAAAACTAAATAAAATGTAAATGAAATTTTTGTCAATGAATAAAAATTAGATGATGAGTTGTAAAGAGAGCAAATCTGTGTTTTTTCATTTTCATCCGCCAAAAAGAGGAAATCTCTTGTTGACAGGGCTTCAAACGATTTCCTCCTGGGGATTAAACAGCAGCTATTCTCTTGAAAAAATATCTTCGTGGCCATTGATAGCAAAACTCGTAAGAGACAAGCAAGCGTCTGATTTTGAGTTTTATTTTTTGTACTTGCTTTTAAGATGTGCCTGAGGAAAGGCTTGTTTCGCGTCGAACACTTGCGACGCCGTTGGCACAGTGGATAGAGCAAGCGCCTCAGATGCTGGTTCAGATACAGTTGGTGCCATTCCCTGTTCTCTCCTCATAAAGCCATAAAAAAAAGAGAGTGAGTTTTGAGTTCTTGATGCTTTAACCTCAACATTATTCCTTTCTAGCTCCCATAGAATCATTTCAAATAATGCATTGCACTCAAACTAAACCTTTTAGATTTTAGTCGACTAAATCTACCGTAGATTTTGTCAGACTATTAAGGTATTTTATTGACTGAAAGCCCTTCACATGACTAAAATATGACTTAAACTCAATGGCATTTTTGTCAACAGACTAAAAACTGCATGCTGAAAAGGTTTGAATGCAGCCTCTTCAAACTTTTATTATAGTGACTGAAAGTCAGACAGAATTTATAGTAATTGTGATTCATCTTGAGGAACCTGAGAATTATTTTTATGGGACTCTTGACGCAGGGGATTTGACACAGCTGACTCATTTGACATGAGGCTGTGTCACTTGGCTTAAGACTTGATGTTTGCCCCCAAAACAAATACAGCTCCATCCACACAACTACGGCTGCGGAATGAGTCTGGTTCTCATGAAAAGTACCATGCAGTTAGGTGAAGAGATTTCTGGACCAGCGACTGCTGTACAACTAAAAGCTGAAGGAGCACCCTATTGTGACCAAATTAATTTAATTAAATTATATCCAGCTGTATCTGATTGTAGCTGATTTCTGCAATGACATTGATGAAGAAGCAATTACTGAGGATCAATCCCAGCATTGTCAATACCCGATTTGTTTATTAAGATAAGTTCTGGTGCCAATACTGAGACAGCATTTATGGTCTACAACATGGTGTTGCTGTCTCTAGCAGTCACTCTTCTATGTAGTATTTTTATTTGATTTGATTGCTCTTTGACTGTCTTCCTATTTGTGTTTTGTTCCTTATTCGACATTCCCCTGGTGCTGCCGTCTAATCAATCACCCTTATCTCAGCAGCTGTATGATATGTGCTTTCTGTAAGATTGAATGATGCTTCCCTAATGATGTAAAACACACTAAATCAAATTTTGGGCATTTGATTGCTGCCCCAAATTATCCATTTGATTTACTGCCTGGGTTTTCTTGTGTGCTGTTGCCTTTTCTTTTTGTCATCTCATTGTTCCATTTTTTTGTTCTCCATGTGTCTCTGACAACTCACCTTTTACCGCTTGACATCCTCTATATCCTCTGTGAAGCCGATTGGCCCACTTATTATTGCTCACGCTCACTCTCACGCTCAAACACAGGCCTTGAGCTCTCTCCGCCCTTTTTATCAACTCCTTTGCTCCGATCTTTGTCTCTGTGTCATTTTTCTCCCAGTTTAAATTAGCATGACTGGGAGGTTGCTGTAGCCGAACCTACAATGATGATAGTCAGGGGAGGCTGTTATCTGGAGCTGTATGTTAGACATGGCCTTTTCTCCCAGCAGGGCTAATAACCCACTGGGTTTATCTGAACACTGGGAATCTCCCACTAACCCGCACACATACGAGCACTGCGCACACACGTTAGAAAGCAAAACCCCTTGATCTGAAGGTCTCCAGGCTCAGAGGGGGGTAATCCATTCTCACTGTGCATCTCCATTGGTTACTCATCACTCCCTAAGCTCCCTTTGCCTTGATATACTCAGCAGGCCATAGCAGAGCTGTTTAGGAGCCTGATGAAGTAGCAGCAGTTTGATGTGCAAGGAGCCCGAAGAATGAGGATGCAGACCAAGTGTCTTCCTTCTTTTAATATGTAAGCCCTTTCCATTTGACGTTCAATCGCTCTTCTCAAGCCTCATAATTACCCCTCATCTCTTTGCATCTTCTTTTAAACTCCTCTTTCCGCCCACATTTGCCCTGATTTTTTTGTTTTCAGCTATTGCATCACTTTCATTCAAACTCTGGTATCTAGTCATCTACTTTGATGGTGATGCTGCTTCCCTCATCTACTCTTCTTCAGCAAATCACATTTTCTAGCAGCCTACCTATGAAGTCGTTACTCATTCCCAAGTCATAGTCCCACACAGAGATCTCCAGGGTTTTCTTCGCCAGCTGGTCTAGAGATACTTCGTATGAAAACTCCTATGCAGGTGGCACACACAAGAGCACATTTATATCAATGATTCATAAACACAAGGGTTGAAAGGAAAGAGATTGGTGCATTTTTCAGTAGAATCGTGGAGATTGATGCTCAGGACACGTTGACAAATTTAAAAAGTATGGTTTGAAAAGGCAATTACCCTGCTCTACACGAGAGGAAGTCATTTAGAGCTCAGCAGACAAAATTAATAAGCCTCCTGGTGTCTTGTGGTTATTTGCTGTTCACGAGGCACACTTACCTCATTGAATTCAGGATTGAGAGTCTTTTTCTTCACTGAAGTCTTGTACTTAGACTTCTTTCCCATATCTGGTTGTAAGATGCTGAGAAAGAGAGCATAAAGGAGAGGGATTAGGAACTACGCTGTTGTGTGTGATATGTCTAACACCAGGACAATAGTTTCAATTTATTTTAATAGTTTGTTAAATAGTCTCATAATTTTTTTTTTCCTGAGAGCTAGATGTAAAAAAATGCTACATCTCTCAAATCTCCCCAACATCAATTAAAAGAATACACTTTGCATGTGCAATTAGCCTATCAGAGCATAGTAAAATGATCACAATAGCTTATTACTGTATATTTACTATATGATGCTTCAATGGGGACCACTGCTTTAATCAAAAAAACTTAGTGTGTTGTTTCTGATTTCAGTCCAGTGATAGATCAGGGATTCACTTCTGTAAGGAAATGGAGCAATTTCTATGGAGGGACAACTGTAAAAACAAAGTTTTTAAATAGATATCCTCAAATACATTTCACCTCTCAAAGTGGGTCAGAACAGTCATTATTTCTGAGATCAAAGTAATTAATCCATGAATTCATTATCTTCTGCCCTGCTGCAACGATAATGCTTGCTGAGTAGTAGAAACAAAAGGGAGACAGAAAGTTTGCAAAATCTTTTGTTTGAGATAACTGTGACCCTGAAGTCTTTCAAACGTGGGCGGGGACAGTGAGCAGTGAAAAAGAAAAGAGAGCAAGAGAGAGAGAGAAGAGCACATCAGATCATAATCATGCCAATGTTGAAGGAGTACACGCTCGGAAGAAAAGGCAACGGAAGGATTGCTTGAGGGCAAAGAGAGTCATCATCAGCATAAATTCCAAGTCAAGGTATTCAGGCGGTAAGATATCTAACTTTTCTAGGCTCCCCCCTCCAACACTGGTGACAAATCCCAGCCCGACAGCTGATGCGTGACATGGGCTTGGGGCTGTCACCGTAGAGCCGGAATCAGAGCAAGTGATGGATGGAGGTGGAGAAGGAACAGGATGGGGAAGACGAGTTCATAGAAAATGATCACCACCTCTCTTTCATAGAAAATTCAAAGCTTGCCATCAAACGCTTCCTCCAGGCAGAGGCGCATAAAGATCAGAGTGTTTCACCATTTACAGTCTTAGTTGGTATTCTACAGTCGTAGCGAAGACAAAAGAAACAGTTCTCGGAGGATGCAAGATGAATTTTTGTAAGCCAAAGTGTCCTTTCGTCATGAAATATTTGGCTGGACAGCTCAATACTCAACACGAGTGCGATCAATCTTTTATTTTAAGGTTACACCAGTCAGAAAGATTGAGATTCAGTCAAGTTAATATACAAAGATATTGTCTCATTTTGTGCCTGATCTGCTTTTATGACGGTTAGTTAAACCTGCATCGATTCATTTTTTTCTTGGCCACTGTAATGAGCTGTATCATCGTACGATGAAGATGTTATGGGTGAATGTGTTACCAAACTGTTTGCTATTCACACATTCAGCAGACATTGAGAATAATTATTATTCATTTGGAGTAAATTTTTTGGATGAATATACATCCAATTTTCATTCTTTTGTTTTGCTCTTCACCAACCCGTGAGTAAAATATCTGGTGTTTTACAGCCTCTTTTTGCGGGGCAGAGGAGAGACATTGTGTCAAAAAGTAAATGTGTTTAGAAAAATACTAAAATATGCTGCAGACCTGAGGGAAACTGCAGTGAAGACGTATTGGAGACACATTTAAGATCCAACTCGGACTTCATTTATGTTAGATCTGGGCCACATCTAATGACATTCTGTTCGAGGCATGAATCGATCCTGAAACACAATGAATGGCTGCCTAGTCTACTGACATCCTTCACATCATTTTACTATTTCAGACAACCCATCTGCTGTACAGGGAATAATGCTCGTGTGCGTATTTGCTCTGAAAGCAGGTAAGTGAGATGATCACTTGAGACACATGCAGAGATGCATTTTAAAGCCAGGCACAAACAAGACAATTTGATGAAGATGCATGAAAATGCCACGTCTGGACAGAGCCACAGAAAGGATCCTCTCCTCTTTCCAGGACATACTTTTTTTTATTGAATCTAAGCATCTCAAAAATGATCAAAAAGTAAAAAAAAAAAGAAAAAAGAAAAAAGAAAAGTGTTTTATCAGTTTATCTCATGAAATGTTACTAAATGTCTTGTCACCAGTCACAGGCTCAACTCAATGTTTAGCGCATTTTTAAAGGTCATTTTCTCCATGAGATTTATCTTCCAAAATACCTGGCCTGCCTTGTCTTCACAGAAAAAAGGTAGACTGGATGAAAAAGAGGAATCAATTGAGAGAAGCAGCCAAACAAAGCTGCTATTTGACCAGCAGCATGAGAGAGGGTGAGGTGAAAGCCTGAGAGACGCCTCAGTTTGAGCTGTGCCAAATTGCATTTTACATACTGCTCCAGGCTGGCTCTGACGGGGGAATTCCCATTTTCATTGTAACAAAAACAATTTGACAGCAACATTTGTAACAATGATAGCATAAATGAAAATATATTCTACAGCAGCAGCTGAACTATGTTCAAATTACCATGTAAAATTAAAAGTAAAAAATTATTCATAACATGGGAGGCTGGCGAGACGAGGGGATTATCAGCTGTCCCCTAAAAAAGTAGGTTTTTCTCTGGAGAACAAAGTAAGCTAAACGTAGATTTCTGTGCTATATTATTCTCCTGTTTTAGCTCTGTATCACAGATTTTGATATCATATGAAGAATGACACATTTTGAATAAGTAATATAATGAAATAAGCTGTGTTTTTAATATTATTGGATTGGAAAAGGTCTTGTTATCATTTGGGCTGATTTTAATCAGACTTTGTTCCAAGAGTTGACGTTATATCACATTACTTCTAATTTTCATGTTGGTTACTATTTTTCTTGATCTTGTTTGTATTTATTATATGTGCCCCTCCATTTCTTCTTTACATCCTTTAAAATAATAGTTTCAGATGTTAGAAGCATATCTTGCCACTGTTCTGCTCGAGGTTTCTGCCTCTTAAAGGAAGTTTTTCCTTGCCACTGTTGCCAAGTGCTTGCTCATCGGGGGATCTGTTGGGTCTCTTTAAATAAATTTATAAAGAGTTTGGTCTAGACCTGCTCTGTATGTAAAGTGCCTTGATGTAACTTTGTTATGATTTGGCGCTATACAAATAAATCTGATTTGATTTGATTTGATTTGATTTGATTTGATTTGATTTGATCATGTACATACTGGGAATGAAGCTCTCTCTCTTTAGCAGGCAAGTCCAGACACCTGGACAACTATCCCAATATGAAGTTCTTGTTACATTAAGTTCTTGTTTGTTTAACAATCCCTTCACTGCAGTGGTGCTTCAATGCTAAATGATATACTGAAAAGGCACTTTGGCCTTATTATCAGAGAGCGCAAGATTTTAGGAAATATTCTTATTCACTCTCATGGTTTGAGATGGATGAGAAAATCAATGTTCACTGAGATGTTTTGTGACCTTTGGGCTGAGCCAGACCAGCTGTTTTCTATGTTTTCAGTCTTGATGCTGTGTTAAGCTAACTGGCTGCAGGCTGTAGCTTCACATTTACGGTACTGTGGCATTGATCTTCTCATCCAACTCTACAAAATGAATAAGCATTCGCTGAAATGTCAAACTCCTCTATAGGAACGTGTTCAGATGAAATGGCTTGTAATTATTATTTGAGTTGCTTATTGAGTTGTTTATATTCTTCTGATGACTTGTTCTTTTTTCATTGCTTATTTATTCTATCTTTTCTTTCTTTGCCATCACACAACATTCAACATTTTTTCAGCTTCCTTTCCGAAAATGAACATTTGAGTCATGAAAACCAGATTGCACAGTCACATTTGCTCTTCATTTGGTTGAGCCATGAAAGTGTGCTGCTGAACAGCATCCTGACTGCAAACCCAGGTCAGGAGAAACAATGCAAGAACAAGAGCATCCCTGTAAATGCAAAAATAACCCTGAGACAAAAACGCTGAGAAGTGACAGGTAGAATGAGCTGAGGGGAACCATTGATAATAAAAACTGTCACCACACCAACAGAAATGTATAAATAAAAACAAATGTGATCGAGAAGATAAGTGACAACTGAAAAAGATGAGCTAAATATATTCCTGCTGCAGAGAGGAATTATGACTTCACACACATATAATCTAAAGCGTGGAAGTGTGCTTTGTCAGCAGGAAATATCTGACACGTTTTGCACTTTTTTCTGCCTTCACATGCCTTTTTCCAATGTGTGTGTGTGTGTGTGTGTGTGTAGACATACATTTTAATAATAAATTTTACATAAGGTGTGACAAGCAACTCTGGAATAATGCAGCCCCTCCTCAAGGAAGCAAACTAATTTAGTCTTTAAAAATGCTAATTTGTCCTTTTGAATAGAAAACAAATTAGTGCAGAGATCGTTCTGACCTTGTGTCACTCATATTGCTTTTGAAGGTTCATTGAGAGTCACAGAGTGAAAAAGGCCGATTGGAAAAACGCTTCTGGTCAGTTGAAGCAATACGCACGTCACAACATGGACAAAGAACAGCTGGCATCAGCTCAGCTTGAATTACAGATTCCTCTACAGGGTTGCTGGTGTAAAGTGCAGGACATCACCAGACTGACTGTAAAGTAAGAAAGTAAAAAAGCTTGCTAACCAAATGAATTCCCATGTCATCTAAAATGCTCAGTGTACTTTTGGGATGTAATCCACCTTGGCCTGGAATGCCTTCACCTCCTGTCATGCCTGTCTCGAGAGCCCAGTTTATGTTAACGTTTGTCCGGCCACTTCCTGTTTTATTTTGGTAGTTTCCTGTCCAGTAAATGCACTTACTGCTTCCCTTTTTTTTCCCTTGCTTGTTTGATCACCTGTCTGCACCCTAATGTGTTACACCTTTGTCCCATAGCCTCCTGCCCTCGTGTATATACGTGCCGTGTCTTCAGTTGTTTGTTGCCAGTTCGTTGTGTGACTTATCAGTGTGTCTAGTGTGTGTCTTCCTGGTGTTCTTGGAGTTTGCCTCTTCCCTGTCGGTACCTCTGCCTGTGAGTTTGATGATTCTGATAGAGGACTTGGACTGTGTCTTTACCTCAAGATTGCCTTCGCCCTGTTTTTTTATTAATTTTTTTAATTGCCTGATTTTGAACTTTGCATGTCTGACCTTGTGAACTGCCTGATCCTCATATTTGCCTCTGCCTGAAAAAGTAAAGACTTTGTTGGAACTGCTACTGAGTCTCTGTCGGGCGTTTGGGTCCTATCTTTGTACCAGTCTGACACCTCCATTCTTTTGTTCTATTAAGTTCAATCAAAATAACTATTGATTTTGTAAGAGCTATTGTAGAGACCGCAGGAGGATGATAGTGGCCCATCCAATGACGTGAAAATACTGAAGGGAACAAACAAAAACTCTGGCAAAAAAGTCCAAAAAGTCCAAATCACTAAAGTGGCAGGAATAGGAATTGGCACAGAACTTGAACAAATCATGTAAACTGAAGGAGTGCGGCTAAAAACAAAAGAGCCAGTTCAGGGATTCAAAACAAACACAACAAATTAAAATAAAATGCAACAAAGTTTGGTGGGGAAAAGAATGATTTTAGGAGAATGTGATAGATACTCTGCAGGCATTTGTTGCATTTTCAAGCATGTTCAAAACCACTGCGAATCACAACAGGCCAGTAAAGCACAAGATGTCACGTCTAAAACAAATCAATACCTTAAAGAGGAAGGAGAAAAACACAAATGAAGAGAACTCTGTGTCTGAGTGAGAGAAAAAAGTTCTTTCAGCTCTTTGCTTTTGTCTCTCTTGATAGAATTCAGAAGACCATCGATATCCCACCATTGTGGGTGTGTATTGATTTGTTCTTGTCCTCTTGTACAACCCACTAAAAGCAACGTCATTTCAAAATGTTTTTCAATCAAGTAATTCTTGCTTTACTTTCCACTTCCATCCTTCAGACTTGGCTGAAAAGTCTGCGTCGGTCACCAAGCCATTCATGTGAGTCTGGACATTCCTGAACCTGTGTAGGATCACAAGGGAGCTGCCATGCATTGCACAGTGTGGCAATGTGTGTCAAAAAGGTAGACTAGTTGTTTTCATTTCCTGTCAGGTGGCAGCTTTACAAAAGAAAAGAAAATGAATATTAAGGTCACGTTAACATTTCCTGCATGGTTTACCATCACCCTAAGGCCCTAAAGCATCATCTTGATTTCAAAATCAACCTTACGACTACATTTCAAATACACTATTTTGTGTTACTGTCCAAGCCACTCCAAATACTTTAATATATTCCTTTAGCGTCTTTAAAACTTACTTTAAATGCGCTACAGCCTGGAGCTCCTTCTACATTGAAGCCTCCCACTGCTGGAGGTGGCGTTGGTTACAGGACTGCTTGTCCTGTGTGGGAGTGCTTACACCTTGTAATATCAGTATTTAAGTGCGGCAGGCAGATTGGAGATTGAGCTGTGTGGGTTTCATCTGTCATCACCCATGCCTTCCAGGCACAGTGTTGGGCACTTTGCTTCTTCTTGGTTATGTGTTTTTGACTTTGAGGAGACCTGCACTGGCTGACAGAATCTGGAAATATCAGAGTCACTGAATGGAATGAAGTCCTGGGTTGCAGTCATTTTCAGGGATGGCCTATAAGACATCCTCCTTGTGTCTCAGAGTTTATCACTGAATCATGACGCTTCAGTTTAAAAAGGCTGTTCAGTGGAAGAACTGCTTGCTGCCTGTTATGCTGTTTCATGTCAGTCAAACTTCTGTTGACTTCCCAAATGTGTCCCGAATGCAGTAAGGTCCTGGCTTGTGACGCGTGAATGTGCATTTTTCTCTGAATGTTCGTGGGTGTTGTGTCAGAATGGGGCATCTGGCTACTCCCCCTCAGGCCTGTCAGTTGCTCAAATGGCAAAGCCTGAGTAGGAGATTGTACACTGCAGCTCTGACTTCTTTGCTTCTCAGAGCTCTCTCACCTCACCTGTGTGAATCTATTCACCACCGTGAGTGAATTAAGTGCGCTAGTTAATGTCACTGTTTATATCCAGTGGTCTTCCACTGTGATCCCTTGCCATAGCAGCTGCTTTATAAGAATAGCTAATATTGAGTTACCTCAGTTCTTGCTGAATCTTTTTTTAATAATTATAACATCAGAAAACACGGACTGCCCCTATTAGCCAACACATTACATTGGCACTGTAATGGGTTATTACATCCTACATTTGTATGATACTTTCAAAACGAGACTCTTCTTCTGACACTGACACATTACCAATGTAGAATAGTTCTGTTCGACTATAATTTGTAGAATAGCCGGTTAGTTCATGAAAACTGATGCAACTTACATTTTAACAAAGGGGTCAGAATAGCCGTTGGAGTCCATGGCTGCCAGATGGGCACAACGTATGATACCGACCACCAGGCAGCCCTTCTCTGTGTTATAGCACAGTGACACCAGGATACGGCCACGCTGGGGACACAGTAGACAGTGATATCAGACACAGCACCTCTTTCCACCTCCGTCTTCAGTGGATACATGCAGCGAGGTCAGCCAAGCTTATCAAAACACTTCACTTCAGAAAACAAAAATAAAATGGAGGTACCAAATTATTTGAAGTGATGACTGCGAATAAATCTGTTGTACATTGTACTATCTAGGATGCATGTTTGTGTAGGCAGGCAGTAATTAAAGGTCTGCTCCTGGGACAATAAACTGAGCCTCATCAGAGACCAAAAGCTTTCAGCCTCTAACAGACTGGTTAACAAACTGGGTCCATGTGAATAGCTTCCCTTCACACTAATGCGTTAAAGCTCATGTTGCAGACATATATACATGTGATTAAAACCCTTAATTAAAACTATTTATCTCCTTTGTGATGGTGGAATTAGAAGTCAGATTGGAATTGTTGAAAAGATAAGAAAATGAATTGGCCATAAAGGTGACATGTTTTAGTTGAAAATGGTAATAATAAGATCAGTAATGATAAAGCTGATGGTAAAATTACCTCCTCCTCTGCCACAACCGCTCCCTGCTCCACCATTTGATTGTTAGTTTCTTTATTCTGAATGCAAAAGAGAGCGAGAGAGACAGATCATGGTTATATCCAACAGAGCCTCCAGGTAAACATCTATTACTCTGTATAATGTAGCACTTGAAATGGATGTCTGATATGCTGCAGGCAAGCATACACAAGCGGCCAGTCACATTTTGAAATATATGTCCAGAGAAAGCCATTTGGTGTGTGAGCGCCATCCATTCTCACACACTCAAACACACGCACACACACACACACACACACACACACACACACACGCTAACATGTATAATGTGTGTACCTGTGCAATTCTCTCCAGCCCCATATTGTAGCGTTTGTTGTCACCCTCTTTCAGTTTCTTCAGAGCCACTCTCACCTCTCCAATGAATTCATTTCGTCCAAGCCTGTCCATGTCACATACACACAGCCTTGATACACAATATAAACACACACACACACACACACAGACAGACACAAAGTTATAAATATAGATTGGAGAACAGAAGAGAGTCAGTAAGGGATTACAGATGAACCTTGCCACTGCTTCGCTGTGGTCATGAGACTGAGGCAAGTGAAGAAGGTGCCAAATACATTCAAGGAAAAATCAATCAGCAGCCTGATGAATTATGAGAAGCTGTTCGGTTGCAAAGGATTTCAAGAGGGACTCAGTTCTTGGATGTTCACACACTAATTTGTCATAATGGAAACACAACAGATAAGCATTCAGTTTCTTTCAGTTGTCCTAGCTCTCTCTCTCTCTCTGGATTATATGGTGGTGATGAAAGAGATAAACTCAGTCAATGATAAAAGTCAGTAGAAGTCATTGCCTGTATGTCTGTGTAACATTAATCTAAACCTCACAAATGTTGAGTAAGTGAACTGCTTTCAGAGCCTGTTACCTCATTAAACTGCACTAGCTTAAGTCATATTTGATTTGCTTGATTTGATCTGTGTCAAGAGACACAGAGAACTATATCAAAAGAAAATCTTACATCTTTTACAGAAATGGCATTTCAATAACTAGGCATTTACAAAGTTCACCAGTGTCTCCTGAGCTTATTTAAAAGCAAAAGTGGTTAATGAATTTAATCCTTTATGGAGTAATGTGTTCTTCTTGTAATTTCCTTCCAGTAAATATACCTTGAATGTGTCAACCAAACAAAAATCCTTTTTGTATTATGTATCTTAAAGGAGGCAGCTGAGTGAATATCCTGTGCTGTAGCACTAAAGTTCTGTAAAATGATTTCTTCCACAGTGCACTTATTCTAACTGATGGTGGTGTTTGATGGAGGGTGAATACTCAATAAGCTATGAAAGAGTCTTCACAGCGCATCACCTGTTACAATATTCCCTTTGTGCTCAGATATTCCCAGATGGTTTGTTGCTCCTCTTGATTTCTTCCTTGCTCGTAACTTTCTCTCCTCAAGCTCTCGCTTGCTCTTCACAGACCACTACACGAACAAACACACACAGACCTTCCACCTCCTCCTGTTCTCCTCCTGTCCTTTTAACATTTGGACATTTGACATGCTGGTTTCAGCCTTTGAGTCATAACTGATGAGCATCTCTTGCAGAAGCTTCAGAATAGCTCTGACTCATGACCACAGCTGTCACATGATTTATGATCCTCTCCTCTCTCACACATGTAGGATGCTTGTGAGGAGATGGAGGTTGTCATGAAATGTGACACCAGTTTTCTCATCCAAACTATTGGCTTCCCAATCCATTTCTTTGCAGCATCTCCCACAATTTTCCAGTTTTAGCTTTCCTCTAAAAACCAGACAGATGCTCATGGAATCTGTTCAAGCAATGGTGCCAAATTTAGTGTGGCGCTGCTAAGAAAATCTGTCTTCTGAGGTACACTAAATTAGCAGGGTGTTTTAGCACAACCACATGGTGTCTGTACTTGGAAAGTACCACTCTAATAGTTTCACAGAAGTAGGAAGTGTTTCAACAAAAACTGACGTGGATGACCTTCACTGTGGCAGTTAAAAAAAAAAAAAAATCATTGGATCATTCAAACTTTTTTTTTAAAACTTGGGTAATTCCCATAAGCCCACCATATTTCATTCCATGTTAAAAGGATTTGTGTGATTAAAAGCTTACCCATATTTTGGGATTACTTCATGTTCCCAAATATTAATTGAAATGTTGTCAATGAGAATGACACAGTATGTTATATGCCAGATAAAATGTTTAAGATTTTAATACTATACAGATAAATTCCATGACACTTAAAATCCTACTCCGTGTTAATAATTTGGCGAAAAATTCCAGCAATAAATACATTTCAAGTGAATAAAAATGCAGCTTTCCTCAATGCCAGACCATATGTTCAGAAAATCCACAGCTTTAGCTAATATCTTATGATGAAAACGTCTGCAGGTACGGGTTAGGGTTAGGGTTAGGGCAACCACGTGAGGTATTATTTACAGACAGAGGGGTCCCTCTAGACTCCTCCTCTGGGGATCATACATGACCACACAAAATTCTATGGCAATCCATTCTTGAGCTATTTCAGTCTGGACCAAAGTGATGGGCACTGACTGACTGCCGTGCATCATTTGACCAGACTAAAACCAAATCTAACCCTTAATTAAAGTATTTTTTTCTCTCTGATATCAGTCCTCAACTGTAAATCACACCTGAGGAGTCCAGTAACCACTCTCAGCCTCGCTCTCTATCCAAGACCAAATCAAGTCTCCCATTTGTCCCCGTCTACCCACAGCCGAGGACAGTGCAAGTCTATTACAAACCCGACAAAGGGATGGAGAGATAGAGGGAAGAAACTGAGAGGAGAGAAGCCAGAACTGCACAGACATAATTCTTGCAGTCCTTCAACACCCAGGATCACTGTGACACCTACCTCTCATCACAACACCTCAATATGCTTCATCTCTTCTCCTCTAACTGGCAGTATGATAATCATTTTAGTGATAAGTAAGCATAAGTGATAAGTATGAGATTTTCCCAAAGGTGTGCATTCATGTAAGGTAACTAAAGTAAGATAGCCTTTATTGCCACCGCAAGTGCAATTCACCTCAGTTTTTTTGCACATGAAAGGGTTGTGTCATTAAAATGAGGGGAAGGATTGGGGCTCCTTATTATTGTCAGTGCTTGCAAAATCATTTTAAATTTGCCCAAAAGCAGAGACAGGCTGCAGCCACTGATAGGGAAATTTAGACCTAATCTCAAAATCGTGTCAGTTTCACTGCCAGTTTCTGAGGAGCTAAGTTTGTCTCATATTCAGACATCAAAGGATACTGATGAATGTACTTGCTGCAGGTTCTTTGTGTCAGATATTTTTCTGAAGCTTGTGAGGGTGGCTCAAAACAAACAACCTGACTCGTGGGAGATAAGTAAAATGGGTATTTCTTTCAAATGCTTTAACATAATTATGATTGTAAGATTTAATAATAGAGTCTAATTTGCCATAATAGAGATTTTTGCATTGTATTATAATTCAGTTTACTTTTAACTCAGGACCTGAGCACCTCAGGCAGCACCGCTGCACCAATTAAAGGATTAGCCTGCATGAGACCAACCATGACGTCTGGATTGGGGACAGCATTCATTAGTTTACTCAGCTAACCCTAACCCTTCATTCTTCATAATAGATTGGACCTCTTGAGGGGTGTTGGAGATAGAGTCTACACACAGGGGAATAGAAATGTTGAATGCAGAATGAGAAATAAATGCCATGACAACCTTCCTCTAAGTAATTTGATAACCGACAGTTTGCGTTGAGGTGTATTTTTCCACAGCATGATGGGCTTATATAATTGTTGTCAATGGGAGAATGATGGCAAAATGAATGATCACATCCAGTCTTTCACTGTGTGCTACATAACTCATTTTACAGGTAGGTTGTTGACACCAAAGACATTTTAATGACTCAAAAAGTCTTCTAAAGTCTTCTAAATTTTTTCTCCATCTTTCTTCTTAAATGTATGAACAAAAACACTGCTCATAAATATTCCTTCTTTTGACATGAAAGCTCCTTTAAAGTTGAATTTGATTGGTCTGACCCAGTTTAACAATGAACTTTGCACTATACAGCCCTTTAGGCAGGTTTACAACAGCAGAGTCCTCCTGCTCATCATGAAGATCAAAAAGTGCAGCATCTCCTCATCAGATCCCTGCTGGGACCAGGGGAAAGGGATGCAGCAGGGCGCAACCCGAAGAGCTGTTTCTATATCTCACTGCTTTTTGTGTAATGAGAACAAAGTCTGTCTGCTGGCTGAGGTATCTGGTTGGCACCTAAACTCGCCCTGAGAGAGTTGGAGCAGGTTTTTCTTTGGTTCTCCGTCTGTCGCTTGCTCTCCCTCAATACTTCCACACACTAAGTCATCGCTTGATTCACTTCCTCTTGTTCTCTGTCACATATTTCTAACTGTCCTCATGCCTTAGGGTGTTTTTTTGGCTGCCTTTAAGTATACGTCTGCCCATCACTTAACTCATTCATCGTTACACCCATCTCACTACTCTTTCTGAGCTACCCTCTCCACGCAGTCTATCTTTTGAACACCTCTTGGATTCTCTCTTTTTGGCCCCTCTAGTTTCCTCTTCCTCAGCCCTCTATCTGTCACTTGACATCATCCACACTTTTTCTCCTGCTCTCTTTCTCTCGCCGTCTCTTGCTTGACAGTCGTCATACTCCTCCTCCCCCTCTTGTTCCTTGTTTTGGCTGCCCAGAGCCCCCCTGCTGCTTTGTGTCTGTGAGCCATGTCCTTGAACAGAGGTCAGGTGGTTTCCTCTAATGTGAGGGGTCTCTCCTCAAGCTGCTGCTGTGTGTGTGTGTAATTGGGGAGAGACAGTAAATGTTTTTTCTGAATGTGTGCGTGTGTAAAAGCTCAAGGATGCATGTTGTTTGCATATATATGCCTGTGTGTATGTGTGTATCTTTTTCTGTGTGTAGCAGAGAGGCCATGCATGTTCATATCCGTCAACTCTCACCCTCGAGAGACACACAAGAGTGTAAACACCTGACTCTCTACACTTGTGTGTGCAGTGCAGATAGGATTGTGTGTTTGTGTGGGTGCATTGTTGTGCTTGCTTCCTCAGGATAAACAATGCCATCCAACCCTATTATGAATCTGCTGAGCAAACTGACAGAGATTGTATGCAGCACCCACATTCACAAACATGCACATGACAAAAATGCGTCAATCTTTTTGGGCCAAGATGGCGGCACTTGACCTCAATCACTCCATATGGAGAGCACAATGGGGAGGAAGGGGCGGTGACTCGCCTCACAGCAAACACCTGAACGGTTACTGCAGCACCAGCAAGTGGAACAGTTGGCTAGCATCGCTTGGCTGCAATAATGAATTACCTGGAAAAGCCAACTGGGAAGCTCAGACAGCTGCTGGCGGTCCGCTTGCTAAAATAAACTGGTCACTTTATCGTCTGGGGAAAAGTGCTAATTGCTGGCAAGCTTAGCACATACCTGAGTGTTTTGGTGGTCATGTCAGCTGCTGTGATGCCATGGTACACTAGTGTTTCGTTCCACACAGGGTTTAGCGTGTTCTTCAGGGTTTTTGTGCGTAGCTTGTTTGCCTGAGGAGGAAAAGCAGAAGATATGAAAAGAAGAAAGAGGAATTAAAAAGAATGAGAAAAAATTGTTTGATGGTTGATGCGCCAAACTCGTTAGATCAAAACTAAATAAAAAACATAAAAAGTAAAAACACAAATAAATAAATAAAAAGTAAAGTGGAAGTAAAATGGAGGGACAGTAAAAGATTGAGAAAAGAGGAGAGGAAAAAAAGAGTGGAGGACATGGTTTATCTCTGTCCCTCAGGAAATCACAGACATCTGCTGCCTACTTTTTCAGAGGAGAGTGAGAGGACGCAAGGTTTCCCCTGCCTCACCTGTCCGTCTGTCTCCTCCCTGACAGGCAGTGCATTAGTACTGGCCAGACCTCCAAAACAAGCACTGCTCCTCACACGTAACACAACAAAGCAGCCAATTAAAGTGCACAACACAATAAGGGTGAAAAATTGAGGCTTTCCAAAGGAGGAAATGCCCACGAGTCCCAAACAGCTTTACTACCCATAAATAAAGCTTTCAGTCACTTGCTGCTTCATTTCCCACAGTTGCCTCAAGGATATCTTTATCTTGTTTTTATTGCATATTTCTCTTTGTATTTATTTTAATGTTAGTAAACCCTTCAAGATATTTGGCCTGCATACCAAAAAATAAAATGTTGCACTATTAAGATGAATGTTTTCTGTATCTAAGTTACAGTCAGGGTTGGGGTTGTATATTCACTACAGAACCCAAATTGTGTTGCACCACATTTGAAAATAGTCCCAGGTATCGCATTTTCACGCTCAGCTCCTCACGTACAGTAATTACCAACCCATGTGTCACTCCTGTGTCCTGTGCCCTTTCGTGAATTTTTACAATGTGTAGAGGTCACATATGTTTTTGTACTGAATGCAGAAAGTACATTGTTTATCATCAGAAACTCCAGCTGGCAGAGAATGTGAGTAGTCTATTCTCCAACATATTCCTGTCTGAAGCTTCACTGATAAAAAAAATCCAAAAATGTACCCCCGCTCCCCTTCTGCTCGAGTCAGCCTGTTGTTACAACGCCTTGGGCCAGATGCTGAAACCTCCCTTCCATCTTCTCTCCCCTCATTTGTTTTTGTCCCCGCATCCCTTTGTTGTGTCGCCCACTGTGCCAGCCTTCCTCCTTATTCTTTTCCTCATACCTCTTTCTCATTCACTATTCACTGGAAACTTTTGGTTTATCCATGAGGGTCGGCCCTTCAGAGCTTGATCCGTGCTTTCGATTCACGTCGTTTGTAGGATTCATTAATGTGCAGGAGGACTTGTGCTCAGGCAGCAGCAGAGTCACGACTCACTGTGATGTAGCACAGTCGTGTATGTGCCAGCACAACTCAACACAAGCAATAATTCACACACAATCATCACTCCTTATTGACTGAACTGGGTTGGTTTTCTGAGCCATCTTACCACACATACCATCCACAAACGTCTAAATCTGCAGCTCCTTCTTTCTCCCCTCTGTCACTCTCTGCCTCAATTTTCTCTCTACAATAGTGCATTGACATCAGTTTCAAAATATTTTATCTCTAGCCCTCCGTCTGTCCATCACACTCTCCTGTCTTTCTCTCCATTTGTCTGTCCATGAGTCTGTTTACTTATTTCCTGCTCTCTCTCTCTCTCTCTCTCGATTTCCCATGGCTAAGAGTGAACTAAGTCTGCCAGTGAGGGAATTTTATTTGTACCTTGATTAAGAATGGGCAGAAAATACCAGTTAAAACCACGTAGGTGCCAAAAGCTATTGCGTATTTGCATGTTTTAGTGAGAAAGAGGAGGACAGCGATAGAGAAGGAGGCAGGAATGAAGGGAGCATCTCAGTGTGACTGTGACTAAAGCCTGAGCATGTGTCTCCACATATCCACAGATCATGCACTGCATGTGTTGCAGCATGTGTTGTGACACAGAAAGACAGCCAGCCTGACTGTACACTGGAGGACGTCAGAGTCAGAAAGGGGGACAATGCGTGGGGACGGTGGGCGCGTGTGCGTCTGTTCTCAGTTCTCCACATAAACTGAAAGCTTTTGTGCTGGGGATTATTCATTGTAACGCTCACACTCACAGTCTGAATGTGGACATTGGTAGGTGTGTGAGTCTGTCATCCTCAATTCTTGTTCTGCGGGCTCTCACTTTTCAAGGGACGCCCCCCCCCACCCACCCTTCTGTCTGCTTGGTATCGAGCAGACTGAGGGTCATGGGTACTTACTTACTCATTGCCGCTTTCTCTGTGGCCCCCCATTCCCACTCCCAGCGCACACAGACACACACCACCACTGCCACTGCCACCTCCTCCACCTCTCTCCCCCCATCAACACTTGGCTGCTGACGTGAGCTGTGTAACAATCCTCCCTGTTTCCATGACAACCACCTGCTGCTGTCCTCCCCTCATCCGTCTCTCCTTCCCTTCTCCATCCCCATGCACCCCCACCCGCCTCCCCCTTTCCTCACTCTCAGTTGCCTCCCTTATTTCCACACACTGTTGATATTTCAAGGTCAAAGAGGGTCTCAGCCAGATCGTGAGAGGGAGACAGAGAGAGGGGTGAGAAGTGGGTGAAGGACACAGATAACAATGGGAGAGAAGGCACACTGAGGACAAACATCCCCCAGACATTGTTATTGTTCACACCTAAGACCTCAGACAGCGGCCTCATTCAACTTATCTTGGCTCAGCAACCCCCCACACTTATCATAACTTCAATTTGTGTCAACCTTGAGCCAAAATGGCCGACAACAGGTTGCATTCTGTACAAGCTGGGGGGGCTGCTGTTGCGGTGAGCGTTATCTTGCCTGCTGCTTGAGCTGAAAACAAGATGAGAACGGTGCAGCAGACCGGAACGTGTTTGTGCTCGATAAAGCAGCGCATTGGATGAGCCACATTGAGTAGTAACCAACCGAAAAGCTCCCTGCGACGGACTAAATTACTCTGCTTCCACGTTACATTTCCTGCAAGAGCACTTTGACCTTTTTATGGTGTCTGATCAAGAAGAATCAACAACGGAGGCTATTGTTTGCAATAAGTACAATCAGTTTTTGTTTCTATGGTTAAAAGCCATGCAAAATGCTTCTTATGCTCTCGTGTTTTCAATAAAAGGATCACCAGCAGGAGATTACCAGCAGGTTCTATGCAACGTGGAACCTCATTAGAAAGTGTCATGTCTGGGACGGCCCAGTGTGGTAGCATGTTACATTAACTGCCAATGAGGAAAGGTTGGAGCGGTGACCTTGCTAGCTCCTGGGAGAAGATGAAGCTTGACGTATGGATCGGCCAACCCATTGGAGTCCATGGCTTTCAGTCCCTGTGGACACACACACACACACACACACACACAAACACACACAGACACACACATATATGTACTATAGTCTCAACAGTGACATCACCATGCCCTCAAACACTTTACACAACTGACAGAGTCAGAAAAGACAGTGAATATGACAGAGCTCCTCTGCTGTAGATATATCTCCACATCACCTCTGGGTGTTTCTTTCCATGCCACTATTTTCTGTCCTCAGTTCTATTGTGCTGTCTTTAAGGGAGCCACTCAGCAAGATTTACATAATTAACATCAAGACACAATGTGTGATACAAGGCTTGTGCCCTTGTATGATAGCTATGCTAAATTTGTCTGCCACTGCAATAGAGCAACATTTGTACTGTCTGAAAATGATCTTGCCTTGCACTGACAGGCTGCGTCTGGTGTGGTGGGGGTGAGTGGTGAACATGCTGCTTTATCAAGAAGTTGAGAGAAAGCTGTTTGACGTCTTGTGCAAACATAAAAGCATTACGGTGGAACTGTTTTCATTAGGACGTCAATGGGGATTATGTAACCTCACGCACTACGCACACACACACACACACACACACACACACACACACAGGCCTGCTTATAAGAAAGAGAGACTGAAATTGTATACCTTTGCCTTGTGAATAGTACAATGAAGACAGTTGTTCTCCTGATCAAAGAGCAGGCTGAACTCCAGTGTTCCCAGGTAGGCTGAAAACAACAAACCACCGCAATTACTGCCAGTAGAGAGGCAGACACACTCAGTCACACATACAAACTCAAAAGCTCTGAGTCATATTTGAAGCAGATGGCCTGACACTGCCAAATACGAATTGATCTGTTTTGTTTGATTACTTTTTGGAGGAGAGCAGAAACTTGCAGGCTGAGTCCCACCATTGCAATGTTGTCTAATAAATCATCACAGGCGCCGTGTCACATAAAAGTGGGATTGACAAACAATTTTTAAAAAATGCTTACTCCCAATATTACTCTACTTCAGGGGAAAATGCAAAAACTCACTTTGGGTGTTTCTGCTGTATTGACGCAATTTTCACATGAATAAACATGCTGAAACCAAATACTCTATACTCAAGCAACTGTTCAACCACAAAACTTTGTATATCCCACAAAAAAACTCACTGTCATCATCATCAGAGTCAAACACCTCCTCCCTGTCTCCGTCGTTGTCCCCCCTCCTCTCCCCATCCTTGAATCCCCCACCCGTCTCCCCATTAAAGTTTTCCTCTCTCAAGATCTTTTTCTCCCTTGGAGGCGGTGGCGTGCAGGGGAAGTCGTGGAAACGGGGGAAGAAGTCGGAGATCTGTGGGATGGGGAGGATGGGGCCCGGGCACACATTGATGGCGAAGTGCTCCTGCATAGAGATCTTGACTGGCGAGGGAGGGGGGGGAATGGTGGAGTGGGGCGTTGCCAAGGGGGAGGAGGCGGTTGAGGAAGGGGTGGATGTGGAGGAGGGGGGAATGTTCAGGTGAGTGGTGGAGGCGGGCGGTGGGGGTTTGGAGACGCTCATGTGTACTGTCGAACGGGACTGGCAGTGTGTCGATGAGAGGATGAGAGAGAAGAGAGAAAGACAAGAATGCGTTGACAGCAACAGAGAATTTACAAGCTGGGCTCATTGCTGGGGCTCAAAGGCTAGAAGAACAAAGCCATGTCCTTCCAGCTCCTCTGAATTTCCAACAGCAGCCGGGGATCAATTCTATTCCAGGCAATTCAACACCGACAATGTGTTGAAATTCACAACACATCTGAAACTTCCTGGAGAAGTCAAAAATATGTTCCCGATCTCATCCATTGATGCAATCCTGATTTCTCTAAGGCTAAAATAGAAATTTTCAGAATTTTTTTTTACACTTCAGGTGTGACTCACACAATGTGTCAGCAGCCGAAGTCTGTGCTCAGAATAAATATTCAAATGCAATGATAACTAGACTTAACTGTAATCTTTCCCTTATCGCTCTCCTTCATTTCTCTCTCACTGCAAGCTGCCAGAAAAATATTTACATCATAATATTTGAAGCTGTTCTCAAACCTTGGCATATTTGTCACTAAATGTATTGTAACACCTGTCACAAAACATCACTCTAAATAAGCCAAATGCTATCATTTCCTATTTTCCTCGCAGTGATTAAGAGATTGTGGAGACGTGGTTCCTCTGACAAACGCCCCCAAATGTGCTGCCTTGTCCTTGTAATTTCAAAAATGTATTTGGTTCTAATGATCACAGGGACATAACAACGGTCCCCGTGTTAAGTGGTGCCTGCCCAGATTAAACTTCTAAAGAAAATCAATTCAATTTAAAGGTGTTTAAATTTAAATTTCAGTGAGAATTGGATGAAAGAACTACAATATTAAAAAGTCAATAAAGACTCCATTCATAACATAGGCTGGTGGACAAAATGACCACTTTTATGAGCAAGCACTGTCACAGTGTGAGAATCATCAACCATTCAACCAACCATATAGAGAGGCAAGTCATCTGAGGATACACATGCCTTGCCCTCCCCCTATATATAGCATATGTCCTTCACGTTGCTGCTGATCAGTGTAATAGTGCAGCTTCTGCTCCTTTATGTCTGCAGTTTGTCTGCTGTGTTTTCAAGAATATTTTTCTCCAAATGAAACAATTGATCTCTTTCAGTTTTTGACTAATACGGTCTGTTAGCTGTGTTATTATGTCGCGTGCTGCTTTGAAAGACTCATCAAAGTGGTGACTGTGGATAAAAAATAACAATTTAATCAGAAGTTAATCTTTTCCTTTTTTGTGTGTGTGCATGTATGCGTTTTGATGAATTAATGCAGAAAAATGTCTGGCTTGTGTCTTGAACTGACCAACTGAGTGAAAAGCCACAGAGATTTAGATTTACAGTAACATTAAAGGGAGGAAAAACTGGGAAGTTGGAAAGACAGAATGATTTGCATTTTCCCAAAACAGTTGTTGATGCTAAGGTAAATTAACAGATTTACTGTCAACTGACAAATCAGCATAAAAGTCATGTCTGGCTTCCTTTTAAGATATTTATGTGCCTGTATGATCTGCCTTTGTAACACTGTTATTCCAGTAAAGTTGTGTTTAAAATTTGCAGAAAGATATTTTCAAATGATTTGATTACTTTCGTATTGTTGCAACTCATCTCAGGTGCATCATGTAACAGATTCTTTTTTACATAAACTCACGCCCATGCCTATAAGCTACATCAGTAAGATTTTAGCCAATTTCACATCCATCTCCAAACTTAACTCAACTGGAAACTTACATTCTCTAAAACACATCCCTGCTTTTTCTCCGTGTGGGGGGAGAATACTTAAAGCAGACTCTCTCGCATGCACAGATACACACATTCCTTAAGATCCTTCACAGATAAAGACACAAATTGCCTTTTCCCATACATTCATACCTACAATCAGTCAGTCTGTGAAACCGATCTTACATAACAGCACCCAAACGGCTGGATCCACACATACGAATGATCACTGGCCGCATGTTGCTTACAAACTCATTCACTCTCACACATCTTTAATACAGAGAGTACATGCAAGTTCATACTGACATAACACAAACACACACACACAACTGCAGCGGTCCACAAATACATACCAAGGGACAGTCTTCATCTGTGCCAACACTCCATCTCGCCTGCTCTCACATCCTCTGTCCCTCACACACTGAGGAGCATGTACACCAGCTCTGAGTCAATATATCTCTCTGTACTCTCTCTCTCTTTCTCTGTCTCTTTTCATCATTTGCGCTCCTCCTCTCCTCTCCTCTCCCCTCTATCCCTCCCTCTCCCCCTTCAGTTGTGACGTATCCAGTTAAAATCCCCATCAGCCGTTCACAGACTGTGCATATACTACTGTCACTCACTTTCTCAACAGTGGGGAGATTCAAGGAAACCCAGGAAAAACTGATTTGTGTGCGTGTGCGTGCGTGTTTGCTTTGTTGGTGGATGGGGTGTGTCTACCAGCTGGAGAGGGTGGAAGTATGAGACAAACAGATCAAGACAGAGAGGGAGACGAGGAGACAGACAGACAAAAACTAAGCAACATCAGCCAACGCAAACACACAGAGAAGCAAGCGTTGTACTATTTGTGGATGGAAACCAAAATGTGTTTGAAAAATGCAGACAGGGAAATATTGCTCAGGGGCTGAAGCTGAAGGACAGAGAAAGGAAATGAAATTCAACATGTTGACTGAGCTGAACAAAATACACTGCCAGATTAGTTTGTGTTGGCCATGGCCAATATCAGCCGAGTACATGCTTTGTACTACCGCTGTGTCTGCATGCATCCAACTGTCGCAGACCTCATACTAACACTCACTCACCACAGTAATAAAATGAGTCAAAAAAACAGTGCATCAAAAACAGAGGAACTGTGCAGGGTGTCGCTGCAGCAAATCAAAGAATTAAGAAAACAGAAAGCAACTGAGACACCACACGATTAAGGCACGGTAGCTAAAATTCAGTGATTATTTGTCTTCATTACTATGATTATTATTACTGCTATCCATTAGGCGGTTTATTTTTTTAGACCACAAGGATTCATCTGGTGAATTTAAAAAGAACAATATATTTCCAAAGATTTGAAGTGGATGTAAAAACTCTAGAAAAAGAGTTATATCACATTTCCTTAGTCAAATAAAAGGGGAGAGCTCCTTTCATCTCAGCACATAGGAGAAAGTATAAGAGTGAATGAATGAATGAATGAATGTTTGGAAAAGTGCCTTGCCTCAATGAAATTAATGGTCAGCTAGAGGGAATATGGTGAATATGTGTGAATTCATATGTTTGCCTTCTTGTGCAGGATTCGATTTACTTAGTGCATTTCATTAATATTAACACAACCTCATCAGTGTCAGGTTAACAGACCATAACCTTGTATATCCATTCATTTGCAGAACATGAGGTTACATTTTTTTAAATGGCACAAGTGCCCGGTCTAATGATGCTAAACTGTTTATCTATAAATAGGTGTTGAAGACATGGCTCACATGCTTCCAGCGGAAAAAAAAAAAAATAAAATTACGGCCAGTATGTTGGGAGAGAAGTAAAGGCCTTATTTCATGTCTTCATTGATGATTGGCAAAACAAGAACCCATTACATTTGGGTACAGATCAGGTTATAAAGGGGTAAATCACATTGATAACATTTTTTGTAAATGTGTTTTCTGGAATAAAATTTGGATCTCGTTTTTTCCCTAATCTATTTATGGTCTTTAGATCTATAACTCTGGATTTGCTAAACATCCAGATGACAATGTGGATCTAGTGGAGGAGAATGTAGATTCGGGATCTGCGTGTCTTGGTTTTTAATGCGTTGGGGTTTACTGTTTATGGTTTAAACCTTTTACAACTTTTTTGAGGTGATTTTTTTTTGTTTTTGTTTTTGTTTTTTGTGTTTGTGTAACCACAGGTCATACATGAGGCTGAGGGTAACACCCGCAGAAGCAGGGAAAGGAGACTGCATCAAAAGAAGACATGTTATTAAAAAGCTGAATATTAGGAGCATTGTTAAAGTGTTCCTGCACTTCCACCCTACTCACGGGAAATAATTCTAAAATTAAATTGACAAAGTGACAGAGGTTAGTTTTTTAAACAAGGTAATAAGTAGCCTATATTTGACAAGCACAGGCTTAATTGACACTGTTCTCCAATCGAACTGACACCAACCACATGGATTTATTTAGTTTTACCATGTCCAGGCTCGTTCAGTGGAAGGAATGCAATCAATTGTGCTTGAAGAATGAAGTCTGGGCGGTGGCGCTGTGGTATCGATCTTTCTCTGAGGTAAACATTAGGCAGCCTGTCAGATGGATATTTAACACAGTGGCATTGTCCATAAGCTACCTCAGTTAAAGAGTAATCAGTGCCATCTACGTGGCATATATGTCTCTTCGCATTCCACCACCATTAAAGTATCTGGACCCCATGTGTGTCCTGTATATTCTAATTCAAATAATAAACATCGAGAGCGTGAGAGAGATGGTGATTGGTTGGAAGGAGGGAGAGGGAAGGAGCGATTTGTGGTGGAGCATTCATCTAGTCCTTCTGCATTTCAAGATAATCTCCTCCCATTACAACAACACAAAGCGCTGCGGGTTTTCCATTAAGCATACAACTATAGCCTCCCTCGCCTCTCAGCCAGCCATTAACTCTGTGATTACTAAGCAAACCCCTTATTTACATGATGTAGCACTAGTGAATGCAGATACTTTCAACATTTGGCACCATGAAGGAAGAAGAAATGCATACATTTTCTGGTAAGAATCAAAGGAACTGCTCCTCGTGTACTGCCCTTGCACTCTGCTTTTATATCAGCTTTGTTGTAATGCTGAGTGTGTGTGCTATAAGAGAGCCTTTATGCTGAATCTTTTTATTAGGAGCACCCACAGACTGCATCTGAAATTATCCAACCAATTAATCTTGTCGCAGGACATATGTCAGCAGAGTGTAAAATCAAAACATCAAGTTGATAAATATCAAGAGCTTCATGTTCACGTAAAACAGGATGTGTGAGACCAAACTTTTAATGTAAAGTTTCAAAAATCTTGTAGCTTTAACAGTCAGTATATGCATAGCTGTGTGAATAATACACACACACACACATATATACTTATATGTCATTGGTATTTGTTTAGAAAAGTAAAATGTGTTGTTCTAAAAAAAAAAAAAAAAAAAACAGAAAAGAAGGAAATAAAGTTTCTCTTTTCACCACATTATTGTTCTCATCAAAATTTGGTTAATATCTGTCGTGGTCAGCACCAGAAACAGTCAGCAATATCACTTCAGTTCAAATGGATAAATGGAGTGTTGCAGACCAATTTATTTTTAAAAGTAAATTTTTTTAAAGCATGTTGAGAAACAAGTCCAGCAGTATGGTAGACCAGGTTTTGCCACTGGAGCAGCAGCAAGTTCAGTCAACCAATCATGAAGCAGTTGGAAACATAAAGCAGATATAAATGGGCACACCAACATGTTTCCATCTATGTGTTTTTAATTTTCACTTTGCACATACAACACTAATACTGCGTAACCAACAGTATGTTATTGTTGCTCCTGTATCGATGCTAACAGGCTTTACGGTGCTTTGCTGGAGCAAATATTAGCTTGTGGTCATATTGGATGAAACAGACAGTAACAGTCAATCTCCCATGTGTTTTCTAGGTGTGTTTTGTTGATTGAGAATCAAATTTTTCTTTTGTGACAGGGAGAATAAACTTTAACCCAAAAGTTAAATATTCAACTGTAGAATGAGTAGCTCAAGTCAAGTGAGCTGATTTGGCTCATTGGTGTATAATGAGTCCAGCGTGTTTATTACATTTCCTTTTTTTTCCCCAAAACATCGTAACCATTTTACAAAAGCAATATTTCACTTCAGTCTGTGAAAGGAGCTTATCATATCACAGTGGGGGGTCATTGGCCGAAGCAAACAATGCCCTTTATCTGTGATATAATTAATCTGTTCCAAAGCCAAAGTAACTTTCTGTATAAACGATGGAGCAAATGTTTCCTGATGGTGGTAATATGTAAATAACACTAATTGTCCATGAATTGACAATAAACTGTTTGAATGAACTTTGAAGACACAGCATTACATTGCAAAGCCGAGTCAATCTCATGACAGGTATTGAATTTCACGAGCAGTGTGATGTAGGTGAGTGCATGTTTTTAAAAGCTGGCTGGTTGCTGATGTTCCCCCAGGGTGGCAGTTGGTGTCACAGGTGTTGCTCTCACTCCACATCACTCTGCTTCAGGGAGAATCATTGGTAGTGTTGGCAGAGAGTGCTGTTCTGTCAAGGTGCATTATTCTTTTCACCACACGTCCTTTGCCATCCTTATCCCTGCATGGCTCCCGGTCTTGCACAAGACCCAGCTCCTCATGTCTCCATACCTTTTTCTCCCAGCCTTTGCTCTCATCCGCCACAGCTGTCATATTGTGCAATCGCTTTTCCATCATTTTTATCGTCTTTCTTCCTGTCACTCTTTCTTTCTCTCTCTGAAGGCTGTTCTGACACAGACAGAGGCCATTAACCCTACCTGTGATTCTCCCCAAACTGTGACAAGCAGGGACGCACACAGAAAGAAAAGGTGAGGGGCTTTTTAATAGAGATTCATTGACACTGTCATGCAACAAGTTTCCTTTTTCAAATGTTTTCTGACAGGCCCAGCCAGCAACACAAAAGAAAGAATGACCCCGTCAAATAAAATGACACATTGTCAGATTGACATTCCCTCAAGTGAAATGCGTTCTTTCATTATTTGTTTGCTTTACACTTCTCTTGCTCATTTGTTGAGTTTATGCATCCTCTTGGAGAAAACGGGTCTCTCCGGCATTCAGGTGACGTTTCGGACCCAACTTATTGCATCGTTTTCAGCTGAATTTGAGAAGTGTACCTTGAGGTCGCTCTGGGGATTCAAGGTGTCTTATGTCTTGGTTTATCGCTGAGTTCTGTGAGACTGAATAACTTTTGAGCTGATTCTGATCTTGAACCAGCCTGCTGTTCCAACAGCAAAGTGAAGCACAGCACAACCACAATCGCATTATTTGCCATTGACCCAATTTAGCTTCTACATAGACCCTGCTAAATTTCTCTGTCTTTCTCCCTCAGTCAGCCCTTCCTTAGTTTTTTTTAATCTGCTCCTTTTGATGAATGACTATGGTTTTTAGGACAAATGACATCTCTGTGATTAATTGTGCACGCTTTTTCACTCTTCTGTCCTCTCACATTGTTCGATTTCTTTTTCTTACCCTGTACCTGCAAAAAAAAAAGTCTATCTTTACCAGGGTATGGTCCATCAGCATATTCCCATATATAAAAGGGAGAGATGTTGAGGTGGAGTGGACGTGGAGGGAGATAAGTGTGGCCCAGAGGCTGGGCATTGGGCATGTGCAAAATGGAGGGGTGAAAGGATGGAGAGGGAAGGAGAGAGACGAGCTCAGTGCTCCAGAGTGTGAAGGTGACTGCAGCAAATGAGACAAATATAGAGAATAAAATGTTAAAAAAAAAAAATAATAATGATAAATAAATGAATAAGAAAAAAGTCTGAAATTGAGACGAAAATTGACATGACTGAGGACAGTGGAGGATGTCTGAACAATTTCCACAGCAAGAAATGAAATCTGTGGACAGACCTTGAGATTCCCATGTGCTTTCACAATTTGAAGAAAACCTCCTTTCTCCTGAATCAAGAAATAAATGGAGCATAAATGCAGTACATGGCAGGAGAAGGAACAGCAAAGTAGGAGACGGAGTGAAGCGTAGACATATTGAGATAGCAGTGACTGTAGCAAGGTGTGCAGTCAGTGCCCCGTGGCAGGACGTCATGCTGTGTTTAATGAGGCAACAGTGAAGGCAATTAGTTCCTCATGTGACATTATCAGTCACCAATAAGTGAACACACCATTTACCAAAGACCCCGGAGATCCCTCAACATCTCTTGCTGACATATAAATAGCTCATGTATGTGTGTTTAAGTATGGAGTGCTTTTCATCAAATTATTTATGTTCTCAATCGTTTTGCCTCGATAAATGTTTTGGGTTTTTTTTGTAACAGATTATTTTCCCAGCCAGCACTTTTTGAATCAGTGAAGTGCGATATTTATGCATCACAGTGAAAGACTGTGGTTGAGATGCAACCAATGGGTGCAAAATGACACCAGATGGTTTAATACACTGAACCATCTGTGAAGGTTTTGTTGTGACCAGTTTTGAAAGAAACAGTTGTTTTCAGAAAAAAAAACTTTGTAGTTTATTGAATAAATAATATTTCCATCATGACATAGCAGGAGAGGATCAAAGAAGGAGCACAACACACAATTGCTGAGTATCGATGTATCTGACGTGCCAGATCCATAAATTTCCTGGTCGACAGTACACTGAGTATTTCCTTCAAAACATTTAGAGCATGATTGATAAATGGCTTTTCATACCGCTGACATGAATGACAACGCCTGTCTTTCATTCATCCGTTCAGACAGAAGTGTGGTTCTGGTAAGTAACTGTGATTAAGTGTCTTGCCCAGCCACACCATTGCATGGCACCATCAAGCCACCAGCTCTCTGAATTGTGTTATCTACCTTGACTTCATTCTCACACACACTCATGTGTTCAAAACCTATAAAATACGTAAAATAAAACATTCTGTTCTTGCTTTATTGTCAGAATTGAATACGTTTTATCCTATAAAACATAAACTGAGCACAGTATTTCCCTAACCTTCACCAAAGAGCTCTTGTTGCCTAAAGCTAAGTTTTGTATATTGCACTCTGTAGTGTCAGTGTCATCCGAAAGGTTGTTGGCAAATCTAATGAGAAAAACTATCATTTCAGGGCTGAGAAACAAATGAAAATGTTTTTATGGCAGTGCATCTGCACAGCAAATTGCCCTAAAAGCTGCATTTCCCAGATTTTGCTTCATGCTGATCAGAACTGCACCCCTTCTACAATAGTCAAGGCCAACAAAGGTGATTTCGAAAGTCAACGATTCAGAGGTCTTCACTCCATTGGGAGCTGACTGGTGCATGTAATACACAAGACTATTGAAGGTAAGGGGTAAAATAAGTTAGTGCTTCAAAAAAAAGAAAGAAAAGCTAAGTGCTAAATAAGGGCTTTGGATGGATGCACTAAGCATATTTGAGCGTGGCGAGGGTCTGATCACACAGGGGAATAGGTTCCCTCGCAGTTTCCCAGAGCAGCGCTGCTTCACTGGGCAAAAAAGGGAGGGGGAGGGAAGTGAAAGAAACAGAGGGAGAGAGCATAAATAAATAGATCAGGCCTTACATGCAGTTTTTGTTTTTACCTGAGCACTACTTAGTGGACTCTCATATTTGATTAAAAGAAAGCATTGTTTTTGAATAGGTCTGCTGGTGATGCATCTGCAAAATTACCTCATATCATCCAGTGAAATGACAACGCAGAGAAGATTTGGCAACTTTAAAGTGAGATGTAACATTTATTTGTGTGTTGATGTGAGGCAGAGTTCAGGCACGGACCAGAGCAAAGTTAAATCCAAGCAAAGGGACAACACAGGACCTGTACGGAGAGTCATACACCTTTTGAAGGTCAAATATCTTTGTCATTTATGTTACATTTACTTAAAGGTCACTGATTTCCACACAGACAGCTGGACCAAAGGAAAGGTTCTAACCTTATTCTCAGGTTAAATTTAAAGTGTCCTTTCAGTAAGAATACTGCAGCGTTTGGAACGAGTCAGCAGTCAGTGAACCCCTCTAAACCCCTTAGCTTGATTTAACTAACAAACCAGTCAATCAACTTAGCCAACTCTCAACACAAGCAGGGCTGGACAGTACAGTGAGGAAAGGATTATCAGCCAAGCTATGCATACACACAAAGGCACACAGACACACACTTACCTGACACCGCACAGACAGCCTTACAAAGTGTCCTTAGCTTAAACCAAGTCCACTGTCATTATACTGGTGACATTTAACATCCCCTGTGTGACTGTGAGGACTCGTCCCTTCAGACTAAAATGGACGTCTACATCCTTTTCAGCAGTGAGATAATTAACTTTTGAAATTTCTTTAACTGTCCCCCTGGATATCATCATCATTTGCTTATACTTCCTCCTGTTCATTCCAATGCTGCAATTACCAGCCGGTGAGCATCCCACATGGCTTAATGGCTGCAACATCAGGAAATACTTTCAATGGACACAAATATTTCCTGATGTCTAATGCATAATTTCAAATAAATATCCATCAGCGTCCCCAGATAAGCAGATGAAGAAGGTCCAGAGGGCGAGCCGTGTTTCCCTAAACCATTCCATTCACCGGATGACAAATAAAACTGACAACAATTCCTGTTTTCATTTTAAGTTGCACTGATGTAATTTTCTTTCTGTACATTTAAGTCGTACATTATTTGTTTATAGCTGGAATAGACCTTGGAGAGAACCCTTTGCTTTGTTTTGTTTTTTGCACAGTTAATTTAATGAATTGTCTAGAATCCAGTGTTTACTTCTAACAACGCGTCACACAAAGATTTGTTCTTGAGTGGTACATTGAGAAGGCTTTTAAGTTTTCTTTTACTCAGTTTCAAAATTCACGATTGGGAAAAACTTATCTGCTTCCAAAATAGCCCCGACCCACTGAGTCACAAACTCTACTAGATCCCTGATGTGCACCACCAAGACATTGGCAGGAAGTCCCTTAAGTCGTGTGAGTCGCCTGGTGGAGCCTCTGTGGATTGTACTTGCTTGTCCAGTAAAGCCCACAGATGCGTGATGAAATTGATTTCTGGGGAATTTGCAGACACGTGGTGCTTCGTGTGCATCGTTTTCTTCTGCTGTTCTGGTTGTTCCCCCTTCACCTTGACCTCTCTCACCTGCGCATCGTTGGGAATCAACCCACATGCCCACCATCAAGCTACTTTAAGAGCCCTGCACTGACAGTCAGTATCTGCTGGGTCCCTGTTTCATCTATGATTTTTTTCGATGTGCTGCACCTCCAGCATTGCAAATGTACTATTTGGGCCTGCTTTGTTTGTTTGCCTGCCTGCCAGCCTTATCTTATATGCAGCCTGCATGTCTTCATGTCCACCTACCTCACCGGTCCACCAAGCCTGCCAAAGTCTACCCTCTGTCAATTCACCTCCTGCTTTGCTCCGTCTCAGCCACCAGCCGCAACTATCCCCCATCCCATAATTACTTTCTGCAATGAACATAAAAGAAAAGCATCTACATTTGGATTCAGCCTTGAGCCACGGTAGAAACTTTCAAATATGTTGACAAGAATTTGAAATAAACTTATGCGTAATGGCTCCACAATTTGTTCAGTAATAATGTTGCATCAAAGTGGATTTAAATGGAACATTAATTAATCCAGCTGCCTCCACAGCATATCTGCACTAAGACAACAGCATTGCCCTTTTTGTTCTTGAAGACAGAGGCAGACGATTACGTTTATAATCCCGACACGTTTAGCAGGATAATCACCTTTCATTATATAATCCTTGGGGTAGGGTAGGCTTCATACAGGTACACCTCATTTGCAATTGTCATCCAAGACAAACAAGAACAGCAGTCTGATTAAATCAAGTCAACAGTGAAGAAAAACCATCTATTTCTTCCCCTTTTGTTGCTGACTCCTAAAGGTAAGCTTGTGATTTGCTGTGTTTTGCTGCGCTCATGATTTATGGTCCAGTGTCAACTATCAACTCTGAAATGCTTAATAATTCAGAACGACTGGAGCCAGCTTTGGGTCATTTCCAGTGAGCAAGTCTTGAACAGAGCATGTTTGAGGCAGCCCACTCACATGCAAATGAGACTGGAAGGCGTCCCTTTTCTGCTTTTGACGATTTGATAGATCTAGATCTCAAGTTTATTTTGCTGTAGAACCAAACAGATGGCTCGTCTGTGTTTGTATTTGTTTTGGTTAAATATTTGTCTCACTTTTGCTAGCTACAATGCAATCACATCAACAGACTGATTCAAACAAAATCCACTGTGTGATTATGAAGCTGCCCTGTACAAATACAAAGAGCAAGAGGTTGTAATTCGGCAAAAATTATACAAAGCAAAAACTGATTTCCTCAAATTAACTGACAGTAAAAGACATCTTTCTCACCGTCTGTTCCTCCCTATCTGCACCAATACTGAAGCTGACAGTCTAATTTCAAAGCCGTGACACGAAATCGGTGCTGGAAGGGGAGTGGGGTGCGGCGGAAGAAGGGGTGGAGACATGTTGGAATAGGTGAGGATAAGATGGAGTACCAGGCCAGATTGCATTACTATTGGTTGTTTATGGATCAGACACAGGCTGGTTGGGGCCTTTGGGATTGATTGTCTTCTGACTTGCCATCAGGCCAAGGAAAACACAAAAAGGAAATAGAGGAAGAATAAAAAGAACGGTAAAGCCATCTGAACTACACAAATAGACAATCTGAGCAGGGCAACAGGCATTTTTTTTTTTTTTTGTGGCGTGTTTTGAAAAGTATGTGATATTTGTTCTTCAAGGTTGCCTAACTATCAATTAGAAGAACATCTATAAATCCACCAACATAATTTTCAGCAAGTGGCTAAAGACGGGAAAAGGGATGCATAAAACATAAAAGGCTTACAAGGAATACTTGAGGCAACGTTAAATACCAGAAGTTTGAAATGAAACTAAACATCTGCAGCCTGGTCCTCATCTCTGCTTGAGGCTTTGAAGCTGTGTCCTTCAACTGCATTGGCACCAAGTATGAACCTGTTTGATTTAAACAGTCTGTCATCAGTCCAACAATTTAATTGCAGTGCAATGTTAACTCATTCAAGTGCTCTAGTAATTGATTACTAGGCAATATAAGTCATGATTTATTTGAAATGGTAATTTTTGCTGAAAAATATATCAAATTGACGATGTGGGGGGTTGTTGGTTTGTTTTTTGTTTTTTTTTTTTGCTTTTGGGTTAGGGTTTGTTTTTGATCCTCTGCAGAATATGAATATTATTATTTTTATATTTAGATTCAGCCCCAACTTTATCTGTGACCATGAGTGTGAGTCATTTATATTGTACATCTCATCTTTGTTGAAAACTGTTACTGAATCAGGGTATTCTCCAGAAAACATGATGCCAATCTCTCTGTATTTTGATGCAAGTTCATCCAGATGCAGAAAATGTTTGGGAGTTTTTATTTTTTATTCTTTTTTAGCCTTTTCATTCCATCTGAACATCCTTAAAATAACACATGAAAAGGATGGTGCAGTCTTGGTGTAGTAATCACCTCCCAAGTGTTTTCTATTTTCTGCATGCTCTGTGTTGCTCTGTTTATGTGCGTGCGCTGCATGCGGTCTTATTTGTATGACATACAATGAATCTCAGTCCCCTTCACTGCAATGGCTCTTGTGAAATATATTTAGAATTCCTTTTTAGTGTTTAACCCCTAATACTACTGCATGCTCTCCACCATCAGCTGTGTTTGTTTTAGCTCCCTCCACCTGGCCCTCCATTTCATTACTTCAATTATTGTGATTAGGATCCAAAATTGCTTGTGTTGACTCGATGATTGACAGCAATTGGCCACTTAGGGAGGAGGCACACAAAGTTCTGCTCAGTGGCTTGTGTGGTGAAACGTGCATGTGTACGGTCTTTACACGTGAGCCTGTGTATGTTTGTTTACTCTGATGGGAGTCGTGCTCACTGAAGATGAGAGCAATTCTTCGGGCAAACATGAAGAATCGTTTTAGTTAGTCCACATTTCTTGCTTTTTTCCACATTTGCTATGTGCATGTCTTGGAGAGTGGAAGAGACATGCGTGTGTCCGTGTGTTTACTTAAGAACTATCATAGATTGCATGTTTAGATGAACTATTGCTGCACATTGACAGAAACAACAGACTGACATGATGAATGCTGTACCGTTTGAAACACGTTCCATGTCTGTAATCATATCGCATGTGGACATGAAGATTTTAGGTTTAACATGCATGTTACAATCAGCATGCATCACATAGTCGCTGACTGTGTGAAAGCGTGGCAGACAGGCAATCACTACTCAGTCATGGCATGCTTCATTCAGCCCAGTGGGAATTGAGAATGCAGCTCGTTTGGCGGAGGCATAATTTAGTGGACTGGCTGGTCTTCATGTCTCCTCTCATTACAGCACTTGTGGTTTACATGCTCCTAAATAGTGACCACTAGTGCAGTTCTTCAGTATCTATCTCTCTTTGTAACATCTTTGTGGCATACGGTGGAATGAGGCATTATGTTTATAGCACATACGGTGCCACGGTGCCAACTATGGCTGTTCATCATGAGGCGCCAATAGCCAGAACAGCAGAGGTCCATGACAGAAGATTAATCTGCCTCTGAAGCAGACTGCCATAAACCTCTCCCTTCTCTTTTCTAAAGACCAACACAGCCTCTGTCTTTATTGTTCTCTTGTCCATTTTCTTTTATTTTTCAAGCTTTTCTTCTTCTCTCCACCTTGTACCTAATTTATCCTGACTGCCTTGAACTTTTTTGTGTGTATCATTATAATTCTGTTGTCTGGGAGTGTGTCTTTCTCCCTCAGATTCACTTCATTAAGCTGAATTCTGTGTCCATGTTCCTTGTTTTCAAAATTGTAAAAGCTGTCGAAATTTGCACTTGAGTTAGTCATCACAAATGACCCCATTTACATTATTCAGATGATTAAAGAATCACACAATGCTGCAGCTCCACTGCTCATGCAGCATTTTAGCATCTTAAAGAGCATTATCTTGGTTTATGACCCATAATCGTACTGTGCCGGTTCACGCTCATGGTTCGCTTCAGTATAGTGTCCAACCACAGCAAGAAACCTTTTTAAACAAACCTCTGCAATTCCACTGTATACATAAAAGGCATCAAATTTCGCTATGTTAGCAACTAGGTGGCGATCACCGTGGAATATTTATCAGCTGTAAGTGGATAGGGCTAAAATGACAACAGCAGGATTTACTACAGGTCTACAATATGTTCACCATCTCTAACTCTTTATTTTTGCCTTCCTGTGACTTGCCTGTTTCGTCTTCACCTTTATGTCTCTGTCAACCAGGATGTCTTTGAAAAGTACAAAGGGAGGATCAGACAGTAGACCGTCATCTGCCGCCAGGTCAGTGACAGCAAACGGAAAATTGTGGAGAAAATTGTTTGTGAATCGACACAAAGTTTCAAGTGAACGAAAAGCTTAGTGGTGGATTGTTTGCAAACACATTTTTGTAAAATCAAAAGTTATGGACTGTAACATAATCAATAGATCAGTCGCTGCATTTATCTTCTTGTAAAATAGAAAGCTGCCAAACTATATAAAAAAAGACCAACTGACTGCAGGTGGTCTACTCGCTTTGGAAATATTTTGTACCATTTCACATTTTCTGTTTCTGGATGATTTGGTCCTTAAACATTTAGACATTCGTGACATTTTCCCCCTTTGCTGCTGCTGTCGATCAGCAGTCCGAGTCAGAGCAAAGCTGTCCAACTGGGTGCTCTGTCTAAATAACAACTCGAGCAGCTCAGAGTTGCTGATTTTTACTGTAGGATGGAGGGAAAAGGGAAGTGTTTATTTTAATTGCAAGACATTTAATGCACTTTAGACTAATTAATTCTCTTTCTTTCGTAGCATGTCTCCACGAGGAGGGAGGGGTGCAGCAGCTGGCAGATCCCCGGCCACTGGGAGATTCAAAAACAAAGCCCTTCAGCTCAGCCTCTCCAAGAAATTCTGGTTATCATCATTCTCTGTTTCTAATCAACATTGATTAAAACGAGGGGAGTGGGTTGTGTAGATCTCTGCTCCCAATTAGTGTCATTGATTTGTACATCAGCAACAAAACAAGCCTTCAGTATCTCAAAATTGTCCTTACAAAAGACATTTCCTTCCCTCCTTTTTTCTGGTGACTGCTGTTACCCTTGATCTCAGATGATTGGTTTGTCGACAATTTTACATCATTTCCCTCAAGCTGAGCAATTATTTCAAGGAGAACTAGATGGAGTAACACCTTTCTAAGAATATCACCCGAAAGGCACTTAATGTGCTAGCTAATGTACGTTAGAGGGGGTTTGTAGACCTGGCTTTGGTGTGGGCAGCTCTCAACACTTCTTGCCTATGCACACTTCACAGCTCAAAGTCACAGGCCCCCAAGGGGAAGGGCTCTGTTGAAGAGGACACTCGTAGGCGCAGTAAAAGGAGCCTCAGCAACAGCTCAGCAGTGGCAGCCGCATACATCTCCTACCTCAATAAACTCTTTGGGCAGGTCAGTCCAAACAAGTTTGGCATCACAGCCGCCTGTTGGTTATACCAAAAAAGCACAGAATTGCATTTTCAAGCTTTTGATTTCATAAAAGCCTTGTCTCTACACTATCTGTCATTCTGTTGCAGGAAAAAAACAAAGCCAAACTGGCCTCTTTGCATCTACGGAAACAAATTACACTGGCACACAATTCTAAGTAAAATTATCAAGAAATGCAGACATAAAGTGACTGCTGGCATTTGTAGAGAAACAAAGCACTCTGAGATAGATAACATAACAACAAGCGCTGACAGCTGTGAAGTTATCCAAGAGTTTCATAAAATTAAAAGATAAAACAGTTTATCAACCAATAAATGCACAGGAGATACAGCTCTGTGGTTGGCTGTCAGTCCTTCAGATGAAAACAACAGCCAGGTATAGATACTGCCAAAATAAACTGCTACAGTGAAATTCTAATTATTATTATTGTGAAAATCAAGACACATTCTTTGGTTTCTTTATTCACTTATTTTTTTTTTTACATTGGAAACCTATCTGTATATGTGTGTAAAGAAGAGGGAATCAAAAGTTGCGGTATCTGGTAAATAGGATTACATTGACTTAAATGTGACACTGGCTGTGCAGTGGGCTGTAATATCCAACAATGAATGCCCTGTTTGCCAACCAGTAAGTGCTGAAGTGGAACAGACCAAAAGTCAGTAGAAATTAAAAATCATCACCCAACTTGAAACCACTTGATCATGGCTGTGTGATGTTACCTCAAACTCCAACAAAGGGCATCTTTTTAAAGAAGTCACTCTAATAATTCCACTTCACAAGCACTGGCTTCCACTAATGCACTGCTTGGCACGCGTTGCGTATTGGCTCTGCTCATATCTGATACCATGAGCCCAGAAAGGGCACCAGAATATTTTGGAAATGAGCCAAAATGATCCATCTCAGTGGCAGCTGCCACAGAGTTTGCATGTGAAAACCAATATATATTTAACTCTATAAAATATACAGGTCTTTGGCAGCACTGATTAATGAGCCTTATTTAAAAACAGGTTAAAATATACTTGTCACTCAGAGTTTTGCATTTGACAGAACAAGATTTCAGACATATTCTATATCTCTGAACACAAAGATTGTGCATTCGTGAATGAGATTACTGTCCTTGGTGAGTCAATAATCATGACACATCAAAGTAAGAAAACATATCACTCAAATAAAAATAAATATCTCCTAAATATCTCCTGTTTTACAGTAATGACTTTTTTTTATATTGTCATACAATAATATACAGCACAATATGTTCCATATATATACATATATACAATATATACATATTTTCAGCAATTTTAAAAAATCCATAATAGCCTTTTATTTCAAAGTATGATGATGACAATTTGATTTTATTTGGCACGTCAAAATCCTTTTTAAATTATAATAAGAACAGGAATAGTAACATCTATCATTACTGCTACTATGCTGATGCCCTAATACAAACCAGAGCCAGAGGCTTTTCCATAAATGCCTTGATCACAGTGATTTATTGTAAAAGATAACTGAGAAATCCAGGCCAAGCGATGTTGCGAGCCTCTGAACCTTTTGATGATGTTTCATCACTAGATTCCTTAATGCCTACTGGGACAATTTTAAATGCAGTTTATGGAAAATGCAAACTGTTTCATAATGGCCTTGGGTTACTACAGACTCCCTTTCCACACCCGCTCTAATTTACTACCTCACCTGCTGTGAGTGATATGCCTTATTACACTGTGACAGTCATTGCCTTAAATTTACAAGTCGCCAGGTAAAGGCGTTTATCATTATGACGGGGTAGAGGATGCCCTGTTTTGTGTTTTTCTCCAACAGAGAAACCATCCATCCTGCAGCATTCCTAATCCCTGCCTCAACACACAAGTATTAATAACACCCTTGGCAAGGTTCCCTGTCAGCACACATTAGATCCAAATGGAAGTCTGACAGACAAATAGCTAAAGAAGGGCAACTGATGTATTTACATGTCTGACAGAGCTGCAGTGGAAGCCTATGGCCATCAGTGTGTGCCTACTATGGGCATACTGGGCTTTAACTGTATGGTGGGGACTGAGGACCATCATGTGTGTGGGTCAAGTGTACACCTCTCAAATATGTTCATGCGTCATGCTTACAAAACAGTAGGCTGCTCAACGGGCCATGTGAAGGCAGGCAGAATGAAATTAACTGTTAATGGGCTCGTTCTGATAAATCAAGAGTGTGCGTGGCATGCTGTCTAATCCTTTCTGGATGAAAAATGAAATCCAATTAATCTGTTGACCTTGCCATCTAAATATGCCCTTCTAGGGAAAGAGCTGCTTTTCCATTCTGCTGCATTAAAAATCATATTACCAGTTTTAAAAGGTTTATATAAATCATGAGTGCATTAGTGTTTGAAAAACAGCATACATGTTAAGAACCTTTCATGCACCTACGTCTTGCCATTGCACTTGTGTTTAGATTGTATTGGCAATATTATACAGTGAATAATCATTTGAACACCTTCCATGCTGAGCAGCTTCCAAATAAACCGCGGCGCCTCATCTTTTCCTGCAGCTATTGTTCACTTGAACAGGATGACCTTGTATGATTTATGTATTAGCCACCCAGAGTGCCAACATGTATTAGGCCATATTAGGGGAAAATACTGCACTTCACTCTACGTTTCTGTTTCAGTGTTGCTCTGATTTGCCTTTTTATCTCTCACTTAAAAAGGAAGGGTGGCTAGCGGTTTGTTTAATAAAAATTGCAGTAATGTAACGGAAATAGACACTTCATTAAAAGTGCATAGGTCCCACTTAAAAATGTAAGAGTGCAAAAGTAAAACAAGTCTTAATAGATCAAAAGGAAACACACTCTTTCAAAATGTGAAGCAGACTAAGTCAATTATTTTAACAGCCAAGGTTGCCCATCTTCTCTTCTTTATTCTTAGAATTGGGAATATTCTGGGCGCCTTGTTGCAATTTTTTTATCTATTGCGACAAAGAAGCAAGAGTTATTAAACAAATTTGTTGAAGAATCAAATTTCCCCCTAAAATACAGTGTGGAAGGTAAACTCCAACAGCCTAGATTCATATAGCACATGGACACAAGCCCACAGCAGAGTTGTACACAGTTGCAGTTGTAATAAATCAGAGCTTTTATACGCTTGTATGTCTTGTTTCTTTGAAGTTATAAATATCCTCACACTGGAGGCATCTTTGTGCCAAGCGATATTCCCATATGTGAGGCTTTGTTAGCCCATGCCAGTTCGGTGGAGTAAGCATGTCTCTTGATTTCTCTGTGGATGTGATGATGTTTGAGTGGAGGGACTGCACATTGATACCCAGCTCTACAGTTAAGATGCTGGAGGCACCAAGCATGATTGAAATGAATGAAAACATGCATCATACAGACAACAATGTAAAGCTGTCTTTTAAAGCTCAATTCATTTTATTTCATTTTAATTTAATTTCATAAGCGTGGTGAAGTCAGTCAGAACTGAGGCGTGTGATATGCACAATTACTTTTTCCTAAAATATCAGCACATACATGGCCAAGATATTATATGGTGGATTTATGTGAACATCTGCAACCAGTGGAATATATTAACATATTAGTATTTTTAGCCTTTAGCACACCTACAATTTACTGCCAGCCATTATGCTAGAGGACAATGTGGAGATTTTTTTCATAGCTCCATGCTCTACTTCAATGTCCATAAAAAAAAATCATGAAAATCGAGGCGGAGAAAAACAGGGAGAGCACACCCTGAGCAAATGTCAAAATAAGGCGGAGAATAATGAACACACAATTATACACACAAGGCTATATGCAAATTACACGTTTTTGTGTGTGTGCAGGCAAGTGCATACATCTGTGTCTTGGTTCTCGTTTGTCTATTCTTTTGGGTTTGTGAAACTCTGTCACAACGTGTGTGGGTGTGCATGCACGGCATGTAGTGTGTCATTATGCAAATTAGAAAGACATGTCACTGGATGAAATCCCACAGCATGCTGTGGTGTTGGCATGATGTGCACGTTAAAACAGATTATTACTGCGGTCGTTCTCTGGAGAATTCCCTTCTTTTAAAGCCACCCTGATCTTACATCCCATCGTCTAATACTTCATTCCACTGACTTTTTCTCTGTGTTTTGCAGGAAAGAGAGCTGATGCCAGAGGAGTTAGATGGTAAGATGTTGTTAGTTTAATTATGTCACATATGTATGATAAATGACTGTGTTCCAAAGCTTCATCAATTGCATTGACATTTTTTCCTGTCGAGCTTTCTCCAAGATAGAATGTTTGTCAGATTTGTTATGAAATGTTGTTTGTCAATGACTCAGAGGTATAATATCTTAACTTACTGTTCTTAAAAGCTGGTTGCACTTTTGTTTGCTGGAGTCATCAACTAACTGAGTTTACTTCGATGAAAGCATTATTACCTGTGCGCACACTGTTTAACTCTACGGGAAAATTGTGTACCCCACTCAACACGTTGTTGCAACTGCTGTGACTTGTGTGTCTGTCAGAGCTAGAGGTGGCCTTTAAGGAATTTGACTACGATGCAGATGGTTTCATCCATTACAAGGACATCGCAGACTGCATGAGGACCATGGGTTACATGCCGACAGAAATGGAACTCATCGAGATCATCCAGCAAATCAAAATGAAATGTGCGTATTTCTCTGCCTGGTAATGTGGGTGTGCATGGTTTTGTGCAAGATTCTCCTTCAGTGGTTAAAGCGTGTGTGCATGACTGATGGGAATTTCTGAAGGAAGCACGAGGTAATTCGTGAGTGATGTGTCTGTGTTGCACGAGCACGTGTGCCGGTATTTGTGCATGTTCTTTCCCATGAGTCTGGAAGGACCTGATGTTTGTCTTTGAAGTTAGGGACATTTGAGACATTTCAGCAGACTGATTAATGGCCCTCACACTGCAGGCACAAGGGTGCATGAGTGTGAGTCTGTATGTAGAGATGTGTGTTAGGACCTGACTTTCTTTTCTGTTCTAGTCACTGGGTTTGATCCCTATAGCATGTTGAATTCTAATTCTACTCCCTAACACTGTTCCCTCATTCAAACATGAGTTTGAACTTTGTACATACTAATGTGAAATGTTTCATGTCATAACAATATAAGTGATCACATCAAACTTATCACATATTGTGTAATGTCGTAATTTGTGAAAATGTATCACACTGCTTTTTTTTCCTGTGTGGCAGTAACAGTTCTTTCCATCGTAGCTGAAGACAATTGATTTTCATGTTACAAAAACCTGACACAGCAGTACAGCGGTTTGTGCTCTTGCCCCACAACAGGAAGGTTGCAGGTTTGGTTCCTGGGCCTGGGGCTCTTCTGTGTGGAGTTTGCACATTCTCCCCGTGCCTCCGTGGTTTCCTCCGGTTACTCCGGTTTCCCCCCACCGTCCAACAACGTGCATGTTTAGGTTAATTGATTAGTCTGAATGTGAGTGGTTTGTCTCTGTCTGTCTCTGTATGCGGGCCCTGTGATGGACTGGCAGCCTGTCCAGGGTGGACCCCGCCTTTGCCCAGTGTGAGCTGTGATTGGCTCCAGCACCCCCTCATGACTCATAAATGGATAAGCAATAGAAGATGAATGAATGAATGGGATTTTTACGCACAACCATCTCTAGTGTTTACAGAGAATGATCCAAAAAAGAGAAAATATCCAGTGAGTGGCAGAGTAAGCACAAAAATGCCTTGTTGATGTGACAGGGCGGAGGAGAATGGTTAGACTGTTCGAGATGATAGAAAGGCAACAGTAACTCATATAACTACTCTGAAGGCACAACATGTCGAACCTTGAAGAAGACAGGCTACAGCAGCAGAAGACCACACCAGGTGCCACCCCTGTCAGCTAAGAACAGGAAAGTGAGCCTCATCAAAATTGGACAATAGAAGACTGGAAAAATGTTGCCTGGTCTGACGAGTCTCGATTTCAGATGGTAGGGTCAGAATTTGGCATAAACAACATGAAGCATGGATCCATCCTGCCTTCTTTCTATGGTTCAGGCTGCAGGTGGTGGTGTAATGGTGTGGGGGATATTTTCTTGGCACACTTTGGGCCCCATCATTTAAACGCTGCAGCCTACCTGAGTGTTGTTGCTGGGCAGTGCGCCCATCTTCTGCTGGATACTTCCAGCAGGGCAGTGCACCATGTCACAAAGCTCATATCATCTCAACCTGGTTTCCGGAACATGACGAGGAGTTCACTGTACTCCGATGGCCTCCGCAGTCACCAGATCTCAATCCAATAGAGCACCTTTGGGATGTGGTGGAACGGGAGATTCAGATCATAGATGAAAATCTGCAGCAACTGCGAGATGCAATCATGTCAATATGGACCAAAATCTCTGACGAATGTTTCCAACACATTGTTGAATGTATGCCACAAAGAATTAAGGCAGTTCTAAAGCCAACCTTTTACCATCAAGGTGTACCTAATAAAGTGGCCAGTGAGTGTATGTGGCAAACTTAAGAAAAACCAAAACATGTAAACATAAATAACTCTCTACGCTTTATGTAGAGACAACAGCATCTTATGACATTTCATATCAAAAATAAATCAGAAATGAATATAAAATAACGACAAATCCAACATTCGGGCATCCTGCCAACTCTTTTGTAAAGAGAGAATGGCTGGCAGTATCAGCGAGGCAGCAGACACACGGATGGTATTTTTACACACCACATCACCATAAGCCACCACAATGCACATTCCACTGTGTACCAGCCAGAAGCTGCAGATTCCTTTGGCACTCCTCCTGAGATTGCCTTTTTTTTTGTTTGTTTTTTTCAAATTTAACTAATACCAGATAATCAGAAAGATATTAGCTGTGTTTGGTCAGAACAGTTATACCATAATTGGTACATTGTGTCAGTGTTTATCAGCGGAGGTCCACAGGGGACCAAAGCAGCTGGCTTCTGTCCTAGTAGCTAGTTGATTAGATTCACTTGGTGTCCCATGTGTAAAGAATGATTAGATGGGTAAAATGACAACAGCAACAATCTTGAAACCAGGACATAGAGAGTCGTTGATGTATTAATCATAAACAGGCTTCGCACAAATGTGCACAGCTAAATATGACACAACAGTGGTCACAAACTTATGAAGCGCAAGCAGCCATTGTTCAAGCCCACAACGGCCTAATTTTAAATTCCTGTCAAGATGCTAGGAATGTCATGTGGCTGCCATAAAAATGGAACATTACATATTAATGATACAGTTAATATGCCATCATTTAAATAAACAGATGAAACACAATACGTGACGCTTCAAACTATATAGACACACAACATGCGGGCTATGTTGGTCATTGGGACAATTTATCATGAATGATGTGCAATACGAATTTTTCATCTGTTCACTGCTGTAATGTGACAAATAAATTCCATATATCCTCTACAACTTCCAGTATGAATTAAAAAATAGTAACACTCCTGCTGATACCTTTGGGATACTTTCTACATTGTGATTATAGACTGACACAGTTGAGTCCCACAAATTCTGCAAGGTGATTTCAGGAATCCCCACAGATTGTTGTTCCACAAGGGTAAAGACAGTTGTGTAGAAAACATACCTCACCTTGAGGCATGTATTAAAGACAATTAATTGACACGAGTGGTCTTTTATTTCAGAGTGCTTCCACCGTTGTTCTAAATGCTCGATGATTAACTGAGCTTTTGGTTTCATGATTCAATAAAAGGGCTCTCCACACAAACCAAGTTCACCAAAGTTTCATTCTCATTCTCAGCGGTCCTAGACTCAGACCAATGATTCAATTTTTGAACCACGAAATGGCTGCGTGGCTTTATTGAGTTGTGTTTCACATCCACCAAGGCCCAGATAATGAAAACCGACCGAGCCTATTGATCTACATTATCAAATAAGCCTGTCTTTTGTCAAACTAATGAGATGAGCCTTCCCAATTATATTAGTTTGTTATTTGAACATCCATGGAGATCAAACAAAACAAAATAAATTCTAACTGGGTTGATTGTAGCACGGTGAGCACATTGCTTTATGCTATAGGGACATTCACAAAGTTTTCACAGACAAGTACGGAATTAAGTCAGGACAGGCAAGACATAGGCATACGAGTCATTTTTCTACCTTACTAACAGAATTTTTAAAGCTTTTACTCCATATTGTTTTCTGATGAGTTTAATGTCTATAAAGGGTTGGGGTTAAAAAATTCACTGTTTTTTTTCTGTACATTTACAGTTAAAATTATGCCAAAGGCAAGAAAAAAAATTAACTAAGATGGTATCCAGAAATGTTCTTTTTGCTACGATGCTGTACATAGTGCTACCTAAAAGTATGCAATTCATAGATTTTAACCTAAGCGTTTCCATTTTTAATCACAAGTAATTCAATTTGTAAACCATTTTTCTGTAAATAAGTCCTATAAGTTACAAGATGGGCCCTCTGTGGATCAGACTGGATATTTTGACCATTCTGCAGCTAAGAGGCTCCAAAGAAAACAAACTGTAATTCACTTTATTCTGAGACCTTTTTAATCAGAAGCTAATATTAATATGTCACATTCTTAAACTGCAGTAGCTTTTCTACTCGATCAGCCCAAAAAAGCCAGACTTCACTCCCCATATGCATCACTGAGCCTTTGCCACCTGCGACCTTATTGCCGGTTCAGTGGTTATCTATTCTTGGACAGGGAATATCCCACAAGAGCTCCACTTTTGGAAATGCTCTGACCCAGTGATGTAAGCACTTACATTTACCAAAGTCACTCACATCCCAATCAACGTTCCTCACTTCACCAGTCAGTGGTCCTGATGTTATGGCTGATCGCTGCATCCGGCTTTGACAGAGAACAGATTTTCATGAGCCTACAGCAGGTGGCCCTTTGCCATCTCCAGCAATCAAGCAGAGTAAACGTTGCTTTGGGTCCTGGCCAGACGTGGCATTACCATACATTTTCTGTGACCCTATCACAGGTGGTAGGCTAGTAATATGTCATTTCAAACCTGACTTTAAAATATATTGTATGTGTTGTGTATATATAGTGTTGTTTGTAACCAATCCGACAGACGGTTCAGTTATCAGTGTGTGGACTGAAGTATAAGAGAGAATGCACAGTGTTTACCGGTGGAGCAAAAAATAGACCACTGCATTCATCTCTACAATGACAAGACTTGGCACAGAAGAGTGGATGGACCTTCAGTGTGACCCATTATATGTTTGTGTAACTGCTAACAGAATTTGACATTGAGTCATCCATACAGGGATGATATGGATGACTCAATGTGGTCTGAGTGATTGGATCTCAAGTGTGTGTAGAGGGCTTTCACACCTGTTCCTGGAATCACCTGAGATGGATGTTAACGCCAGGTCTGAACAGAGGTTTTGTGATTTAAATAACTCTGTCCTCACTACCACGTTTACAACAGTGAAACTAAGCACTTTTAGTAGTGTGGTTGACGTTTATGTAGTGTAATGGGAGCTCTGGGTATTTTCTACCCATCTGTGGGAAGACTTGTGAATATCTTGACTGATGTGTGTGATGAACCAGATCTCATGAGAGATTTGTTTGGGAAGAGTGTGCATCGACAGCATCGCAGCAGCAAGATGAGAAAGGCAAAAGGATGTTCTGAAGCTGCTGAAACAGCGTCTGAAACTCTGCAAAAGCTTCAGAACAAGCAGCAGAAGCAGAGGCTGAGGGGGCTGGCACAGAGTCCACGTGCTACATGGCACTGAGACACTTGGGAATGCTTTGACCACAACGCTACGTGGCTCAGTGATGTGTAATCCTGATCCTTGGCTGCACCGCCACTGTGGCAGATAAGAAAGGTAGAATCATTGTTGTGGCCTTGCCAATTTCATTAGCTTAGAGGGGAGGGACAGAGAGAGAAGCATGATATTGATAGTGTCTCTGGTCTGGCTGTCTGACCAGCACAGTGGTGGTTGCGTTCTGTGAGGCAAGTAATGACCTGCTCACAGGAAGAGAGTGGAGCTGGTTGTCATTTGCTGGAAAATCCAGAGAAATGATGGCAGGAATATTGTTGGATTTTTACACATTTTTCTGAACCTTCTTTCTATCTTGTCAGAGAGAAGGGGTGACATTGTGCATCTTCAGGTGAACCAAGCTGGAATGTAGAGGAGGGGGTTGGGGGGGTCCGGTGCCTTCTTGACAGTTAGGATAGCATGCTTGTCATCATCATCATCATCTTCTTCCTAAAGTGCCACGAAGGTATCTGTTTGCTGTTTTTTCTCTGCCATTGGCAAATGCACACTGTAACTTGCACATGACCCAACCTGTGAAAGTTGTTTTGGGTCGAGTTATTCATTGCAAGCATGATGTAACCAGCTGTTAGTAAGGAGTAATGCATAAGAACAGCGAAAAGAGGAACACAGATATTATGTGTTGTAGATATTCAGTATCTTATTTCTGGCTAAAGGATGACTTGAGTTCTTCATCTTCTACCGCTTATCTGTTTCCGGGTGGCGGGGGGCCTGGAGCCAGTCCCAGCTCACATTGGGTTTGGGCAGGGTACACCTCGGACAGGTCACCAATCCATCGCAGGGCCAACATACGCAGACTGACAAAGACCAACAACCACTCACACTTACACCTGCGGACAATTTAGAGTCACCGATGAACCTAAACATGCACGTTTCTGGATGGTGGGAGGAACTCACTGAACCCACTACCTTCTTCTTTCTTCCAACACTGCTAAAGCACTGTATCTGCAGTAACATCAAACAAAAACACTAATGTTGTCAGCCAGCCAGCAGTGTGACTCATTCCAAAGCTCTGACAGGCAAGGGGAACTACAATTTCACAAGCTGCACGAGTGACAACTGTCAGACCATTTATAAATGTCCGTTACAGCAAGTTTATGTATAGGGCCACAACTGCCACCGGGTAGGTAATTAGACACACCATCCATATGTGAAACACTCCAGGAGGTACAGAAAGTCTGTATCTGCTTCTGTGTCTTTCTGCAGGGCACGGTCATGTAGACTTTGATGATTTCTGTGAGCTAATGGGGCCAAGGATGTTGGCTGAGACAGCTCATATGGTCGGGCTGAAAGAACTCCGCAGCGCCTTCAAACAGGTAAGACGTTTCCAGATAGAAACTGTAAAGAATTCGAACTCACTTAGCAAATGAATGTGACCTGCTGGTGTGACAGTACTTTGAAGTGAGTAACAGCACAATTCCTCAGAGAATGCCAAGAATGTATGGCTCTTACTTGAAACAAGTCTGGAGAAGAGGGCCAGCTTATTATGAATGCACAAGAAAGGGGTTTGAAGAGAAAAGGACATTTTTCATATCATGATAAAGTATTCATTCAGTGTTCCCACCATCCAAAGAGCCAACTTCTACACAATATTCTATTCTTCTTAGTCTTATCTCTTGAATTTTTATTCATTAGCAATGCACACTTTACATGAGATATTACAAAAGCCTCATTAGTCTGGAGGAAACATCTACTGTGCTGCTCTTTTTGACGTCAGTAGAGAGGGAAGTACACAAGCAATGATTTGATTGTCCTGCTGAGCCAAGCCCCACTGTGCTGTAATCTCTAACCAGCAAAACAAATGCAGCGTCTTCTGCTTCACATGCACCTGCGTTCAGCCATTTATCAAATAACATCGTCATCGGTTTCCGATGGTTGTTGTGTAACAGCAGAAAACTGCAACTTCACAGCATAGTTCCCTTACCGAAGGAATGTAGATACGGTGAACTCATCCTCATCTGTACACTGGACACATCATGATTCAGCCTCGCCCTGCCGAAAGACTGCCACTCAAGCTGTTTTTGGTAGCAGGTAACATTTTGATGATAGCCAAAGGTCACTGTTGAAAAGCTGTACAAAGGAATGATCTTTACATTTCTTTTATAATATAATGCTCTTCATAACTCTCCTCCACTATTTCTGTCTTTCTCATCATCATCATGCTCTCACTTGCTATTGCTGTTGCTGTGTTCACCTCCTATTAACCAAGAAAGAAGTATTGCATTGGTGTTACATATAATTTTCTTTACCTATCTACTAATTCACAGTACCTTTTTTTCTCTCCACTAATTCTACACATTATAGTTTGACTGTGATGGTGATGGAAAGATTACATTTGATGAGTTGAAGGAAGGCATGAAAACTCTCCTGGGGGAGAAACTGAAGAAAGGCGAGCTGGAAGAGATTCTTGGCGACATTGACCTCAATAAAGATGGCAACATTGACTTTGATGGTGAGTGCTTGGGCATAAGTAACATGTGGAAAAGGATGGCAATAAAACATTTAATTAAACTAATTAGAAAGCAGTTAGACAGCCAATGAAAGTTGGGGGGGGGGGGGGGGGGGGACAGTAAACAGTGGAAAAATAAACTACCATATAAACAACCAAATTTGCTTTGATTGAGATGATAAATTGAAAATATCAGCAGAACAAAAATAAGTTTTAGCAAGCTTTAAAAGACGCCCTTCAAAACAAAGTTAAGCTCTTTCTGATTCACATAGCACACCATAGGTGCACTAGTGCATAGAAATATAGTAGAGTTATATGCATGACAACCTTACACAAGCCTGCATCAAATAACTCGAGTTATCGGCTTTAGTAAGCAGGCCATCAGTTTAGGTTTGCTGTTTAGAGTATAATTTAGCTGATTCGTTGCAGTAACCGACTAATGGTTGAAATAGTGAAAAGAAAAAACGGTTGGCGTAGATAATAGGTTGTGATAACCAGTAAAATCAGAATATGGTAAATATGGATAAATGTTTGAAAGTTCGCTGACCAAAAGTAACCCTAAATTAAACCAAAAACAAAAACTGTTGCTGAAATGGACGAAGACCAAGAAACAACAAACAGTTTAAGTAGGTCCTAAAAAAGTCATGAACAGCAATTGCTAAAAGTAATTTGAAGAAAAATGATATACATTTGAAATAGCTAATGTATGAATGCACATATAAAATAATTTATTGTAATTAATTATAGATAAATGATATATTGTTTGAACGGTTAGAGAGGAAGAGACGATATGAGCACAAGATTGCTTTTTAGTTTTGACTTCCTGCTGCTGCTGCTGCTGAGAACAGGCAGGCATGACTTAAATCAAACGTGTTTTATGTGATAAATCATTAAAAATGGCACACCCTCAGCATTCGTATAAATACTGATAACGTACCTGCAGCTGTAACTTTATGTGCTGGGGAAAGAGGCTTCCTGAGGCCGGATGTGCTCGGCGGTGGGCAGTCGTTCGGCAGGTACCTCCGTGTGAGTAAATAAAGACGTTTACAATCTGCTCGGTCCCAACACTGATGTGTACACAGGTGAAGTCAGAGGTCGACCTGCCGGTGAAGTTTCACAGCGTCCTCTGTCGGCCGGCTGGCCCGCTAACGGAAAGCTTTTAGCCAAGGGGAGGCAGAAGTAGATTTATACAGCTGGGCTGGCGGCAACATCTGCTCTGCCACGTTACGGTTACGGTTGCCAAGCAAGTGTGGAAAATGTAGTTTGGAGCAGTTTAGATATTTGTATCAATACTTTCGTTTCCTAATCAGATCTTGTCACAATAATATCACAATAAAAGAATCATTGATAGTGTTGTGACTGAAGGGGGTTTTATGAGAAAGAGACTTAACCTTGATGTTCAGGATGCTGTTTCAGTTTCACCTTTGATAGCTTCCATATTTTATTATGGTTGAATGAGGTAGCTGCCGTTTGTTAATTTGATCACAGTTGTTGTAGTTGTAGTTAGCGGGCCAATGTGGCTGAGATTACTGCACTGCTTAATGGCATCCAGCAAATGTTTGAGCTCACTGTGCAGATGTCATACTGATTAAAGACCCTGGCTTTGACCATCCGGGTCGCAGGGCTCACATTGGGCTAGGGGCGGGGTACACCCTGGACAGGTCGCCAGTCCATCACAGGGCTGACACACAAAGACAAACAGAGACCAACAACCACTCAATTTAGAGTCACCATCTTTGGACGGTGGGAGGAAACCCACGCAGACACGGGGAGAACGTGCAAACTCCACACAGAAAGGGAACTGAACCCACAACCTTCTTAGTGCGGGGCAACAGTGCTAACCACTACACCGCTGTGCTGCCCCCTGACTTTTACCATTGTGGAATATTGCAGCATGCCTTTGAGATTAAGATCGTTGATTGCATGCACACCTGCCGCAATAATGCCAAAGAAAAAGCAATCCTGGCCGAGGTATGGCATTAAAACTGGAGAGGACCTCTATCAAAGCGTAGCCACACAGTTTGAATACAAACCTGACCGATCAACACGACAAATGTGGAAAACATATCAACTTTGTTCTTTATCAGCGACATCCAGTTCGTATCCGTTCACGTTTGGAGCCTGAAGGGTATGGAGTGATTAGAGTGAGCTCTCTGAGCTCATCTGGATCTGTGACAAATAAAAAAAAGGAGCAAAAACAAGAGGAAGGGCAAAGCAGAGGGGTCAGTCAATGGGTTTACAATAAAGCGTAGAGGAGGAGAAAATCAACACCAAATAAGGTGAGGATAGGGTGAGATGGAAAAGGAGTCAAGGTGGGTTGGTTGGAAGGGCCAATCCAATCTAATCAGCAGTGCTTTAAGCCAATCAATGCACATGCCAGGACACCTGCCACGTTACATACAAGGAACACACAGCTTTGGACAGCTCAAGGACTTTGCTGAAATTTCATTACCATACCTCACCATCAAATAAACAACACAATGGGGAACAATCAGAACACGCACACACATACACACAGACATACAAGCACACACATAAATATTTATATTTATTTTACGAGTACCATCAACTCCAGATGGATGTTAGTATGATTATAGGCTGCAACACACAGACAGTGTTTAAAAGTGCGTTCCTACTTCACCAGTCTCAGCTGTCCAATCATACTCATAATCTTAAATTTTGATTCCTGTGTTGAATACACTGCACATCTGCAGGTTATGCACTTGGATACCATTAAAATTTAACACAGATCATTAATAAAATCCAGAACAGGGATATAAATGCTCCTGAAACTATCAATGGTCGAGTTATAGCACCCTCCAGTCACTGCTGTACAGTATGAATGTGTGTATCAATCTTACAAGGGATCGATAAGCAGATGATGCTCAGTCTCTTCAATTACCCCCTGGGGCAGCATTTGGGTGTATGTGTACAGTATAGGCCCATGCAGAAAAGCCTACAATCATCCACAGGCACTACCGGAGCTGTGAAAATACAGACTGGAACAGGATTGCTGCTCTCCTCATTTACTTCTTTTTTTAGAAAATGGTTAGTGGAGTACCTCAAGAGGATAATGTTAATGGGTTAATCTGGAATTAAGCTTTAGTGCTCGGTGAATCAATAGAACAACACCTACAATCAGGTCTTTTAGCGCCGAGTGCTGCAGGAAGACAATGAGAGACGGAAGAAATGATTGATTGGATGGATTTAGTGAAGTCTACCGCAAGCTATCTGCAGATGGATTTCATTGACAGCACGTGTCATAGCTGTTTTGACTGACAAGTGAATCCATGGTAACAGATGAATCCAAGTGTAATGTGAGGTAATCAGATAGATTGCTGCTTCCAAGAAGAGATGAACAGAACAAGGAAACCATCAGTTAGCATATTTCAGTTATTAACCTTTTGAGCGTAGGAACAGGTTTAATCCCAGATCAGACAACCAGACAAAGTAAAAAAATAAAACAGGTATTATTATATCATATTAAAATATTCAGCAGCACATGTATAATTTTTTACGTTACTTTTTCTTTGCCCCCCCCCCCACAATCATCCACTAGAATTTTCCCTGGACTTGGTTATAATGTGGGTTGATAGTGCTGTGACTATACACCATCAGTGGATCTGCTTCTGTCTGTCTCCTCCACAGAGTTTGTTATGATGCTTTCAGCACGATGACCTCTGATGGAAGAAGATGGGGCAAACTACACTGCATTGATGAACTGTGACTGCCTCTTTCTCTGAGTTCTTTTCCTGTGACATAAACGTTGGACTAAAAAAAATAAAGCATGCTTTAGTAAAAGAAAATACACGTTCACACGTTCACAGTAAAAACTGAGTTGAGAATGTACAGAGGGCAAAGGGTGAGTTATGAAACACTTAACTGGATTATAACAATGCTGCACTGTTGCCTCCTTGTGGCTCAGACATGTACAGACTTTTCAAAGCTAAATATTTGTTGTATACTTTTGCAGCTTTTTTACCCCAATGATAATTTTAGAATTATGTGGGCATATGCAAGTGAAATGTCAAGAAAACCTATTTTCTTTATCAATATTTGTTAATGAAGGTCTTACTGAACATGGTCTATTCTTGTTTTTTGGACTGAAATGTTATTGTTTCATCTTAGTATTGGTTTGTTGATTGGTTGGTTGTGTTTCAAAGAGAGAGGTTGCCCTAAGGTGACAGCTCCAGTGTGGTGATGTACGCTCGCTGAACACTTTGCTGTAAACGAGCTTAGACTCTTCACAGCAGTAAATCACATCATGTTCTGCATATTTTTCAGCAGAGCACTTTCATTCCACCACATCCCAAAGGTGTTCTCCTGAATTCAGATCTGGTAGCTTGGGAGGCCACTCAAGTACAACAAACGTATTATAATGATCATAAAAGTAGTTTGAGACGACTTTTGCTCAGAGGCATGGTGCACTATCTTGTTTCAAGTAGCCATTAGAAGAGTTTAAATTGTAGCCATAAAGGGATGCAGCAATAGTTGTTAGCAATCTTACCCCACACCATTAAATCCTGATCACACTGCATGAGTAAGCAGGTGTATGTGCTCTAATCAGGTGTTGGAGAGTACCGCCTACAACAGTGGCTTCTATTTCATTTGTGAAACAATGAACACTTCTGAGGCAGTAGTTGGAAAAAAGGTGCAATTTTTTATTGAAAACTGATAACTTAAAACATCTGAGCAAAAAGCAAAATCTGTCCAAAAAGCCTTTTTTTCTCCTCTCTTTTTTTTTTTTTTTAAACAAATGATTTACATACAACAGCTTTTATGCACATTTGGAATACAAAGTGTCGTAAACTAGCTGAGGGGGGAAAAATACAATTAAAACATACTTCACACTATGGCAAAAAGGAATGGTAACCAAGCTATGAGACTGTGTTATTGTAATCACAATGCAAATGGTGTAAGGCAAACACAGCACCCTGACTGATGCGCTTAAGGTTCCCTCTCTGTCCTCCAAGCAGTCAGAGCAGCTTTGGATGAAGAGTAATGCTCACTGACAGCACACATGCTGTTTTTGTTGTTATTTGTTTTGTCATAATATTGTAAGACCCCCTTGGAATTTCATTTAATAAATTAATTCTGTTTAAGTTCATTTAATGGGAAGCTGAATCATTTGGTTATGAGGAGAGACAAATAATACGAGAAGAGAACAACTGAACTCTAAAACACTTTCAAGTCATATCCTCACACTCCAGTAGGGTCCAAATTCTCAGAAGATAGGGCTTAACTGTGATAGGAAGATGAGCGGTAAGAAACCTTAGGCTGAAGATCAGACTGTGGGGCCATGACTGTTCCTCCATAAAAGGAAGCACACAACAGCCATTCTCTGCACGACAATGTGGAAGAAACTCATAGTGAAAAAGATGGAAGAAACACAGATCGTGCCATCATCTTCAGCAAGTGTCTAAAGGCAGAGATGGTAGCTGTGCACAGCAAGCATGTGGCAGAGGAAATGCTCGGAAGAGATCAAAAAACACTTTCACGTGTTGCGACACATACACCTGCCTTCAGTTAAACATGTTTGTATAAGTTTGAAGTTACGGATGGCTCCTCAAAACAAAAATGTACACCTTACTGACACTTCTTGGGCTTTCAGCATTTAGGATTTTGTCACCTCGTTTCATCTCCATGTAATGATAAATCTTAAAGACAAAGGACAAAAAAAAAAAAAAAAACAACCCTCCTCTACACTGGTCTCGACAGAGACACATCACAATCCATGCACTCTGCACTCTGTTCACCTCAGGTGTGTAAGGGCTACCTCTAAAGCAGGCTGCTCAACGGTCGTTCATCAATGTACCACTCTCTGTTGTTGTCAGCAACATCCCAAAATCACGCAAGTGGAACTGCAAATGCTTTGCTTATTTCAACAAGAATCCGCAAGGAGGGGCTGTATTAATTGTGCAAATTGTGGATGTTGTACATTGTTTTGTTTTTTCAATTATTTCTTACTTTAACAAATAAATAGTGTGCATCCTTGAAAGTATCCCTGAGGTGGTTTGACCACATCTCCGGTTTCAGTGACCCACAGTTCAAGGAGGTCTCCGCTTTGCTCTGCTTTAGTGTAAGCTTACAGCAAGCAAGAGAAAACAAGTGGTGTCATAGCTGTAAGTAAGTAAAGAGAGGTGAACTGCAGATAGATGAGATGTTGAAAGAAAATTGTTTGAATACAGTTTAATAGTGCAAAGGATGTTTGGTGGTGAGTGGAAGCTCTAGTTGCTGGGGATGCTTTGCAGATATGTGAGGATGTGCTGGATCTTCACCAGGCGTTCTTTGAGGCTGGTCATGGAGAGGACAGACAGCTGGTAACGAGGGTCAATAGGCAGGACGGCCAGCAGCCACCAGCAGCAGGCAGGCCCATTGGGAGTTGCCTAGAAAAGAGAAGCAAAAATAAGACTACTGCTTTCACCATTTTTTTTTTAAAGGTCCCATAATGTAATTTCTGCGATACTCTTCAAGTCAAACTAATGATCAGGTTACTGCCCTTTGAAAATAAAGCTTAATGCGTTTGTGCATAGTGAGTAGCAGAGGCTGATATCAGTAGGCACTCCTGTTTGCCCACTTTAGCTATGAAATCCTGTCATCCTTGATGTTGTCTCAAACTAATCTGTTTACAAACTTTCATTGTGTATTTGCAGTATTTTATATGTAAAAGTAATATATGCCTCTGCCCTGGCAGCTGTGGAATGAGTCAATGCTGAAATGACCTTTGCAATCTGCCAGATGAATGCTTGTCTGAGTTACACAGAAAAAAATAAAATAAAAAAAACTCTCAGAGCCTCAGCCAGTTACAAAATGTGCAAGCTAATTACATTTAGTGTGTTTTACATTTTACTAGAGGTTAACTTATCAAGAAATTACATAACATCACCAAGACTCAGTTCAGTGTGTTGCTTTCTAAGCGGATGTGTACATGGTAGAATTGGGGATTCTCTTCATGACGCAAAATGGCCAGTGGGATTAAGCACGAAGCACCAGTAAAGCTTGTTAGCCTATACTGACAACAGACTCCACCCCGTGGTTAACCTAGCAGCAGACCTGTAATCCTTTTCACTAGTGCAGACTGTGGGCTGCAAGCTTAAGCCTGAGCTCAGCTCAGATAACTGTGTTCCGGTATTGAGAATCTTCCACTGGGTGGTAATGTGGACATCCCCAAGACAAGCATGTCATGAGATGATCCAATTTCAAGTCAAGTATTTGTAGTGTAGCCATGTCAGGGGGGAATAATAAAATAAGAAATAATAATAATAAAAAAAGAAAATCACCACTTTCACAAAGCGAACATGATACTGGGCCTGATGATAATAATAGTTATCACTGCATCATAGCATTGTCTAAGAATAACTCATTGCTCACAATGACATCTAAATCACTAATATAACCAATTCTGTTATTCACAATAGCTCCTTTTCTGGAGGAGCTAAGTTTTAACCTCTGTTATAGCTCCACTATGCATCATTTACAATAGTACCAAAGTTGTTCTGGTTAATACAGTTGGATATCAGGATAACAAGCCTAAAGTCCATAATTCATTGACATAACAAGGCTTAAACATCTGTGAAAACATTTGTTGTTATTGACTGTCTCAGATCATACATCTACACATCTGCGCCACACAAAGAGGAACGCAGAGGAACTTTGTGTTGGATGTTTACCTGAATGTCAGCTTCTTGCTCTGGCATAGGTCCAAAGTGCTGCAGAATCTGATTATGGAAGCGGATCTTCAGGTTTTGGAACCAGACACGGGCCTGCTCATAAACTGCATCATGCAGTTCTTGTAGACTCTCTAGCTCGTCACTGTCCTCCACCTAAGCAGCAAGAGCCAGTCAATTAATATTCAGGTCACTTTTATTTGCTCTGACAATAAAAAAAAAAAAAAACCTTTAAAAGCTTTAAAGGGTGGCTTCATTTTTTTCATGAAATGTGAATGGGTGTAAAAGCACATAATATTACTGACATACTGCAGGTAATATTATTGAAATGATCGGAAATGTTATTGAAATAAGAGTGATTGTGATGCCTACCCTTGTATCCTCCAAGTGTTCAATGTCAGCAGTGCTGTAACCATCCTTCATTCCACGGGACAATACCCGGAAGCGTTTCCCTCCAATAGTGTCGACTACTGATCGGCCATCAGGGAGGAAGTGGACACTTCTAATGATCAGCATGCAGCCATAATCTGCAAACCTGAATTAATAAACAAGATGGTTCGTTTTGAGATTCAGCACATCCATAGTAGAATCTAACTATGACGAAGAAAAAATGTATTGCCCGCAGAGCAAAAGTTCATTGTAGAGTGGATGTTCTGTCAGGAAGCTCCACTTTTAACAGTGTCTGATTATGGAAAGCCTAAAAATGTATACCATGAATATGTCTGCATGCTTACCCTTTCTGTGGATCATTAATGCACATCCCGAATTGCCGGGTGCCAGTGTCCATGCAGCGTCGAATCATGAGGCGATAACGTGGCTCAAAAACATGAAGGGGGCAAGGCACGGTGGGGTAAGCCATGGTGCACACGAAAATAGGCACATTCTTCGTCAGACTGCACAAAAGAGAATTAGATAAAGTTTAGACTCATTGAACCTTTTGCATACAGAAAAATCTGATGGTGAACACTGGAAGAAATCCAAAAAAGAAAATGTAAATCTGATGTGACTGCTTACTCAGAAAGTTCTCTGGTCTCTTCTAGGTGAGTTTTAGTCCTCTCCGCATACTCCTCAGCCAAATACTGTTTAATTAGTGTGTCCAAGACAGCTGTCACCATGTACTTCCTACATGCTAGATACTGAAGAAGGGAGGATGCAAGTTAATGGTGAATACAGATAACAGGAAACACAAATTTTGCCTAGCACTTCAAAATCTACAAACAACAGTTAAAATCCATATGCAAGACTGGCCTCTCACCTCTTTCAAACTCTCTTTGCAGAGGGGGCACTGAGGCGTATGGTCCAAGCAGCGTTCCAGACAGTTTTTACAGAAGGTGTGGCCACAGGGTGTGGTAACAGGCTCATAAAACAACCTGCAGCGATGTAAGGATGCAGATACAACAGTTCACTGATTATGTTTAAATGCCCATTTACTAGCACACATTGTGAGCCAGTACGTTTTCTTTCTGGTAGACATTGTATGGCCCTAAACTGTGTGTCATTACCTCATGCAGAGAGAGCACTCTAAGTCGTTGGGATCCAACAGATCCACAGGTACACTTCTGCAGGTTTTAGCTTGGGCAGCCGGCTGTTTTGAGCCTTTTACACCTAAAATAAAAGAAAATGCATGCTACAGTTAGCTACATTCAAAGTCAAAAGCAGTATCTCTGATAGATTGGGTACCGTGTATTATTTAATATGCACACGCTACAATAATAATTTAGAGTTTAAATGTGTTTAAGCACGTCTGTGATTTTATACTGCCATTATGTTCAAAATAGACTTCTGAATTGAATTGAATTTTGATAGTAATCATGCAAGGTACATGCAGCAGAACGTCTGCTTCTATATCAGAGCTTATTATGACAACAGTATATAAAGGAATTTGATTTAGAAATTAAAATATCATAGACTGGGAAGATCAGAAAGTACAATGAAGGACATGGCAACGGACCTTGCTTTTTATGTTTGCTAATTCCACTGTCCACAACACAGGGCTCTATGTCTGACACTGACAGCTTTCTCTTCAGCAGTGCCCCCTTCTCCTGGTCCCCCAGCTGAGGAGCAGAGCAAACTCTCTTCAGACCCTCTTCGCCACAACTGGAGGCATGTATCCGAAGTGAATGAGCTCTGCTAAGACCAGGTCGCTCCAGACTTTCCCAGCGTTTCTGAATAATGACACAGGACCAAGAGTGATTAGCTGATTATTTTCCCTTAAATAATGTGGCAGGAAGCGAACTAAAGTAATATCAGTATAATTGTCATACCTCATTATCCAGCTGTTGGTGTGCAGAGGCAGCTCGGACCTGCTGCTGATGTTGTCTTTGGAGTGAGCTCTGTGGTTGAGCTTGGGCATCAGCCACAAGGGTTTTGCTGCGCAAATGAGGCGATGTGTTTTGCGTTGTTTCCCTCAGGCCAACCTTGACATTCTCATCAGCCGGTGAGAGCAGGTCACACAGGATCTGTAAAAAGCACCTCAATTTGTCAGCAAAGCGGAGCTGCCACCACTGTTTGTTATGAAAAATACATGGTTAGCTATACTGTAGATAATGAAATGCTATTACAATGTCCATGCATTTCAAGCCTGCGTGTTTGAAAAGTTCCAAACATACAGTGCGTGATGAATGTACAGCAACAGGGGACATTCTGTTATGCAACAGAATTATTGACTTAAGATTTATCCACACAATACTGTAAAGAAACTCTACAACCATTACCAGGAGCAAACCTGGCCATAAAATGCTGACAGTGTGAAGTGATGAGGTGAAAAGAGAAATGTTTCACACTTTTATGTTCTGTTCCGAATAAACAGTTAAACCTTAGCAATCTAAACTCAGTGTGTAAAAACAAGTGGCAAAGAACATCATAGGGTTTCCACTCCAGTTGAATTTTGGGAGCCTTAGCAACTGCTCATTTTCAAGGATATATATAGCCTGTGCAGCACTGATACATCCAACAAACTTATTCATTTATCCTTTAAGTCCTCTCTGTACTTTCATAGTGTCCCTCAGTCTGTCTTTCAGAAATTTTGTGAGAACAGCTGAGCTATTCTCAGTAGCCCGGGATGTGCCTCTTAAGTTTTAGTTTTAGTTTCAGTATTTAGTCGTTTTTCCAGATATAGTGTGGTCATGAAATTGATCAAGTTGTTTCATTTTACATCGTACATTCTTGTGTGTCTATTCATCTCTCATTGAGACCATTTAAAACAGGGCTGCTATTTTCATTAATTGGCTGCTTTCATTGCAGTTTCATTATCAGCAGTCCCAGCAGTCATGTAACTGGGTAGTGGGAAGTCCTTTGAGCGTGTAAATGAGATAACAGGTTGCACAAATATGATTTGACATTCTACTGATGCACGGTGTCTGGCTCCCACACTTATTTTGGGCTAATGTCTGGTCTGTGCCGTGTCTTACAGGATCACAGGAAAGAAATTAAAACCAGAGCCGACTAATGTCATATTTCCTCATATGAAAATGATTCACAGATGATCACACAAAACTTCATCCACCATGGCTACTCAATCTAAGGATTTCATCTGAGAATATATGTAGTACTGGATACATGAATCATGAATTGTGCTACTTGTATAACTTTGATGCCATGTACTGTAAATCAAGTGGTACTGATGTCATTACAGGCAGAGTCACAGGACTGGATCTACTAACAACTTGTGAAGTTCTGAGAAAGATGATCCTGATAGAAGAAATGGACAATGTTCATGGCTGAATAGTAAACAGCACACATTTTTATTGATTTACTTTAAATATAAGCACTGTTTGTGGCTGTAATGTGGTACGAAACTTTGCACACGTTTTATAGACCGAACTGGCTGACTAAAGAAAGTCAGAAAGGAGAAACTGCTAAATCTTCACCACAAAAATCTGGAGAAGATTTAGTGATTCTTTTATCCAAATAACACACGACTCCTTTCTTGCATTTCTCTTCTCTCTTCTCTTATTTGCCTGACTGACTGTAAATTTTGGCACTCAGTTTTAGTGAGCAGGATAATATGGCCGTTGTACATAATATGTGTCAGAATCATTTTCTATTTTAGAGGAAATTGCACGCTGGAAAGCCTGTTAAAACGGCAGCAATAAAAGAGGTGCGTTCCTCAGGATGCTTATAAAAAACATCTCTACCTTGCTTCAGTCAGATTTTAAGATCCATACCATGAAAAAAGGCAGGCTCCATTAAATCAGTGTGGAATAATAGCAGATGCTGGCGATAAAGACAAAACAAATAGCTACCGGCAGCAAAGATCCTCAGAAAGCTTTACATTCCCAGTTGTCTAATCAAAGAGCTGGAGCAGTCACGCATCTAACTTGTTTGACGTCACCATAAAGATTGAAGAGTTCCATTTAAATCTTTGGCCTACAGTGTGTTGAGTCTAGCTTTTCCAGCCTACGTGCAAAAACTTTGTGTGACCTTGTCCTTAGAACGGCATTTTGTCTCCTTTTCCTCATCTCTCACTAACAACCAACAGACTAATCCTTACGCCTTCATTCTCTCACCTTTTCCACTTGTCTTTTTGCACAAGGGAAGTCCTCATCCACAGCCAGGCAGTGGAGGAAGACTTGGAGAGACTCATCCACCTGTCCCATCTCATGCAGCACCATAGCTTTTCGAAATAATGCCTGAAAGGGGGAGAAAAAAAACCCAAACATAAAAAACTATTTCACCTCTGTACCAGCATTCATTTTATTTTTGCATAGATTCTTCACTCATTGTTTGGTCCATTAAACTACTGTGAACATAAAAATGGTTCACTTAAAACCAACAGGCCATAGTTAATGCAGTATTTCTGTGCTTGTAAATACATCAGTATGAACTGTAAAAATATGAACGTGCTCTTACATGATATGCTTTGCACCAAAGATTGTGCACTATATATATATATATATATACTACAGATATTTGTTCTATTGTGACCTTAATAATTCCGTTCCAAAGTCTAGCCTAGATACCATTCATATACTTCTTATGCTACTGTTTTGTAGCTCATCTATGTTTAGAGGAAACCTTTTATTCAATGCTATAACAATGACATTGCAATAAAAAAAAAGCCTTTTAATCAACAACAACAAAAAAAAAAAAACTTCTGGATAATGATTCCAATCAAACGATTTTGTTTGTATCAATGTCTTCAAAGCAGATAATTAAACAAACAAGATAATGACCTGAACAGACCCCCAATTTAAAGGTCATTAACTCTTAACTATAATCCAATGACACAACCAATGAGATTCTACTGGACCATGGTTATAAAGGTTGCAGTCTTAAAATACACCTTTTCTTAGAAATGGCCTGCTGACCAACATGTCAGCACAGACTGAGTGACAGATTAAACCCATGCTGGACTCGAGTGAGGAAAGGCCAGTGTGTGAGAATGTGTACAGTAATTGGCACCGTGCTTATAGAAGCAAAAAAAAAAAAAAAAAAAAAAAAAAAACAACTTCTAACAAATCTAGTGCAATTACATCTGACATTTATTTTCCCTTCATCATTAATTATAACAACCACATGTCTTCATTGATACAAACTTCAATTTATGTAGTCATTTCCCATTTCAACAACAATTGAATATAATACTGCAGTATCAATGACCTACTTCAGCAGAACAGTTGGGCCCGTGACAAAACGCTATATCCTCCAAAGCCAGGCGGTACTGTTTCAGAGCCATGTAGGCCTCTGCTCGAGACAGTCGTGCCACTGCTGACGTCTCTGGATCTGCAAAGGACAGGAGGAGAAAGAAGGCACAGTGTTTTAGATTAAATGAAACTAATTCACTGTCACCTTAACACTACATTCAAGAATTTTGACATTGCCATTCGATGCATTACAATTTTACGGACTCTGAACAATACCAACCCTGTCAAACGCAGATACAAAATTCAACTTCATTATTCACAAATTGTCTGCAACCCCAGCGCAAGCTCACCTAGCAATTTTTCTTGAGAAGGGATAGACCAGTTATCTTCATATGCCCCAAAATCTGTCAATGACTTAATAAAACAGCAAAATTTGAAACTATATTAAAAAAAATGTAAAAAAATGTAAAACCTTACTTTAAGTGACATTTATCAGTCTGTACCTGGCAGGCAACGTTTAAGTAACAGAGCTCAACAGTGATACAGCAAGGTTACATGTGTTATTACATCAGTTGACCTAAATACCACTGATGTGTCCATAACCTCTCATAACTCAGATGAAGGTACAGAACTATTTTCCAGCCAGGACATTTAATGCTAGCAATGCCTTAACTACAAGTGCATAAAATAAAGGTGGACACAATGGCTCTCTCTTGCATGGTTAGGATAATTATTGAATTTAGTGATTGTGACATAAGAAATCTTTCCCTTGCCCACAACTTATCATACAATTATGGTTTTATTTATAGCCGTAAGTGGCATAAGTGCTGGCTGTGACAGCCACATTACTTTTTGTTAAATCAATATTTTTCAAATCAGAAACTAGTAGAGATGCAACCATATTCAATACTTTATTGAACCGTTCAATACGTCCTATTCGGTTCAATACACAAAGGCAAACAACGGTACTTCAGTACGTTTTGGCCCATCACAAAACTTTACCAAAACTTGGTACAGCACATGCTGTGTGATTAGATACACTCGGAGCAGACACAGTAGAGCGAGCAACACTGCACTGTTAGTGCTGCCTTCAGAGCCAATCAGTGCTCTGCATGCAAACGCTGGAAAAGAGAGCAGAGAGTAAACCTTGAGCAAACACGGAGTGAACGGGACTCAGAAAAAAGAACATTTGGAGAGGCGCCGTCCTCTTACAAGTCCGCGGAGTGGGATCATTTTGGATTTAGCGTCGACTACAATGACAAAAGAAAAATTATGGTCAACAAACAAAGCACAGTGTTGGCTACAGTTGGTTAACTATTTTGAATCGATGCTGCACTTTATATCATGTTCCCATTTGCTGATTGTATTTATAGCAATTAGGTAGTTTCTATGAGTGGGTTAAAATTTTGTTTATTTTTATTAGATACTACACTGTGCTATTGTCTGATATTCTATTTGTAACAGTTAAGTAGTTTCTAATTGTGGTGGCTACAGTAATGTTTGCTGTTTATTTTTTATAGGAAACTGCTCTGTTTTTTTAAGGAAGGGTGTTACATTTTTAGAAGAAAGTGGTTTGACTATATCTGTGCTTGCTTGTAATTATTTTAACAATACATTGCCTTTTATAGTGAGCAATTTTACATTAAGATATCGAAACCATACCGTTACTGTGGCCCAAAAACCGTGACGCATACCGAACCGTGGGAAAACTGTACCGTTGCATCCCTAGAAACTAGTCAGTGGACGTCTTCCGACTGGAGGTCACCTCCACCTGTGCTTGTGGAGCTGAATGCATTGCTTGAGGGTAAACCAGACCAAAGTGCTTATTTATTTTTCAACCACTAAATAAAACTGGATAATAACACGTGACAGACTAATGTTTTCATTAGGGGGGCTGAAAATTACACAAACACACTTAAATATGTGGTTTTCTTTAATCATAAATTAGCTGCATCATTAACTAGTTGTTTCATCTCTACTATATATGACAAGTCATATGGTTAAATACTGACATTTGAAGAGACTAGCAAATATTAGATTTTTTTCCCCTATCTGAAGGACTTGATTGCTGAAATGAGTGCTCCAGGTTTAGTTATCTCATTATCAATTCACTGTAAAGGTAATGATGGGATTTGAACCAGCAGCAGTTCCAGCCACAGGGAGTTTGTAACAGCCCTTGTAACAAATTGTGTTATCTCAAAAGCCATCAAAAGCCACAATCGTACATGTGCTGTTGTTGTTGTTGTTTTTTTTGCATAACATGAAGGCACGTTGCAAAAGCTAATTTATGGGCTTGCATTTATGCATAAGGCACGCAACAATTACACAAAAAAAAACAAAAAACAAAACCAGAAGAAAAGAAATATGACAAATACCCCCCCTCCTTCCCATAAGTTACAAAACTGCCCCCTCATGTGTGTCACGACCTGCCTTATGCAACTCGCCCCGAGTGCGCATGCTCAGCTTATGAAATTTCGTAAGCAGGACCAACCGGACGGTGTTGGTCGGTGTTGGTCGTGTTGGTCCGGGGGAGGACAACACATGCTGCGTGTGGGTCAGTGGGACTCATGTGTCACTGACAACAAACAACACCAGTGCCATTTCATTCAAGCTTTATTCCTGTTATTTCCGTCGCTAGCTTGGCACGGTGGGCGCCCTGTCGGTGTCCGGCGGTGGGGCCACACTGCCGGGGAAACACCCGTCTGTGTCCACCTGTCAACGCGGACGTGTGAGCAGCAACTCACCGGTGTCGATGACATCCGTAGCCAGCGACACGGCCTCTCGGTAGCGTTTCCTCCTGCACAGCTGATCCACCTCACTGACTCTTTTGCACCGATTCATCTCGTCCGGGAACCATTTCTCCAAAAGTCCGCTCAGAATCACACTGACTCTGTGGTCGGCCCTCACGGCCTCACCACACAGCTTACATTTGGACAGCAGCCGTCGTTGGAAGCACCTCCTGCAGTAGGAGTGCCCGCAGGCCCCGGTCACAGCTTCCCCCAGGAAGCTGCGGCAGCCGGGGCAGTCAAACGCGTCGTCCTCCCCGCGGCTGTCCCGGCTGCGGCTCCGGTCCGGGGACTCCTCCGGCCCACCCGGTTTCCTCTTGAAGTTGCGGAGGATGCAGTCCACAAAAGTGCTCAGTTGTTCGGGTCTGACGGGCTCGTAGCGCACGGCCACCGAGAGCCAGTCGATGGCTTCTTTGAGGCGGTTTTCCGAAGCTAACGCGTTAGCTTTCTGAAGGATAACCTCACGATGGTCGTTCTCCGCGCCGATGAAGAAGGCCTCGGTGTGCGGCGGGAGCGACATTATGTCCTCCTTCGGGAAAACAAAACAAGAAGAAGCAGTGCTACGTAGAAGTGAGGCTCAGTGCGCTGTCCTGGCCGTACATCTCTACAGAAGCTGCGCTCGGAGTTTCCCATAGACTCCACTTCGTTACATATGAAGCACGGTCACGTGAGCGGCAGGCTCGAGCGCTGATTGGTCGGAACGTGCTGGTTACAAAACCTCCGCTGAGAAGTTTCATAACTCGGAAAAAGACGCAGAGAAGTTCAGCATGTTCAGCTGTGCAGGCCGCTCCGACCCGGACCACGGCCCAGACTCCAGAAAGCTCACCTCACGTTATGTTCCTGGGTTATCAGGTCATAGGTCATCTGACCTCTGCAATAACTGCACTACTTTGTTACCTCCATGAACTCTTTTCCTCTTAATAGCAAACGTTGAAAAACAAACAAGCAAACGACGACAACAAAAAACAGGCTGTTATACAACGCTGTCATTTTTGGCAGCTGCCCAAATGGCAGAACAGCCACAGTTTACTTGAATCTATTTTTGTTTATTTTTGTTCATTCATCTTCTACCACTTGTCTGTTTCTGGGTCACAGGGATGCTGGAGCCAATCCCAGCTCACACTGGGTGAGGGGCGGGCTACACCCTGGACAGGTCAGCAGTCCATCACAGGGACAGACAGAGACAGACAGAGACCCACAACCACTCACACTCACACTCAGACCTACGGACACTTTAGAGTGACCAGTTAACCCAGACATGATGTCTTTGGACGGTGGGTGGAAACCCCACACAGACACAGGGAGAACATGCAAACGGCACACAGAAAAGCCCCAGGCTGGGGAACCGAAACCACAACCTTCTTGTTGTGGGGCAACAGCGTGAACCACTATGCCACCGTGCTGCCCCTCCACACAACCTAATCTCTTACAAATCTGTAGAAATACAAAATATATGCACCCATCAGGCCTGCCAAGCCCTTCACTTTTAGGACTTTAACTGTTTTCACAGAAGAGAAGCAAGGTTGCAGTCAACAGTTATTTTCCCTAAATGCATCCGACAATGATTTTCTTCAATAGCTGGTTGTCAAGAAATGTCAAGAAATAAGAAAACGGTACATCATTACACCCAATGGCCCAAGTGAATTACTCCATATCAAATGTTGGGCCTGAAATTGTTTGTTGTGTGTGGACCACACAAACTGTTGCTGTTTTATAACACAGCAGCTAAAGTTAGAAACATGCCTAATAACAATGTCTCAGTCCAACTGGAGACTTAAAGAATCCACCAATGAATCAAGAAGAAAGAAACATTTACATTTTTTTATTCCCTTTAAAAATGTTCTTGCTAAATAACGACTTACAATCAAACAACCATTTAGTAAAATGGTAATAGATATATAACAAAACTAATCCAAGTAGCATGTGAATTTAAAGGTGGCAGTCATGCTACAATAGTCAACAGGATCCTCCAGGACTTTCTCGCCGATTTGAGTCTTACAGGAATTACACTACGTTATGTAAAAATGTTATGGCAAGACAACAATAACAACAAAATGGTGCTGTGTAGCATCGAAAGTCCAGATTTATATGTGACATAGGTTTTAGCCTTTGTGCATATTTTTAGTTGCAGCATACTGTTGGATAAGTTATGACCTTTAGCTCAGCATTCTGTCAATAATGCCAGTTTGTGACCAAAATGATGAGTTTCTTCACCCGTTGGTGCTCATTCATACCTGCTAATGTATGTTATGGAATAAACTTTGAAACATATCGGTATCATGAAGTTGGGGTTGTTTGGGGTCAAACGTGGTATGGCCATATTTTGTTTATTGTGGAGCTTTACTTCCCTCCAGTGGTGAAAATGAATCACTACTATAAAAGGAATGGGAACATATTTATGTTACGTTAACGTTTAACAAAATGTGTCATAAAACAGACAAGTGAAAAAAAAAAAAGAAGAAAAAACTATAGTTAGAAAAAAAATGTTTTGTCTGCATTGTGTCAGTAAATATAGGGGTGGTTTTCTGTCATTGAAATACAAAACAACAAGAATAAGAGTTCTATTTGTTTCCACCACACACATGTTTATCAGAGAGAAGTGAATATGAATGAATATTTATACATATAATATAGATGTCTTGGATTTAATGTGATAGACTATAAAGCCAGTAAATACAGAGAGAGACACCAGAGGGCAGGATTGCACTGAACACAACAGAAATCCGCTCTTACGTTCAGTCCAGTGACCCCTGGTGTGTAAACCCAGACACTTCCATCTACTGGATGCAGTCAGTGCCTTTAGTTCTGAAGAGCCACACAGATAAAATAAGTTAACATGGACGTTTTGAAACCAACACACAGAGGGCGTTTCAGTAAAAATATACACACACACTACATCAAAAGCTGTCAGAGTCCTGATCTCTAATCCAGTCAGTCTACTCAGCTGTTTCAGTTTGTGATGCTGCTTTTGAAAATCAGCAGTAAGAGACCCTCTCTTTGCTTCTGCCACACCACATTCACGAGTTTAAACGTGAAGACTGGACTCAGCTGCATCTTGGACACAAAATGATTAGGTCACAGCGATTGCACAGTGTTTCTGCAGGCACATTCTGTTCATTTTATGTTCTTGATTTCGTGGCTGACAGACAGACAGATCTACTCTTTCCGACATTTACTCAAAGACTTTGGAATCTCTGGAATATTGAGATTTGTTGCAACACGATATGAAGGCAACTGTAGAAACATTGTGACTAAATACTTTGTCATTGTGGATGTTGACTCTTTAAATGCGATGTTATCATGATGCATACCAATTGTGTTGCCACAACAATACCAGTGTGTGATCCATCAGAACATGCCCGTCCTCATGGAAATATGTAACCCACAGTTCACAGCTGATATTTGCAGTATTTGTAGGAATTATTTTGACCAAACGTAGAAACTCACCTATCACACTGCTGGTTAGTTATTAAAGAGTTACATATATATATATATATATATATATATATATATAAACAACAGACTAATATTTGTGTGGAATATAACATATTTTATATTAATATTATAGTTTTGATCCATCAATAACTTTTCTTAAGAAACTTAACAGAATGGAAAAATGCACACCCGTACTCATGCATTCACACATGTTCACACATTTATCTATGTGGGAAACTTTCTGCGCTCGATTCTCAAACAACAGTGCAGGAACGCAGCGCTGTTGCTGACTCTTTGGTCAGTCTTATCTGGTCCTGCATAATCTCACAGAGGTGTTAGCATTCCAAGCACAAATACATACATGCACATTCAAAAACATACCAGCATTTGAGAGTGAGTTATGTACGCAGGAAAGGAGAAGAAAAGAGAGACAGAAAGATCGAATAGGTCTCTAAAGGTTTATGTGATTAAAAAAAAAAAAGAAAGAAAGAAAGAAAAAGTTTAAGGTCCACAGCAATTCAAAAGGAGGCACATGGATATGTACGTGCAATACGTGAGTAATTTTTGGGCTCTGGTTAATCTCCAGCTCTTGAGTTACACTCAGGAGGAGATTACACGAGGCGTTCACAGTCCACCAGAGGAAAAGTCAGTGAATGTGCCAGCACAAAATGTAAATGTACTGTCTTGGCTGTGGGTGAATCACAGTAATGCTCTGCTGTCACGCTGTACATGTGTGGAAGGCACCTCTCTGTGAACTGTATAAATACACAGCTGCAGTTAATGGATCATAATAATTCTTCTGTTTGGGTAAAAGCAAAGAGTGAACCAAACAAGTACAGCATGTGACAGTTTTATACATCACGTGGGAGGGAAAGATCCTCCTACAGACAGCCACTTCTCGCTAACTGATCAAAACCATATGGGGGTACGGTGGCCCCCACTCTGACCCCTGGTTGGAGCCCCCCTCCCCTTATTTGCCGCGTGACTGCTTGCTCTTCATTGAGTCTGCCAGATCTAGACCATTCCAGCTGTGGTACAACAGACACCATTGTCTTCTGCTAAATCAAACTGTTATGCAAGAAACAAGACAAGGACTGAGCTCAGCCTCCACCGAGCCAGTCGATACGCGCCTGTGTACAGTTTTCACCTCCCTGGCCCAGTCATGGGTGTATTGGTGTGGAATTAAGGCAAGAGTGAGGGGAGGTAGGGAGGGAAATCCAGAGTTTGTCTGAGCTCCGGATCTGAGAAGGTGGAAGCAATCGGAGAAAACTGTAATGCAAAGAAATGGCTAGAGAGATTGTGAAAGATTTTAAAGAGCGAAACCAACAAATCCACAAGTTCTTGGTCTAAACAGTGGCTGCAGTGCGGTCTCCTCTGATACCCATTGTTACATTACTCCCAAGACACACTCGTGTAATTTTAATACATTTAATAGTGCACTTTGATTAACCTGTACAGAAATAATATTAATAAAAAAGATAAAACATTTGTTCAATTCTGTAACACAAAGCTTTACATTTACAATGAAATAAAATAAAATGGTATAATACAAAACAAACATATATCTGAGGTATAAATACATTTGTTTTAAATTAACTGTCATTGTCATGCATTATTATTTGGCAGAGACACAGTTAAAGGTACAAACATTTACGATATGAACAATGGCTTAGTGAATTAATCATATATCTCAACATGACAAAAGCAAGCCCTCAGATTGAAGCGTGGTTGTTATGAACGACGGCCAACTTTGTTATGAGAGTGCCTTTACTTCTTTTTAAACATTGACAAGACAGGACAGACGAAGAAGCACACACAAAGATATTTGATCCTTCCTTTAAATCACACAAACATTCAATCTGCCCTCTTCTTTACAGTAAAACCTGTAAGATCTCATCCTTTATAAAAGGACTGTTTTTTTGGGTTTTTTTTTGTTTGTTTGTTTGTTTCTTATGTTGATGAGAGTCTCAAATAATTGTAAAAAAATGCCAATTGTGCTGTGTTTAACAGTGGGAAATAGTGGGCCAGCTTTTACTTAATTTGGTCCATTATATCTATTGGTTTTATATTTTAATTTGTCAACATGAATACGGAGCCTCAGCCGGCTCCTGAGGTTCTTTAAAGTCATTGAATACTTGGCTTTTTGAGCTTTGCTTGCCCATGTATCCTCTTTTCTTTCTTTTTGGTGAGCCAGCCACCGCATTAATCTATCTCTACCTTCCTGCAACAGAAAAGCCCTCTCAGCTACCAGCCACCTATTATCACAAAATATCACTTCTTTTGTTTCCACTCGGTCTGCATATTAACAGCACATTCACATCTTTCCTCACCCATAGATTCATCACTCAGCTGACCATAATATTGTCTGCTATTCCTCCTCCCCCTAACACAAGAGGGACATCAACCGCTGCGGTGAACACCGGACTGTATGTACACATTATGCTGTCACTGGAAGCCTGTGAAGACAGCATTTATTTTAACCGTTCGTTGCTTTGCACTCACACACCCACACACGCACACACGCCCCCACTCCCCCTTGCTTCTCAGAAGCAGTAGCCCCCCCCCTTTGGTTAAACCTCACATCCTCTATCAGTGACATCATGTCCTTAGGCCGAGATAAATGTTCGTGTGACCAGTCCTTTTGGCAGCACTCCAGTAAAACTGTTCATCATTTTAACATCAGTATGCTGTGACATGATTAGCACAAATAAATGTCCTTCAGTCCAGGATTCACGGTTTGTCCTTCAAATGTGTGAATAAAGAGGTTTAGACCCCATCTCTATGTTGTAATGGGTGGAATGAGTCCCCAGTATGATCCAAATTATGCTCCAACAGACCAGGGCTCAAAGAAGCTGTCTGCTCTGAAGTACACACTGCTTTCTCATTTGTCCATGGGGGCAGTGAATGAGTCACGTATCCGTGCCACCTCAGCAGCACACAAGTGTCCGTACAGTTTATTGTACCACTCTGGAAAACGACCCCTGAAGGAGAAGAAAGAGACAGTGTTCAGTTCATTGTGTCCTCAGCAAAACAACCAGAAAGCTAGGGTTTAATTAAACCTCCATTTTCCACTCACCTGCAGTCAATCCTGGAAATATGAGTCAGTCTCGATTTGTTGGCTCCACAGGGCTCAATGAAGTAGCGTGAGGTGAGGACGTTGGCCCGAACACCTACAACGGGTGCCCCTTCGTGGTCCACAGACGTACAAACAAGTGCACATGCCCCTTTTGGGAGGTCTGTTAGCCATGTTCTGGTGGAATGAAGGGAGTTTGATTTAAAAACAAAACATCACAGAGGGTACAAAGCAGAACAAGGTGAAGCTCAGGGAAGATGGCCTACCTGAGTACGAGATGGTCCCTGGTGGGATGTGGAGCCATGGTGTTCCTGACATACTGGTAGACTTCTGTCCTCTCGTCCAGGGTCTCCACCACTCGACTCTCGAGGAGGTCCTCATCCCAGTGGCCCTGCTCCCGCATCACCCGGGTCAGAACCTCCTCAGGACCTGTGGGCAGCTCTACGGTTACCTTCCACAGCCGCAGTGGAAAGTCATCATTCACCTGGAAGAGCACACATGGGAAGGGTGGGTTTATTTACCAAAGCAGAGACTTAGTATGGAAATTTACTAACTGCGACTCAAACATTTCAAGGGTTTAGATTAACACTGCAGCCTAATTTTTATCAGAATAATGCTTGATGATTGATTTGAATTTTGCTCATACAAGCAAACAAACTGTGCTTTAAAGAGGGCTGCAAGGATTCATGTGGACAATATATTTACTTCTACTTTAATGGCAATATTTGAAACCTTCTTGTTGGATCTGTCACGTTCAAAAAAATTCACAAATGTTTAATGTGAAACAGTCGGGCTGTGTTTCAAACCTCCCATTGATTGCCCTTCAGCCAAGTCAGCTGTTTGGTTCGACTGTCAGATGATAAAAACTGCACACGCACTTTGCCTTGTGTTTCTCAAACTGAACGAAAGATAACCTTCCAGACAAGACTCAGGAAATGTACGCCGGGAATAGTGGCGAGAGCGTGTATGTTGGTATGTGTATGTGTGTGTCAAGCTGATGTCACTTTGGGATGGAGTCCAGCAATGTGATGGGAATGAGAGGCCACAGCGCAGGCCAGTTTCACACGGATGTGTTTTTGTACAGGAAACCCAGAGTGCTGGTGTTCCACTAGATATTTAGAGAGGCAGCAACACGGGGAGGCGAACACAGGAAACAGTTGAAGGAGCGTCTGCTTCGTGAATACTGGCTTGTTTACACACTAATGACTGATTGATGACTGATCTCTTGTTAATTAATCTTTCATGAGTCCCATTACTTTCACTTCGTTTGCAAATTTATTACTCTATTCATTTTCTGCCACACTGACAGGAGCCAGATGGACTGAAGAGACAAGTTCACAGCAGGAAGACTCACTTTTCTATAGGCCAGCTCAGCATGCTCTGGCGTGGAGCAGCTGTCATAACCTCTGAACTTGTCCTTGGCCTCTTTAAGGAGGGCATCTAGGCTCTCCCTTAGATACGCCCTGTAGCCTCCCTGCACAGCTTCTTCATTTGCAAGATCCTCCAAACGTCGAGGCAGCAGCGCCTGCTCTACATAGGAGTTCCTGCAGCGACTCATCTCCTCTGGTATCTATGAAAAAGAGAAAAGTCAGAGGAGTCATTCACGCGGACAGTGATGGAATATACCATTAGTTTTCTTTGTGTGGATTGAGGCCATGAGCAGCCAAGGTATATAATAATTCATGTTTTTTTTTACTTGGACAAAAAATATTGATGGTCCACAACAGACATGTAAAGGAGTGAAAGTTTCAGTAAGAACATAATAACTTCAGACCTCCCTCCCCGAAATACGTTCTTTGCATGACAATCATGTGCTTACAGTTTTTTCAAAAGAGGGTAGAGAGAGCAAACTGAGCACTGAGCTGTTTATGACACAAAGCATGATATTTCTATCTTCAGAGTGCCTGGGGCTGGTCCTGATTGGGAAACCATTCGTTACCTGTATGATGGTAAAAACTATTTCAGCAAACAAACATCCTCTTTCCATCTCCTTGTTTGCTGAGCTCATTCTCAGTCTTTCCCTGTCTTCTTTGTTAGTTGGCATCTTTGAGGTTTAATTGAACAATAATTATATTATAATAATATTATATCTCAGAGAGGAATTCTCATTAGACAATAAAAGACTTGTTTATTTGGAAAGTGATTCCTATCAGTTATTTTATAGGTGATCTACCATTTGTGAATCTCCATTAGCAAGTGGAGATCCAATTACAAGAAAATAATTCTGGAGGTAATTTAGTTTCCTCGGTGTGTTACGTGACCATGAAAGGAAGCAGGAAGCTCTCCAACAATCTAATAGAACTTTGAGCAGTAATCAGACAGTGTGCAGGCTTTTAGTAATTACCGTAGCATGGCAGGGGAAAGTCTGCTGGGCACCAGACATTGTACGCTGAATGGCAGTGCAATTGGATTAGTTAAAGTGTAGCTGGCTGATTATTTCCTGTTTATCCCGATCAAGTGTTCCCCTTGTGGACACACATGACCATACTGATTGAGATGGATTCGTGGGTCTCTGACTTTTGTGGACTATTCTATAGTCTTCTTTTGCTCGAGGGTTTAAAAGGACAGAAACGTGAAGTTAAGTCCTGTTCTGGACAAATACAGCAGGTAAAAAGAGAAAGCAAGTTGGGGTATTTACTTTATGTAATCATGTTTTGAGCAAATGAAAACATGAATTGGATTAACAAGTTATGTAACTGGCACTATGTTTGTTTAACAGACAAACACAGGCAGAGAGAGTGATGTGCAGAAATATAGTACAATGAGCCAGAGATGACGTTCATGTTGACAGTGAACATTCTGACAATATACGAAACCACAATTTTCCTTAAAAACTTGCATTTGCCCTTTTAAGCCAACATTAACCATAAAACCTGAGGCCCTTGTTATATTACAATACACATTCAATCACAGTGCTGTCAACAACTGACCCGGAAGAGTTTTCTGCACTCCTGGATCATGTGTGCCAAGCCATGAGTGGCAGCCAGGTTCTCATTCAGATCCCTCTGGTCTGGCTTTCCCAGTGTCTGCTTCCGGTTCATCACCCTTTTCCCAAGGAGGAGGAGAAGAAGATTAGTATTTGTATTCATATGCAGGCACCAGGTGAAACACAGAGCAGAGGAAGTGGAGGGGGGTGAGGTTGGAGCAGAAGAAAGGACAAAGCCTTTTACAGTGTACACCTGGCACCCCCCCAGTGCTAAATGTAGAACAAAATATGTTTCTTAATTAGCTAAATGTTTATGTAACCCTTCTATTTCCTCTGTCTCTCTCCCTTCCTTTTTCACAAGCTTTGCTCTCTTCCTTTCTCTTCGGTCCTGCATCTAAAATTTCCTGCTCTTTTGTTTCTTCGGAGTGACCTTTTCCTGTTTTCAGATTGTACAGCACATTAAATGCTATGTAACCTGCTCATGCCATAACTGACACACACCTTGGTGAGGAGCTCTCCTTGCGGCGCAGGGTATTGAGGTGAAACAAGGACGGGGCCAGACAAACAGCCAGGTTGGTGGGAGTCATCTGGTTCTCGGCCACGCTGGCTGTCACATCGCTCAGTAGACATAGCAATGTCCGCAGTGCCTCTCGGTTTTCATCCGGCAGCAGCAGCACGGCGGCCCGAGCCGCCTGCAGACGGAGCTCTTTAGGCATGTCTAAAGAAGACGGAAAGACATTCTGGTTTCTTTTCCATATCAAACAAAGAAAAGCACTTATAACCATTGTCACGCTCCATCATGTTATTTTTTTTTGTCTGCCCTGATTAACTCAGGAAGGAGTTTGTATATGGCTCTCCTTTTCCTGCCGTGAGGGAGCTATGATGGGATCTGTGTCAAGTGTGTTATGTAAGCCTATATGTGTGTGTGTGTGTGTGTGTGCGTGTACTATCTGCTGCAGGCTTAATATTTCATGCACAGAACAGGTTTTTGGTCAACCTTATATAAACAGTTCCTAATGCAGCTATTGCAATCACACTGTTCCATAATGGCGTGCTGGCAGTGAGTTACAGAGGATTAATTCAATACTAAGAGTGGATTTACAGTTTATACATCACATCATTTCACAGGTATTTCCTGCACTCGTCTCGTTCGGTTTGTTTTCAGAGTTTGAGTTGAGAGTTTGCTCCATGACATGGTTTGTATTTTCTGTGTTTATGTTTATATGTATATATATATATAAGTGTGTCTTACATTGATAGATTTGGAGGAACGTCTCTGATAGCTTGCTGGTGAGCAGGGGTTCGGGCAAATCTCTGAAGTACTGCTTCACCATGTCTGCCACATCATAAGCTGACTGGCCCTCATAGCTGACTCCCCCACCATCAGCGCCGCTCGCCTCATTCATCTGGCGAAGAGCTTGAATTCGTGATTTGACTCCTGATTTCCTGAACAGACCCACCTGTACAGAAACAGGGACACAGAGGAAAAGAGTTACACCATGCAAATTAAATGTGAACCGTGATGAACCTATTCATTATTTCATCTTTTGATTAAAGTCCATCTCAAAATCATTCATGTCTTATAAAACTGTAGGATGTTCAGTATTCTTATTCCCAGATACACAGCTTACAGTCAGTATGGTTACATCACAACAGATCATGTTGACTGCATTTACAAAAAGTTCCCATGACACCCAGAATGGCATTCGTGTTCTGAATGCGATCATCGACTTCTTCAGTGGCCTTTTAGGACCTTACGAAACGGCAATGAGGGGGGAGGAAAAGTGAAAAAGGCAGTCATTTTGTCCAACCTGAATATTTTCCATGAGCTTTCACCACTTTCAAACAGAAGCACATTGTTCTGCCTTGAAAAGAGCCCCATCTCTCTTTTTTCTGTTTTGCCCTCAGTTAATATGCTGTTCCCTTTATTCTCCACACTCCCCCTTTCTTGTGTTTACGGATATACACACAGATATACTCTGAGATAATTCTTCCATACTGTCTGTGGATTTAAAAGAAATCCACAGGTGATGTAACAACTGCAGACTTAGACTCTCTCCAGGCCTCCACACTTCAGCTGATATGTAACAGAGAAACGGGTAAAAAGTGGAAAGATGAAGAGTACATACACACAGTGACTGGCTTTTTCTGAATCTTTGCCCCATCTTATGTAACAAACGGCAAAAGCATCTAATTGATGGTCCATATTAGATTAATTGCAGATGTCCTGGAGATGGAAATATTACGTAACTCAATCACCTGAAAGGAAAGTCTTTCTCTTCACTGTGCAAGCTGAAAAAACAGTTTAAAGACAGAATGGCTGGGATTATTCCCTCACGTGCACATCCAATCAAAGCATAAGCACAGGTACATCTGTTTGCACATATCTGTATATGTTACCTGGTCGAGGCACTGACTACGCAAGTAGCGCATAGCCTGCTGAATCCCCTGAGGAAGGGGTTGGCCTGTCCGCTGGACGATAACTTGTAGTGGCACACCAAACACATTCCTGTCTTTGTAGTCACGCATCTTGATTCGCTTCATAAACTTTGGCACAGCCCTGTAACATGTACACAAGGCGAGTAATTCATCAATATCCAGAGGGGACAACAGACACAACAGGTGACAAATCAAAGAAAAGCTGATTGATTTACCTGACTCTATGTGTGTTTGTGTTTTATGTGTGTGCAAGAACCGAGTGGCTGCAGAAGCCTGTCTCCATGTTTATGAGAGGGGTGGGTAAACAGGGTGTGGGGAGAATAGCGGTTGGGGGGGGTGGGGGTTGGGGGGGGTATGCTGGGTTGTCAAAAGAGGAGGACTGCACTGCTTTACACATCCGTACAAAGTGCCTGACTATTTTGTCGATGTGTGAGTGTGCAGCGAGTCTGTAACCACAAACTCAGAGCTGAAACATGCAACTCTGTTTCACAAGAATGCATCCACAGATTTATTGCAGTGCATCTGTGTTTGGCAGAGACGAAATGTTCGACTTGGAACAAGCTTGTCTTTGTAAGCGTCGTTCACATGATTCAGGCCGTCTCTCACGACTACAGTTTGGGTAAAATGGTAAAGAAGCATATTGTGATCCCAGTTCAGGACAATGTGTGGGCCCTTTGGCAGCCAACAGGTGACCACTGTCTTTGACTGACAATGACATGTCATCTATTCCTGTCCAAATAAGATATTGAATAGAAATTATATTTTTTTTTTCTTTCTATTCATTTTCCTCGTCTGATGTTGGAAAGTAGCATAAAAAAATCTGGTAAAGAATAAAAACAGGGAACTGTGTTGCTCTGATATTTAGACCAAGAAATGTCATATTACATATTTGCTGTTCACTATTATAGAGGACTGATATTTTGTATTGTTTTTTGTTCAGGCATTCTTTACCAAACACATTTAAGGGTCTTTTCTCAAATATCTGACCTGAAGGGAAAAATGTCAGTGGACAAACGACTGCAAAATGTCTACAGCAGACACTGCTGGTAGGTACAGGTAGGATGTTGGGTTTTATTAAATAATCATAGGGAGGGTATAAACTGTAATAAAAGTAGTCCTAAAGCAGTATGGAGAAGGTAATGGTTGAGTGACAAATGCTGAGAGCAGATTTTTCCACCGTCCAGCTCTTGCAACGCCATGTGTGTGAACTGCCTTGATTAGCCCGTTGAGAAAAAGACAATGTACACCCCTTCCCAGCAATTACAGGCCTGGGAAAAGAATGTGAAACCCAACCTCTGTGGACAGCCGTCACCACTCTATACAACAACCTGCAGATGGGGGGGGATTTGCATACCAGTGGGATGCAGGGCTTGCTGAATGGATAAATTCAAGGGCACTGCCTATGTGGAACAATTAGCCAGATGTAGAAGGCATTTTAAATGTAAAACAATCCTAAAATGAATGTGTGTGTGTGTGTGATCATTAATCACTGTACAAATTCATCTTCTCTGAACGTCTGTATTTCCTTCTCTTAAGCCCTCTATTTTCCCCACTTACCAGCTGAAGCCATGTTTGTTTGTCGGGGTATGTTTCTCGAGCAGAGCAGTGAGCTGCAGCAGGGAGAGCTTCTGGAGCAGATTCATCTGTAACACGGACTGGCAGCTAATCTGGAGCTGGGCGGACGCCAGACTGGGCCGATGGGAGTTCTGGAAACTCGGCCAGCGGAGTTTCTGTGGCCTGGAGCGGAGAGAAGACAGCACAAATTGAGATGTGAGCGGACCGATGTTGTTTGAAAAAGAGCAGTTTAACTCTTGGCATATACGTCATGCTTTTGTGTACACATAAACCCAAGAAAATCACACACAGCAACACCCAGTATTTGTTGTTGTATGTGTGAAATTATCAGTTTTGGGATTACATGGATTTATGTACACATCAATCAAGAGATTGTCTAGAAGTCTTAACCCCCCCCCCGATCCAAAATGGAATTCTTCCTACAGATTCCTGAAGGAACAGAAACAGTCCCCTTGGAGACGGAGCAGCATTCCTGAGTATTGAGGACCATTACGTAAGGAGAGACGTCTCAGCGTGTCCCCCTGTTTATTCTTCGCTGTCACTTTCTGTGGAAAACTCTTTTTGGTTCTTCTGCAATATTTATCTTTCATATTGTTTTGCTGCCCTTGGGCTTTTTGTGCACTAAGGAGAATGCTTCTTGAGATTAAAACTGACAGTGTGAGTCTGTTTGGAAGAAGTTACGTGAGTTTTTTTTTTTTTTTTCTTTTAAAGGAGTAGCTCATACAACAGAGTTATGTAACGGAGATCCGCAATCAAATTCAAAGAGATAAATTCAACGTCCTCATTCGAACTGTCATCTACAAAAGAAAACCCTGGAAAAATCAGTGAGTGTGGTCTGCGCATTATCAAGAATTTGGGGATATTTTTATAAAAATAGACGGATGCATAGCTAAAATGACCCTTTGATGGTTGTATTGCACTTTGGTTTTCCTTACTGACCTGCTGGTTCGAGTTAAAGATGCTCCAACACCAGAATCTCTTCTCTCTCTCATCCCTTCCTCGCCTTCACCCAGTGGGTTTCCTGTGCTGTCTTGGTCACTTCCGTTCTCTGTCTCTTCCAACCGGTTCTGCAGAGGAGAAGATGGGCACGGGGACGCTGAGTCCAGTGCTGAGTCGGAGTCCCCTTCTTCCTCTTCATCCTCCTCCTCCTCCTCCTCCTCCTCTTCTTCACCGGCCACAGCCTCTGACCAGGCATTAAAACGCTGCAGGCCACTGACATGTTCTAGCACTTCTTCTAGTTTTCCTTCATCCCCCTCCTCCTCTTCCTCTCTCTCAGTGTAGGGGACGTTATCATAAAAGCTAAGCCGGCTGTCAATGGAGCCTGAAGAGCTGCGGCGCTGTCGTCTACTTTGCCGTCCTCTGAGGATCACCGTGTTTCCATTATCATTGGCGTTGTTACTGCGCGAGCTCCCATCTTGAAGGGCTTTGGGGAAAGTTCCAGGCTTGTGTCCCTCCGGTAAGTAGAAGAAGATCATGCCATCTTCTTCTTCTTCCTCTTCTTCCTCCACTTGTCTGCTATTGCCCCGAACACCACAGTTGTTCCTGTGGTTCTGCTCATCCACTGTCATCCTATTACTGGTTTGGCAGGGGACAGGTGGCCTAGGCTTGGTTGGGGGTGTGGGCTGACGATCTGAAGCTTGTTGGAGAATGCTAAAAGGATCGAAACCCTCCAAATACATTCCTCCTCTCTTACTTGAGCTGGCTGCTGTGCTGTGGCTGCGAGCGCGGGTCACTGGGCTCGGTGTGCTCACTGCACTGCCACTGCTGGCCTCGGACTGGCTACTCCCAGTACTTCCAGTGCTGCCATTGCTGGTCTGAGTGGAGTAGGATACAGAGCGATTCCGGTTCAGTGTCATAGTCTGAGTGGGATTGCAGTGGTGATTGAGGTTCTGATTGAGGTTGATGCTGGAGATGTCCACACAGTTGAGCCTCTTCAATTTGTCATCATCTAGACCCTCTTTGATGACAGGACCACTGATTTCTATCTTCCCTCCACTGGTGCTCCCCTTCTTCTTCCTCTTGGAGGAGGTTCCACTGCGCAGCCGGAGACTCTCCATCCGCTTCAGGAAGCTCTTGGCTCGTGAGCGCGTACTTTTGCCACTTCCTCCTCCTCTGTCCAGACTCCCTCCTATTCCTCCAATGCCTGTTTTCACATCAAATGTGAACTGCCCAAGTGTCTCCAGGGGTGAAGGGGGCAACCCATCAGACAAAGAGTCTTCATTGGCGCATCCTGACCCGCCTGTACCAGAGGATGAACACATGCTTGCTACAGAGCTGGCACGAGTAGCACCGGCTGGTATCGCCTCATTTACCAGAGCGGCACCGTGGCCTTTCTCTTCTCCCTGTCCTCCACTCCCACTGCTGTGGATGGAGCCCACCTCAGGCTGCTCACTGAGGTCGGTCAGCACACTTTCTGAACTGTTGCCTTCATGCAGGGCGAGCTTGCCTTTTTGGGATACTTGGTCCTTGGAGAACGATGGTGTCTGCGTGGCATCAGTGGACAGTGTGGAGAAAACCTCCAGTTCCTCCATACGGGACCATCGCTTGCTGTCCCTTTGGAAGGTCCACCGGCCACTGATGGCACAAGGCTCGTCCTCGTCAGAGTCCTCACTCTGGATAGAGAAGAGGGTGGCGATAAGGGAGGAGAGGAGGAGAGAGGAAGAGCAAGAAGAAAAGGAAAAAAACAGAAGAGGGAGGGGAGGGAGAAGAGAACATTAAGAACTACTTCGTTTTCCATTTCTCTCTCAACATTCCTCACCTTGATCCAGGAAACTTTCTGGAGATATGGAACTCCTTTTAGAATCGTTCTAATTGTAAAATAATAAAATATACACTGATTTATGATGGTCTATAATGTTTGCATGAACCTTTACATAGGAATTAGATACATATAAATATATAATATAAGTAATGACAGTGAGCGTTGGAACAAAGATATCTAAGGTAACCCAGTAAACATGTCTGAGTCCCTCCCTGACTGCAGGACAACAAAAGGACAAAGAAAAAAATAGCCCTTACTGAACCACACATAACACACACGCACACACAAACACACATATCCACCTCCCCAAAATGTACACACCTCCCCCAGTTTGGTTAATCTATCTCAGGGCCTGGAGGGACTTCAGGAAATTCCATTATGGCCCCCATAGCTCCCAATGCAGCCCACCAGACTGGGGTCACACCCCCGCCCAATCTTTATCCGCTCAGTCTGTCCGTGCACACACACACACACACACACACACACACATTGACTGCAAGACAATGTCACTGATATACTTCTAGACTTGATTCATATTCCTCATCCAAGACAGAGATATTCAACCTCTGTCTCACACACACAAACACAAGCACACACGCACACACGCACACACACACACACAGCCGGGAGACTCCAGAGGAGACTTCTTCACAGTTACTAATCACACCGAGGGACCAAAGCCCATAAAACCAAACCACAGGCAACAATTTGTTCCTCACCTCCCTAAAGCCCTATTTATAATCTGAACTTTTGTAAAATAAATTCTTCATTATATCTTTGAAAATGTTGCTAAGCAATAATTACAATAATTATAATAATGTAATTAATAATTACATTACCTGTTTATAAAATTGCTTGGAAATTTGCGTTTTGATTAAAGAAATCCAATAAAAAATATTGCATCCTCAAAATCCATGTTCCACTAGTTGTGTGCCAGTTGTTGCATTTTCACTGCTCACATGGTCTCCATGTACCGGCATTGTTATTTTCATATTTTATTGTTATTGTTATTTTGCATGTGAAAATTATGTAAAAAAAAAATTGAGATCTATTCTAGTTGGATACAGGGACAGCTGTTGGAATGACTTTTGGAAACCATTTTTAATTGTTTCTCATGTCTCTCCAGTTATGCTGGCTGAATGCTAAGATAACCACAGAGGGCCTGGATATCTTATCCTTAACCATCAAACCACCATCACAGTGAGTACGATGGTGGTTTGCAGAAGGAAAACAATGTAATCATTATAATAAAAAGACCCCCCAAAAAAACAAACAAACAAAACAAAGCACCCCCCCCCAAAAAAAAAAAAAAGGCAGAGATGTAAGAGAGAATTTTAAAACTCAAGATCAATGCATTCCTAAGCTGTCTAAGGGGGTGGGGTGAGGGATTTTCATCCCACAAAGATGGTAAATAACCTCTTTGACTCCCCGACTCTTCTCTGTTGACTCCTGATATGAAAGGTGACACAGAAAGGGTCATCCTAATGAATACCACCACGCACAGAACAAGGATGTTACTATGTAGTGTTTGAGGCCAATGGGGAATTAAGGTTGGCTTGTATGAAAAGGAGCAACTCTTGTCAGGAAGTGGCAGTCTCACATCAGGCTGCATAGTTCACTTGAAATGTGCACTAGGAAAACTGGAGCATTCACACAATTATCAAATTTTCTTTGAAGAAGATAAAAATGTTCCAGGAGACCTGGTTCCTTCAAGGTGAAATGAATGAGTGTGATTTTGAAGGGATTTGCATATCTCTTAAAATCTACAATGCACACACTCAGAAAAGACATGCTTGGTGGCTCTTTCAGTGCCACAAAAGCGTCATACTGCCTTCTTCTATGTTGAAGTATCAGGAAGTATTTGAGAGGGAAGGGGAGCATGCCTTTAGTAGGGGGAGGTCCTGGTGAATGCAACCCCTTCATTTGGACATTAAAGCCATCCTCCTTCCCCCTAGGGTCTGCACAGCCCACTTGATATAGAAATAAACCTAAAAGGTACCTTTTCATTAAAATAGATGAGAGAAAACACAGCTTCGCCCTGTGGCCGAGGGTGAACTGCTGGTTGAGTTGAAGAAATGCAATTGTGGTTGAGGAGACATGTAAGAAGGATTGGAGTGCTTGTGCATGCATGTGCACTTACTCGTTTTCTTTGCGGTGATATCTCCAGTCTCATTAGAGCACACTTGTTGAGGGTGTTCAGTCTCCTGCAATGATTAAACATGTGCAAACTGGTTATATTTAAAACAGTCTTACTTTCCCTAAAACACAAACCCCTCATCATCGACAAGGATGTATAATGGAAGACAGGATGAAACTAGATGAAAAACAGATGAGGAGAAGAGAAAGACAGGGAGGGCGAGGGAGCACCCATACTGGCTAATGATCTGCTGTAGGATAATCTCCACATGAGTGCAAAGAGAATGAGAGGGAGACAGAATGAATTCTACTGGAGTGGTGACGAAAACTTGTGGAAGGGTCGAAAAGCTTATCCCCCCGGCCACCTGGACAAGGGGAGTGAGAGTGGTGGTGGGGGTCCATCCTCTGGAGAGCTCTTAGAGCAGATCATGTAACAATGGAGAGATGAAGGGAAGGGAACTGAGGGATGGTCGGGGTTGCCGAGAGAGGATACATTGAGACGATAGCTTCCAGATGTACAGAGGGACACCTGCTGTGGTTTATTACTGAAAGTTGCAATTTGATGATGAAGCTGACTTCATTAAAGAGCCATTAACCGCCCCCTCGTATTCTCATTAAATGAAAGGAACACCAACTACACTGCAAATGCAATATACTCAAATTGCTACTTCATTTTTTCCTGCTATTCACTTTGGTCCAAAATGCCATGGCAAGGAAACTGCAACATTTACTCCCCAGTTGTTGGTAGAAAATGAGATTGTATCTGCAACAAACACTGAAAGCCAAAAGTCTTCCGTGACTGTAGCATTGAGCAGGCAAAGGTAGAACTGAGATCATCTGTTTGTCAGGATAATATAAAAGACGATAATGACTGAGGTTAACACAATCAGCCACCAACAAAGACCAAAATAAAGAGAGCAGATATGCTTATAGAAAGCGTAAAAAGGTACAGCGCATGGCTCCAGGGTGCTTATCATGACATCCTTTCATCCCATCTGCAAATTCTCGAAGCATGTAGTCTTTGAAGTCATACCCTCATGGTTTCATTTGTGTGGGAATCAAGGGGTACAGAAAAGAGGAATGGGTACAAGAAGAATGGTGCATGAGAAAGAGAAATGGCACAGTGGTTCAGTACATTTTGTTATTGCTCACCTGCAGAGAGCCTCAATCGAATCCCGATCGAGAAAGTCATGGTCTCTGGTGACCGAGGAAATGTCAATGGGAAACTGGGCATCTAAGGAAAGAGAGCATCGGATTAACGCAGGCATGAAGATACAATCTGTAGCCCCCACAAAAAACAGCCATCCACTCCAACACCCACCAGGACCTTCAGTACCACCTTCTCCCCCACCCCACACAACCTTGATGAAAAGCTAAAAGAGGAAGTCGCATTTTAGCCGACCAAACAAACACAGCTGCAGCTTTCAGACCCGGCAGGCAGGGGGGATGTGGCGCACACAGGGAGAGAACAGGGGATTGATTGAAGAATGACAATAGGCACTCCACCGCTGCTCAGAGATCCCACTTCCTTTACTACTACCCATTATTTTTTTCCAGTCTACCTCATTAATAGGATCACTTGATGACAGTGTCACCGCTTTGGTGAAGTGAATCTCGCCATGTTAAGATTTACAAGCATCATACTGTGGCATAAGAATGGACGCACAGGTAGAGATGTTTTTTTGGAATGTGCCGACCCAACCCGAAATGGGAATCTAACACCCCTTAGGGATGATGATGATAAGAAAATGTTTCTCAGGAGAGGCTAGCAGCTCAAGCCTACTGTACTGAAACAGGCCTTTCAGTCTGCTTATCTTTAGTGGAGCAATAGTTAACAGCACAGACAATAGAGATTGTCCCATGGATACAAGGGAAGGAAAAATGTGTCATGTATTGGCACTAATTCTGATTTGAGTGGAGACGGCTGCAAGAGACCAAATAAAGAGGATATAAAATCTGCACAGTGATTGATTGCGGTTTTTGTGTTGCTTGTCTTGTGTGAGAACAGAGAACATCACCTTTGCAGAAACACAATGAGTTTTCCATTCAAATAGGAACTTAACCACGGATAAGTGGCTACAAGCAATGGCCTGTTGACAATGGCAGCTTAGTTCTGCTGTCATCATGCTGCAGTTACATAAGGCCTACTGGTATGCCCATGGTATGCCTTGGTATAGTTAGAGGAGTTATATGGAGCGGAAAGAATATTTGCTGTATTTTAGAGTGTGTATTTAAATCCCAAACGTATGTGTGTGTGTGTGTGTGTGTGTGTGTGTGTGTGTGTGTGTGTGTGGGGGATGGTTGCATTCTTTTGCAACCATTCGCAAAAGAGTAACTTTAGAGAGCATAAAAAACAGCTATGTGTTTGTTTTCCCAAGCTAGCAAAGATCGTTGGTCTCAAAAAAGAAACTGTAAAGAATAGATTATAGTTAATATTTTCAACATTTCACATGTGGCTGAGTTTGTGTAGAACAAAGAAAAAGAAACTACACCTCTGACTCCTCAGTAATGCTGCGTTTGGTATGTGTTCATGAACACTTTGCATGTTGGTGGTTCGTATGCTTGACAATGCACATCGTGGTTTTCTATGAGTGCTAAACAAACATCAGCTGTCACATACCAAGGAGGTGTGAATTCCTAATCATGATTTTTTTAAAGCATGCATGTTGTTGTGGTAAAATGACATCCTTAAAAAACAGGTGTCTGATTGTAACTATGAGACTATGAGACCAGAATCTTTTCTTGAAGTTACTCTGGAAATTTTGAGGAAAAGTAGGTCCTTACCTTCATAAAACTGGGCATACTGTGGGAACCCTGCTGCCCGGAGCCAGTTACAGGCCTCTTTAGCTTCAATCTCTGCAGAACCAAAAAAGCAGAGCAAGGTTTGTTGGATGACCCGACCTGAACAGCAATTATATAAAATTTGTAAGGCACATTCAGAAAGAAATCAAAACTACACACCCAGTAGCCAAACCACAGCAAAATGAATGTTGCTATCTAATAAAACTACTCTTTATCAAAACTTAAGTGTCAACAACACTTCATTTCTAAGTGTCAATGTTTCAAAGTAAAAAAACTGGAACGGAGTACTCCAACATGCCAGTCTCCTATCGGATGCAAACCCTTTGACCCTATTATCTATCTCACACTTGGTCACTCTCTGCTCATGTGCTTCTAAAGCTACACCTCAAAGCATCATTTGTGCAAATTGTATTAACTCCTTCACACGCCTCGTGTGTGTGTCCCTTAAGCTCTTTATCAGAGTCTGGAAGGGGTTTTCATTGTTCACACAGATCTCCAATAGAAATCGCCGGCTTTGAGCTTTTCCCCAGTGATGTAACTGGTCCCATACATAAGCTGTTTACATTTTTATAAATACGGGTCTTTGGTTTTTCAGCAACATAGCAGGCCACCAGCCTCTGTCACCTTCTGATACAAGTGTGACAAAATAAATGTACTTCTGTTGTTTAGGGTGGATGTAGAAACATTTGCTTTACATTTCAACATATGCCTTTGCTATAGTTGAGCATGTGTAAGAACTCCTCTATGAAGTCCTTTAAACACAGGTGTGGCATTTGGGCTTGCTATTCCAAGTGCTCTGACTGAATACTGAGGTCCATATAAGTGCAAAAGCCCTTTAGATGACATATGCCAAATGGTTACCCACACATCAGCATCCTGAATTGCTGATCACCCCCACCACCAGCAGTTAGAAAACAGACAGCAACTTGTCTACGGACCTTAAGAAGCTGACTTCAAATGCCCCTTCTAGCCGAATAACGGCAAGTACGAATGTTGCACAAGCTTGAGAAACAGTAAGTGGAACAAAAGCAGGAAAGGACGTTAATGAACAATAGATGAAAGTGACAACATATAGAATGAATGTGAAAACTGTGTTAAGTCTAAAGATCAGACAGCATAGTTAACAGTTTCTATTTCTGCTACAGTCTCTGCAGTCAGACAATACGTACTTTACCATGTTTGGTCCTCGAGGATAAATTAAATTACACTGCATCACATTGCCAGTGGTTATTATTAACTCATCCAGTCCAGCAGTTCCACACAATTTCGAGTTTAAATTACACTGCTTATTAAATTGCTTCTATTTTTTGTGGCTATAGGACGTTATCATGAACTTAAAAAGAAAAAATAGAGCTTGACCAAACTGAAAAATGGATGACTGCAGAATAAGAAGACAGCTTACTTGTCACCACAGAGATAAATAAGTGATACATAAATGAGCCGTTAACAACATGAAACTAACTTCAGTATAGGAAGGTAACTGTAAAATGCTCTTAGACAGACAGGTCAGTGGGTGACTAGTGCTGCAAAGGGTCTGGGCTCCATAATATATAACCATTTACATACCAACAACAAGCCTAGACGGCAGACAAACCCACTAACAACAAGGTGTGACATGACCAAGACACAATCTCCCCGTTTGCCACTCCAGGGGCAAGGAACTACTGAAGAACTACTGAGTCACCAGCACGCACTCAAGTGTCAAATAACCCATTAACAGCCATGTTTTAACACTATTTAATGGACACTTGTGCTCTACCTTTCCTTAATGTGAAGCGGCACATCTCAGACTGTCTGTGTTTGGGCTGTGGAGTTTGTGTGGTGAGCCTTGTTATTTTTGTTAGTATCCTTGAATGCCCGTTTGTGTATTATGTGTGTGTGTGCACAGACAATTCTATAAGTATTTGCAAAAAAAATAAAATAAATAAAAATAACCTCATGTTTAAAGACAAACCACTCAAAAGACAGTAAGACTATTGAAATGCAAATTAGATATACAAACACACAGTTAGCACCACCCCCCACCTAAAACAGCTAGGGGATCCAATGTGTGTCACTGGAGACCTTCCCTCCAGTGACAAACCCTGTTGGGCAGGAAAGTGTGTCAAATCTACATTAGTGACTTCATGTGCATAGCATGCTGAGGAAATAAAATACTGACAGCAGCATTCATTGCACAGGTGGATCTGAAAAATGTTTGGCACGGCATCGCAATGCGTCTTTTTTCAGAGAGAAGCTATAAAATGTTTATATCTTTTATTTGCAGTATCTGGCACGAAAACTTCTCAACTAAGGCAAAACACATCTGCCTCTGCAATAAAAAACTTGGAATAGCCACGACGCCCCAGGCACTCTGGTCATGAAACTGTCATCCTATAAACACGCTACCAAACCCTTTGCATTTTTGCTTGCTTGAGATTCATGAATGTATTTGATTTTTTCGTCTTCCCCGTTGTCCACCCTAATTCCTTAGCCCACGCCAGGAAACTACCTCACTTCCTCTTCCTGCTTCCCTCACAGGAAGAGAGCAAAGTGGCGCTGCAGTGGCTGCTGACCACTGTGCTGTAAGGCCCTGCCTTCGTTTGTTCCTGGCCAGATAATAGCCAGAGAGGCAGCCAAGACAAACACGGGCTCCGGTGACTGTGTGTACTTACAAAACGTTCTGAACCCTGGACCAGTGTCTTACAGCAAATGCTTGGCCATTAAATAGGATTTCTTTTTCTACTTAACATACCTTCACGTAGAAAAGTGGTAATGATGCTGAAATTTGGTCTACAGGTGCCGAGTTAAATTACAGTACGACAGATTAAAAATGTTGGAGGAGTGACTCTACCAACGTCATTTTGACCCTGGTGACTTCCACAGTGACAGAAAAGGTGATCTTCTGTCAGCAGATAAACCAAAACCTTACTCCTGTTTGCTCATATAATCACCAACGCTAGTTTTCCTGTTGATTTGGAGGCTGTCAGGGAGATTACAAAATGAAGAAATAAATCTGACTTCATGCAGTTAAAACTGGCCTGGCCTCATCAGGACACAGTCCATCTCAGAGTTATTATCAGCAAATAACAAGACTAATAGGAGCCAAGCCGACCCCAATACAGATTTTATATGGATCACGAGTGACTTTTCTCCTGGAACTTGGCCAGAGCTGAGCTGTTGAGCAGGCAGTCGGGATTAATTTGACGCAGACTAACTACCTTGGCAGTTTTGACTTCTAAAATTATCCGTCACGGTCCTTTCTTTGCTTTCTTTTCCCTGCTCTCACCCTCATCTCCTCTGATCTTTCTGCTTATTTCAACTCTACTCGCCCCTTCTCTTCTCTCCTTTCCTGTGGCAGGAAATTCTCACAATTGCAGGCCAAAGTTTCCCTCCATCACAGGAGGCAGCAAAGTCTGACATGGCTGAGTCTGAATGCTCAGCTCCAGTGGGAGTTTGTCAGCAGCCTGCAAACAAAGGATGCTGCTCCCCGCCTCAAAGGCTCTGCTACATACACTGCAAACTGGAGGTCAAGAGTCTGAACACGGACTTATCACAGGAGCAAGGTCTTTGAAGTACGCAGACTTGAATTGAGGTGGCCTACCAAGAGTTACCCGATCATTGCTTGGCCTCAAAGTGTTGACTGTAAGACAGCCAGAAAGATAGGCAGAGGTTCCTTATCAACTTCAGGTCTGAGTGGCTCATTCTGGAGGAGCTGCAAAGTGGGTCTAGACAGGTGATGTGATAAACCAGACCAGACTCTTTGGCTCAGCTGTAATCTACAACAAGCAAAGCCAGGAGCCTGGACGCCGCCAGTGTTTGTCCTTCACCTCAACAGTGCCGATGCGTTCGTGAACTTGAGGAACACGTCATGATGTGATCGATTCTTGAGCTAATAGCGTGTAAATCTATTTCATGTTCACAATGTTCTTCGCAGCTCGTGTCTGCATGAAAGCATCTGGAACAACTGGAGATATCAGCTTCTTTTTTTCTATGTGACTAACGTAAAATGCCTCTCGTACTCTACTGGAATGCAAAGAGAGACGATAACAGATGTTTTTCCTGATGGGTATCGTGTTGTGTGATTTCACGGCTGTGACAGCTGGCTGTTCACTGAGAAGGCCTGGCTGTTAGCGAACTGAGACGGTGCCAGGAATATCGCCATCTGGCTGGCCTCAAGCTATGCTCCACTGACACACACACTTATACACACACAATTGAATAATGAGGTTGCTCCCATGACCTATTCCAGTTATCTACCACCAACCAAATGCAAACACGCAGCTGGCCCAGATGGATCGTCACAGACTGACGATGGCAATATGACATATTGTTCCTCATACAGATGGCCCCGACCGTGGATCAGGTGACCAGGTTTCTGGTAACCTCCCCCCAGCCAGATGATGGGCTACCTGCCCGGGCCCTCCCTTAATAGCTGTACGTTCATTACATATTCAGCCTGGTAGCTTCAAAACGGAGGGAGGTGTATAGCAAAAATGACAGCCATGCCATGTGGATGTAAACCTCTTGAAAAAAAGAACAAAACAAAACAAAAACAAAACTCAGCTCACTTCCTGTTTCACAAAGACTGCAGCTGAAGCAATGTTTTTCTTAATTTGCCCCCCTTCCCAGTTGTACTAACCACTGCATTGATCTTGTAAAAGAGAGGTGGCTCACCGGGCTCTTCAGCAGCCTGTGTGGATGGTCAGTGTCAGTGTCATATCTCCACATTAGCATTAGACAAGGTTTATTCACCTCATAGTGATAGCTGAGAGTGAGTGTCTTTGAGCACATTCTTAGTGGTTTTATGGCTCTGCTGGACCGCAGCGCGCTCATATCTGTTCCAGCTGATAAGGAACCATGTGTTGGAGCAAACAATTAAAAAGAGTTAAGACAAAGGCCAAAGCCCACAAATCAAGTCCAACCTGCCGTTGCAGGACAGAAAACAGGATTTTTATACAGCCACAACAATCACCCTGTTTACAAAAGGTCGGCAGTCAGGCAAAAGGCGCAGACAGTGGAGCAAAGTGTGAAGGCGGTGAAATGGCACCAGCCTCATAGACAGTTACTCATCTGAAGTCCTATAAAAGACACAGTACACAGCTCAGACGGCGCATTCCCGTCCAGGACCGCGTTTCCACACTTCAAAGTTCAATTCATCCCGGTCCAAACCCTCCGTGACGGAGGACTGCCGGGGCTGCGTGCGTAAAAGTCTGTGATACGTTATACGACGACTATCTTTAAACCAGGTGAGAGTCTGCCATCGGGGCGCAGGTGAGTTGTGCAAAAGACACTGGAGGTATAAGCGGGACGGTGAGAAAGTTGGGATCAGAGGTGAGGACATTTGGAGCCACTGAGATAAGAAGCGTAAAGCGGAGATTAGTTACCTGACAGTGCGCAGCGCTGCGCCTACACGACGCCTCATCACAGTTCATCACAGTTGAAGGTGCAATTCGAGCAAAACTCTTAAAAAACCAACATTTATCTTTTATTAAAGCCTGCTAATTACAGCCACTGTGTTTTCGTAAACAGGAACCCACAATATGACTTTACAGCCCATATAAAAGACAACCACTCTCATTAATGCCCAAACACTTCAGGTTATGGTTCCTGGAAGGACTCACGTGTTAATATCATTTCTCCGCGTCTCGGCTTTGACCAGCTTCAGTTTTAAACTCCGGCTGTCCGCATGATAAATCCAGAGAGCACAGATGAACTACAGAGTCGGCAGGAGCGGTCCGCCGGGTGCAGAGCGACACAGTAAATCCATGGAAAGGCTTTGATTTGGGGATAAACGCAGACTCCAAGATCCTAAAGCGCCTCCAAAAGCGCGGGTCACTACACGAAGCGGCACCTCGGCAGGAATGTGAATGGACCGGAGTGATTCAGGGTTTAGGAATGGCCAGCTCCGCCGTGGCTCCACCTCCACCCCCACCTGATAAGGAGCGTGCGTGTGCGTGCGTGGGGAGGGGGAGTGTAGTCCCGTTTAGGATAGAAACAAAAGACACGATCACACCGTTTGCTCCCAGGTCAGATAATATATCTGATATTATGTGTTCCGCTATTATTCCAGCTATTTTTTCTAAAATAGGTTTCCTCAGGATTAACAACCTTATTAAAATCGAAAGTGATCCCCTCTCCTCCGTCGCCCCCAGTCTCCACCACCTGCCCTGACTCTCAGCAGCAGACTTGGAGCTTGGAGCCAGTTTGCATATGATTGGAGAACAGTGGAGGCGGCTGAGAGACGCGCTATTGTGACGCGAGATTAAGCTGAAAAGCGCAAGTGGCGCAGGTATGGTAATGGCTCAGCCCCTGAAGCACGTACACCACAGCCAGGCCCGCCCTGCACCAGCCACAGGGACAGAGGGGAAGCACCTGGATGGCCATAAGAAAACATTTTAAAAGAGAAATTTAAGATGATTTGTTCATGAAAATGTTAATGTCTTTTTTTTTTTTTTTATTTAAATGTTAGAACGGCAGCATAGATTATTATTATTATTATTATTATTATTATTATTATTATTATTATTATTATTATTATTATTATTATTATTATCATTAACAATCTACATTATTTCTCGTCTATTTAGAGACTGCTGATGTTCACATGCCCTGTGTGACATTCTCAAAACAGCCCATCCTGTATTCATATTTTCCCCTTTCCCTTAGCCAATGGGACTTTTCATCCACAGTTTTCCAAGAACTCTTCAACTACATCACCATTTGGCATCAACTGGCTCAGTGTTATTTCCATAGCAACTCACAGCCGGCTGAGGCGTTGCAAAAAAGGGAAAGCCAGAGGAGTCACCATGTGGCAGAGAAACACATGTAATCCAAAACCTGGGCTGCCAGAGAAGAGGGCGGAAGGATGATGTGCAGTCTTTTGTTGGCTGCCACGCCGGTCCCAGCTGACAGAGAAGTCACAAGTGATTCAACCGCAAGAAATCCTGCCCACTAAGTCATGAGCCTGCACAGCACCAGCATTCATGAGAGGGTGGGGAGAGGAACCGTTTCAAACTTGCGCTAAATGCTTTTTCCAAATATAGGAGAAGTGCTAATAAACATCTGATGACAGGTCCACAAAAGAAAACTGCTAATTATTTCTGTTTGGGGTTTCAGAGAGTACGGTTGTAAAACATAGAGGTTAAATACATTTTTTTTTTCATCTGGGCTCTTTATCTATAATCTGTGAGACAATATTGTTTACATAACATGAAGAAAACATGATCCCTCAAGATTTCTGTCCTGGAGGTTTGTGTTTAGCAGTTTGCTCATCATCTCAGGCAAATATGAGTAACTGTGGGATACACACTGTTCTTGTCTTTGTCTGGCTTTGTGTTGAACAAAGGGAATGCAGGCATATTTATAAATTCACAGCCCATATACCACCGGAAACATTTCTTTATTTGGTGTAAAAACAATGTTGCACAGCCAGTTGCGTGTTCTCTTGTCACATGACAGTTTTGATGCTAGTGGTCAGGGACAACTTCTGGCTTACACTCAAAATAATGAAAACTTTTTACTGCCATTGTGCACACTGAGCTAGCTCATACTGTAAGCGTTGTGTCAACAGATCAGTATTAATGTCATACTATATACGTAAACAGGCAGCATCTGATCTTATGAGCTCATAAAATTGAGGAAAACCTCGTGTCATTTCTATCCCAAGTCTGTAACCTGGAGGGATGCAGGGAGATAATGAGGGACTGCTGTTAGTGTGTGTCTGAGTGAGGCAGAGAGAGAAGGAGTGGGAGTGATATGGAGGATAGACAGAGCGAGGAAGGAGAGATGAAGAGAGATTACCAAACAAGGCCAAATCCCAGAGCCACAAAACCCGACCACCCAGAGGCTGCACCCAAAACCCCCAACCCAAAGCTCCCCTCGACTGAGATGGGTCAATAACCCTGAGCAGAGATTGGGGGGGTCATGCTGATAAATTGTTTTGTGGTGATAAACACATAATAATACCAATGGCTGTTGATGAATGTGTGTGGTAAAGCATGAGAGATCAGACAAGCAGACTGCTCCTGCTGCCAGTTGCTCAGGGGCAAATGAGTGTGCCTCTTTAAAGTGTCTACAATTTTCATTCATCAAAGCTCGTCAGAGGCAGGCGCTTGTTTGGCTTATGCTATAGATACAGATCAAATACACGCCAGTATAATAAGGGCTTTGGACAAAAGGGAGGAAATAAGGAGATGCGTCAGTGTTGCAATAGGCCGATTAGATTAGTAGAGGATTAGAGCTGGTATTAAATGCAACTTCTTGGAAAAGGAGGAAAAAAATGTGAAATTATATTGAAAGACGGGGAGTTTGTGTGGATTATCTCATGATTCATAGTACATTTTATTCATGTCTCAAATTGTGTCTAACTGCTCAGGTGTAAAAATAAGACAAAATACAGACATTTCATTTTATTTGTATGACCTATCGACTTGCTGCTGCCGGGTTGTTGGGTAAAGCTACTGTTGTCGGTTGTAAACTTTACAGCGTCACCTCTGACCCTGACACACACAGGGAGGGGCTGTGGCAGGAAAATAAAGAACGGGAGAGAGAGGAAAGTTATCAAAGAAGTGGAATGAAGGAAGTGGAATCAAGAAAAAGACAATACTTCAGACAGAAACGTAGAAGAATGCTGAAGAATAAAGATGAAAGCACCTCGCATGCTACAGAGAGGTGTCGTCTAGGCTCGCCTTGGGGTTTACGCTTCCCTCTTCAACCATTCCTAACCCCAAACAGCGGGGCCAGGTGAGGGTCAGGGGACGGACGTGTCAGTCTAACACACACACAAATACCCAAGGCCGTGTCAACAAAGGCTCACAAACGAGATAACCAAATTATGGGTCTGCAAAGGTCATAGTAGTTCTCCTGAAATAAAGATGAACATGTTAGGTGTGTCCGTGTGTACAAACTTTTTTACTTTGGCAGATTTGTTTTATGGTTGAGAGTTTCTGATAAGATGTCTCCAAAGCTGCTTTATGTATTTACTACTGTGTATGTGTGTGTGTGTGTGTGTGGTTGTGTGTGTGTTTATTCAGCTATGCTGCTTCAGCTAGGTATTGTGATTATTATTTTGTCATCTTTTCTATACCATAGCAACTGCCCATTAAAATTAAATCTCAAAGCCTCTAATGACAAGCTTTTGCCCTCTGTCTTCCACTGATTCGATGGGAGATAATGACTTTAACTGGTGTGTTTGTGAGCGATTAGGTGAGACAGATAGAGAGCAAGGGTGGGGGATAATCTTTTCATAACAGGAATCTCCATAAATATCTCATCCATAGACCTGGGGGATCAGCCCAATAAGACACTGATTAGAGAGAGAGAGACATGGACAGAGAGAGAGCAAGTACCTCCACACGCACAATGGTGGGGAGGAAATGCAGGGAGACAGGGGCCTGGACCAGCACACACACAAACAAAGGAAGTGTGAAGCAGACAGCGGGCCAAATGCCTCACCGACACCCTCTCCGGGCTTTGATGGACTGACCACGATCACAATAGAGGCAGGAGGCTGACACACACATGCTTAAACAAACAATGAGGCAGTGTTGCACTACTACATATTTTTCATCCAGATGGTGTGTTTCTTGATGTTGACATGTTTGTTGTCATTTAAGGTTTTATCTGTCCACCAAACCGTGCATGCACACACATGCACACATTATTTTAAGGAGAACCAAAGTCTGCATTAAATTAAATGAACGTACCAACTGAGCACCAACTTACACATTCAAGGTTTTCTTCCTTTGTAAACTGTAACAGCAAAAGGGCCTTGGTCCATTAGTGTCCAGAGTTGATGAAAAGCTTAATTTTTTTTTAGCTCAACTGACTGTGAATCCTGTGCTTTGAGCCTCACTGGCATTTTAAAAGAGTTAAATCATTCATCCCCTGCAAAGCACTACCACATGTGACTTTTGCTCAACCTTGGCTTTTCGATAATGATAGAGAGCATTATTGACCAACACTAATCTGTAAATGCTAAAGCAAACAGAGAGTAAGTTAGCGTGTATAAACACATATGTAGACAAGTTTGACACATGCCTGCAGACGTATGTACAGTTTTAGATTCTCAGTGGTTACAGTCTCCATGTGCGTCTTGTTAGATTATTATATAGTCCAAAGTAATCCAAACTGTCCCAGCATGTTTATTTTCGTTTTAAAGGAAGCTCTGGATCTACAGGATATTCACTCTAATGCTCTGATCAAGATAAAGAAGCCAAAACAAGAACACACGCACTCACATGTGCACACAAACACATTTAACCCCTGATTATTGCTCATATTTCTGCTATTAACCATGTCTGGGGAAAGCAGATTAGTGATGGTTTTAGGCTGTGAGAGAGATGGAAGAGGAAGAGTCAGGAGGCAATTGTAGTAGAGTATTAAGGAATGACGTAAGAGTTGACAGCAAAAGTTGTATTGAGAGTATAAAAGAAAAGTGAGAGAGTAAACAGATGATGGTGGAAAAAAAGAGGACTGATTACAAACATCAGAAGCTGGAATTTATCCCTTCAATTGTTAATCATGTTCCAGGTAACCAGTTGGAGACCTTTACCACTTTTTTTAAGGATATTGAAAAAACTACTGTGGTAAAATCTTTCTGTTAACAGTTGTTACTGGCCTATAGTGAGTGAAACAAAACTGGCTTGATTTAGCAGAAGCTCTACTCTTAGAGAAACAGCCTTTCGACATATAAAGAGTCAGTGTGTGTGTGAGAGACCACATTTTTCTAAGAATTACAAGAGGTGGAGGTCTGCTGGGGAAACCAATACGAATACTTGGAAAGTGGTTAATGATGCCAACCACACGGATACAAAATGAGCACACAGCAGCAGTTTGAGCTTTGCTGTAATGCCTGGAAATTTCCAGAATTCCTTGTCCCAACCGAGTGAGGTATAATAATTACTGTTTTGAATTACTGCTTCACACACTGGTTCATTGACTGCAAAAAAACAAAAACAAAAACAAGTCAAACACATTCATGCGATATGACCAGTACATCATCTCCCCAGCTTTGATGGCGATCTGTGATGGCAGTGAGGTGTTGCATTCGGGCGACTTATTAAAGTGATGACAGGTTCAGGATAACTATTCTTGGACAAAAATGTATTGGCAGAGATACACATGAATGTAAAGTCAGCTGATCGCTGACACCCACATGAACTGCTCGACCAGCAGTGCTGGGATCTCCTCTGTGGAGTTGCGGTACATTTGAGGGAGCCAGCACGGGTGTCATATGTGCGCCAACTACCTTTCAGCAGCAATGAATGATGGAGCCTTGAGTGCAAGACTTAAAGTGCAAAGAGATGTCGAGCTCTGGCGGGATAAGTGTGCATTAATTAGGAACAAGGCAGGTGTGGAAGGATTTTCAACGTATCACACAGAAGATATAGGGCACCAGCAACCATCAAACAAATGTGTGTGCATTTGTGGATACGCTGCTGTTCTTTTTCTGTTGGGGGCTTGTTAATATTTAAAAAATATGCCTGTCTGTCCCACATGTGCATGTCCACACAGACGTGTCCAATACTGCTTTTGAAAATAGGGGTTGCACACTTCTCTTCCCTCTTCTGTTTCCTTTCCTGTTTTCATGATAGAGTGGCAGAAACGAACAGGGAAGACCAAATTCCAAAGTATGTCCAGTCCCTGTCTGTGCAGAATCAGCTAGTGAGTAACACAGGAAGTCGATGCTTTAGTCTTCCCTGTCCTGACCCCTGAACTTCTTTGAACCCTGACCTCTTGCGAGCCATGTGACAAACCTTGCAGACATCTGGGCTGTCATGACAAACACAAACCAGGTTCAGCCAGGAGATTATCACTGATCCAGAGGCTCTTTTAGCAGAAATGCACTGCACAGGTTTGAATTTCAGGAGTGATTTCTCCCAGTAACCAAATTCTTTGGGCTCCTGAGCCTTGTGGCAGTTTCAGAAGATAAGATGAGAGAGTGACTGCAGATAAAAGAGTGATTGGATAAAGGTCAAACACACCGTGAAAAAAAAAAGATATCCTACATTACAACCATAAATATGAAAAATACCTGCAATCAGTTTCTGATCTCTTCATCTCTTGATAGAAAATATGATTTCATGAAACAGATACAGTGATTGAAATGTTTCTAAAGTTTTCTTCAAAAGGCCAAGAATCTATTTGGTATGAATTAAACCATAAATGCATTTTATTTTAAATGTAGACATGAAACCAAACAGGATTCATCTGAAATGTCTTCCTTACTGTATCTCAAAATGAGAATAACTTCTCTTCACTGACAAATACATCCAGTTCTGTGCTGTTTTAGGTCATTTTTGCTCTTTTCATTTAAAATTAAAGGACTTTGTTCACCTCTCGTTTGGTTCGTTGGCTGGTAATTTTTAGCCTTCAGCTCTAGCCAGGCAGCAGGTAGACCAGTGAATATTAATTCCTCATGAGACAACCTTGACCTACTAAGCTGGTGATGGATACAAGACTCACAGAAAAATGTATCACACAGGAAGGAATTAAAGACCAAACCTGCGTATATGCTGAGGTTTATTTGGATGCCGGACATATTTTAAAGTAGACTTCTGTAAGCAATGACGAACAAGGGGGCATTTTGATATTTTTATGAAGGGCCTTGGTTCAAGTGGAAAATTTAAATATTTTTCTTGATGCACTGCTGAAATTCAGTGTACAAGAATCTGAAGAATGTGATGTATTAAGTCGATTACAAATAAATAGAGGGAAGATGGCGTATATATTTAGGTGCATTAGGAGAGCTTTAGGTATGCAGCGGACAGAAACTCATTGTTAATAGATTTCTTTCCTGGTTAGCTTCAAGAAAATGTGCCAAGGAGGATTCTGGGTCAGGCACTTTAATGGTCAAATAAAAATGATTAACTGTTGCACTTAAACTGCGTTGGGAGCAAACCCTGGTTTTGACGGAGGATCTTTAGTTTTCTTCTTTGCATTTCCTTCACAAGCATGTGACAGCAGACAGCAGATATTCTCAAATGTCCAATGTCCAATCGTCTGAAGGACATTTTCTTTGGTCACTTAAACACTTCATATGATTAGTCCTCACTCACATGCTCTTCCTCTCTGTCTGACATGTAGACATGGCTGGTTTATTTACTTTAGAAGCTAATGGACAGCACTGATGTGTTTGGGGTGGGAGGCTTTTGTTAATGAACAGGAGCAGCAGTCAGGCCTATGTGTCCCCCACCCGTCCCACTGCTCCTCATTGGCCCCTGGGGGGTGATAGCTCCACTCCTGAGCGTGGAGTAATACCATCCAGCTGGAGGTTGGCAGCATTAACAGAACCTCCATATGCCCAACAGACTGGGCTCTGTTTCTCGTTGCTGAGATCTCTCTATTTACTTAATGCCCGTTGTCTTCCCAAGAACGAAGGAACGGACAGGAAACTTATAATAGGAATGTTGCAGAGACGGGCAGGAAGACAGGAAAACACTCTTGAAGGTTAATGGTCCAAATCAACATGGCAGATGCATGAGATTAAAACATAATGTTAGTAGTATGTGTGGTGAAAAGCAATGGGCCAGAGGACAATCATGTTGAAATGCATTGGTAACAGCTGTGATATTCAGCAGCCAGCTTTAGTGGGAGGTAAAAATGAAATTCCTACTGTGAAAAGCAAAATCATTTCAACACTCAGAGATGCATGTAAGCAGACCACAATACATCATTTCTTCTACACAATTTTTTTTTATTTTTATTCCAGGAGTGTCAACCAGCTCACAGCTGGGCTGTACGAATCTTTTCACACAGTTTGGTCCAGTAGATGTTGAAATGTTACCCAAATGTCCAGACTAAACAACACGACTGACCAAACACCAACACTGAAGCCACGTCACTGACATGACTAACATATCAGAAACGAGCAACATGGGCGCTTTATGGAACAAGCCTTCCTGTCATTCCTTTTTTAATTTGCAACTTTGTGCTGCATTTCACGCAAATTAAAATTACTTGAAGCTAATGCAAGTCACAAGCAACAGCCTTAATTTCTTTCTCAGAGGACAACAGATTTCTTGTGATACCAGCAAGATCAAACTACGTCATTGTCATAGAGAAAAATGTTTCAGCCCTCAAGAAGCATAAAAAACAAGAAAAAAACACGGCTTTGCTGCCCTGCCTAAAGGCTCTAGGGCAATGAGTCAAGCAAAACACAGGCAAATAAAGAGAAGACGCCTTTGGGTGACTGTTCTGGCTTTGTTCAAGTGCAGCTCTTAAACTCAATCTTCAAAACTGTCATGCTCATGAAGCTTTAGACGGCAAGGCTTTTCCAGCTCACATTTCCATGCATGCATACTTGTAAGAGCCGCTCAAGTGGTTCACATGACAGCTATATTGACCCAACAGAAAGACAGGCAAGGAGAATAAAAGACCGTACATGTTTACCATTCATTAAGTTTCAAATGAATGCTATTTGAGAAAGGAGCAGACACAAATGTACAAAAAAAAAAAAACAAACAAACCCTCATTTACATAAAATTTTCAGAATACCTGGTTCACAACTTTCTGGGTTGGGTTGAAGGAAGCAGAGGGAAACTTTGTGACCCGTTGGGGTATTTAGCCTAAGAAATGCTTGACACATTATGCTCCCTGACCCTGACCTCAAGCACACAATCACAAAAGACATTGTCAAAGAAGTTGTCAAAGTGTCACTTAGCCAACATGCTAAAGCTAAGCGATCCAGGGCTTGTATTATCTGCAGCTGTAAAAGGTTAAATTTGAGGTTGGCCTGAACACAGAGGATGACAATACTGAGCCAGTGGCCTTGTGTTCGCCATTCAGACTGGAAAAGGGGTTAGGATCCCTGAGAGACTATAAGGTGAAAGGTCCTCAACAACACCTCTCCATCAATAGGATAAAGGGAAATTAAATGGCTGCTCATGCTAAAGACAGATTAGGTTGAAGCTCTCTGCTGAGAAAGCCAGGGAGCATGACACACAATAAGGACTGGTCATGTGTGTCACCTCTGGACACTTTTAAATATTAAATACATAGCTTGAGTGTCTCAAATCAACAGATCCATTAAAACTTGATTCCAGTTGGTGGTTATCCAGAAAACAACTTGTGATGTATCACAACGTTCCCCTCACACAAACTTGAGATTCTGAGAGAAAGCTTTGTAAGCTGCAGCTATGGGCCCAAGGCTAATATAACTCATTCCTCTTGTTGCTATTCAACCAGTTTCTTATTGAATGATGATCAGAATGTCCTCAGAATGACGAAGGCTCCCATTAAGTATTATCATTAAGTATCGCTTATTGCAAGAAATTGTTTTGTTGTTTGTTGTGTTTCCTTGTCTCCCTTCAACTTGTGTCAGTAATGTGGCCTGAACTGTCAACGATCTTCAAGTTTTTCCGAACAAAATGACAAATGTATGAGGAGGTGGAAAATAGGAAATTAGCTTAGCCTGAGGACCGAAGGCTGCTGTCAACTCATCTCATAAATAAAAAACTCCAGTCACTACTGTCTGATACAGAAAAAAAATGAGCACTTAAAAACCAGGTCACACATGAGCTGGAAGTGGAATGTCAGCTGTGCTTCCTTGAATGCCAACTGAATTTTGGAAAAACCATCCATGACTAATGACCTTCCTGATGTTTTTTTTGGCACATCCACTCACTCTTCAAAAAAAAAAAAACAACAACAACAAAAGAACAAACTGTAAGCAAGAATTTGAAAATATTTCCTTTTTGTTTTTAATTTCAGCTCGATAAAACATGATAATACAATGATTAGTCATCTAACACTGAGTAATATGTTATCTGGTATTTTACTTCTCTGCGTTTTGGGGAAATTTCTGTTATCATGCCCCCACTACATGATACAGTCATGCTGAAAATGAAACCTTGCGGATCAGTGGGAGGCCACAGGATGATGGCGAATGCATGGTTACTGCTGGGAACTGGAGTGGGCTGAGAAAATCAGTCGTGTGTGTCTGTGTGTTTGATGTAAAGATGACAAGATCTTCACAGATTTACCCACATTTCATTTAACCTAATTCAGTGTCTTGGCTTTTGTACCACATTGCTCAGTCAGTTAGGTTAGCCATAATAATTCTCCTTGATTCCTGCAATTTACATATTTTGTCAGTTGAGTTTATTGTGCCCTACCCAATACAAACACACAAACACACATCAAAGCAAATCTGCATGTTCGGGGATATATCAAGGTTAACATTTGTACTCCTCGTTGTTTCTATCAAAACTTACTCTTAAACATTAAACACTAATTGAAGTCTGTATGTTTATTTTCTAATAGTGAAAACAAGTCAATCACACTTAAACATCAGATTTCCATTTATTCGTTGTCTCTTCATAACAAACATTCATCATGACAAACAGCTCAAAAACAGTGAAGCAACACCCAAGTTTGAAAGGTCAAAACCACAAGAGGAAAAAGATCAAAATCTCCTGCGGATTGACTGAGTAAATTAAAGCCGGATAACCCACTGAGAGCTGCTAGGGCCACAAAAAGCAGCAGACACACAGGAAATGAAGGCCCACTAGAGAGTAAACAAACAGCATACCATAAGATCAGGAACCCCGTGAGACAGTTAAGTCACAAGGGATGAGACCATTTTAATGGGGCAACAAAACTTCTAAATACCCATCTGGAATAGATTCACTGGGAATGTGGCCATTTTACAAGTGATGCCCAGTTACAAGTCATCACACCATCATCCTCCGTTCGTCTAACAGTGTCTTACACTGAACGTCTAAGACACCGCACATGAAGTATTAACCACCATCTTTCACCTTTTGCGATTCTGAATATAGATATCACCACCACGTACATTTACTCCACTCTTACTCAGCTGCCATATTTTGACCTCTGACCCCATTTTCCCTCATTTCTCACAGGTGAAGACCATGCTGTGAAGGTCCCCATGCTCAAGGTTGTAGTTTTGTGAAATTAATCATAAAATTTACGGCACATATTCATCATGTACTGGCATTTGCTTCCAGCCTTTTTCCTTCAGATCCTTAAGCATGTCAACGCACACTGACTGGGTGTGTCATTTTGTCACAGCACCAAACCTTTCCCACAATGCAATGTTTTTGTAACTGCCATATGGACGAATCCCTCTCGATTTATTCGATATTTGCGGAGCAACTGCACTTAATTAAATCTAAGGCAATTATCAAACCACATTCACCAAACCACGGTCACTGATCATTAAGATGTAATCCTGAAAACATGCTGCTAATCCCTGTCCTTTAGGATTGAAGACACAGTTGTGCTTGCAGATTATTTGTAGATGTTTGGGCCGTCATTTGGGCCGTACCCCATCGGCCCTCCGTCCAGTACTAGTTGACAGTGCCAAGCTCTCGGCTAAGACTTCACTGCCAATCAACTCTGCCGTTTTGATTGAAGAAGAGAGAGCACACCGCACACAGTCATCACAGCTGAATAATGAAACCTCTGTCTCTGCCAACAAAGCAGTACTGCTCGCACACCATTTTCTGCTGATGGAGGGAGGAAAGGTGTAGGAGTGCACCAGCCTGAAAGTGTGCAGTGTGAAATCAGACATTCTCGAGTGCCGGGGCAGGAGCAAATTCCACAGTGTGTGCAAATATTTGTGCACACCACTTTGGGAATCCTAAGCTTTGCCAAAATCAGGAGTTCTGTGAGTGTTGACTCTGCAGGGATCTGCACAATGCCAGAGGACACTTGAAATGGCCAGGTTATTGTTACAGCTCGGTTATGCCTGGATTTTAGAATGAAGTACCCTTGTGTTTGTCCAGGATCTATGCTGTACAGTCATATCTGCTTCTAGCTGCAGGACTGATGAATGGGCAGCAGATGGGACAAGGAGAAGTCAAGAGCGAACATCTAGTGGGCTACTCATGCTCTTGCTGAGAAGGGCTAGACTTTCCTAATCATCAAAGAGTGGTAGAAATAAATATGTAGTCTGACCAACGTTGCGCTCATGAATCATTAAAAGAAAGCTGTAGGTGCGTGTTCTGGCCCTAACCCTATAATGGCAATGGCATCTTTAGATTTATGCTGGGTATTATGCTCTCTGGAAAAAAAACCCACTGTATCTCATGCTAAAAGATGCTTTCACATTACAAGGCTCTGAGCTGCTTCCTGTTTCAAAAACCTCTTCATGTTTCAGACTGTTTTCGGTCAATAAAAAAAGAGGTGCCACAGAGTGGAAGCGCCAAAAGAAACATGAAGCGAGTTTGTGTGTTAAAAAGAGAAAGTGAGTGAAGGCTGAGGGAGAGGTAACATGGTTGAACAAGCAAAGTAAACAAGTTTGGCGTGAGCTTTTTGGAGTCGCTGGGTTTAGCAAAACATTCCAGAGTCTCCGAAACAAGCAGCCTTGTGAATGCACAGGGGCGGAAACAAGGGGGCTTTAAATCACTGAACAGGCACAGCGCTGAAGGACACTAATTCAATCATAAATATCTTGAGAGTTCACCGTCACACACCCACATGCCAAGTTAAGTGACTACCAGTCAACCTATAAAACAGCAGAATAATCTGGAAAAACCTAAAGAAAATATGCTTCACTGACTTGACCTTGAGCAGAAATGATCTACATTAACAAGACTTGTAGTTTACATTAAACCACACGGACACACAAATAATGTGTTTATTGATTGCACTCAAAAACTTTGAAGCCAATGAAAACTTTCTAAAAAATCTGATGGATCCTACATTTGCATTTCATTTATCAAAAGATTATAGAGCATTATACCCCATTTTGAGACAGGCTGTCATTAAAGAACTATTACTATCAACTATCAACAGATTCTTTTTGGAAAAATCGAGATCAACAAAACATTCAAGGTGCAGCAAATGGTGCAAAGTATATGAAGTATATGAATTCATGACAGCTACTGACCCTGAGAAGCTTTGTGAAACAGCTAAAAGGTAGAAAGTGAATTCCACCAAAACACGATGAGAAACCTGAAGAATGAATCTCCGTGCCCAGATACAGATGCCACATAGCAATTTTTTCCCCTCTTCTGATTCTGTCTTAAATTGCATCATTTACACACTTAATATAGTTCTTCCTAAGGAACTATGCCAAAACAAAAAAAAAATGACTGACATGTTGTTGAAGTCAAGTGCCAGTTTCCAAAAAAAAAAAAAAAACAATGCACAGGAAATAGAGAAACAAACAGAGAAAATACACTATGTCCCTGGCACATGTCCCACAGTCATGTCTGGTCGAGCTTCACTGTAATCTTATAGTGCGCATGTATGTGTGCTAATGCAGCAAAAGTCTGTGCATGCCTTGAATTACTCATGCACCTAGACACCCACACACATAAATACTTTGTTTGCTATTGACTCTTTTCAGTAGTTAAAGTATGACACGCTTCTCTCATGAGACACACATGGAACTCAATAAAATCTTAGGCCCTCTTTTTTCATATGCTTGTGAATAGGATGAGTTACAGGCATAAAAGCAGACAGTGAAACAGTTCATGTGCCGTGATAAAAAAATAATGAAGTGTTATTTATACTCACAGATTGAGCAGCTTGACCTAAATCTGAAGGCAGAGAGAAACGTGACTTGCCAACAGGATAATTGGTAGAGCATCACAAGCTCTTTGCAGAAAAATGTACTGCTTCACCAAACACATAGCTCCAGGAAAATAACTGGTACGTATACTGAAACCCAACAAAGAACTATGTAAGCTATGATAGTAAGTTAAAGATCAGCAAAATAATTAGGCAGTAAGTAGGGGTGACACAAAATGAGCAAAGGTCTGAATAGTAAAGTTCAATGGCAGCTGTCAAATACTCGCTGTGTTAAAGCAATTCAACCAAAATTGTCCACATCATTATGTACTTCTGGACTCAATTCGTTTATTTTCTGGTTTAAACACGGACTATTCTTGAAAGGCACCGTCTATCCTTTGAGTGAATGTATCTTGTTGAAGCTAATTTGTTACATGGTTGCCTGCTGCATTTCCATTCAAAGATATCTCTGCTGATGTCACAGTGGTGCCCCCTTTCTAACTTCCTCTTTGGGCATCCTTCAGGCGTGAAATGGCCCTGCTGGGTCCCTGTGGAGTCTTGTAGGGCCACAATAGGCCCGGGACATCTGTGTGGTTCAAAAGGAGGCAGGGCCCAAGTCCACCGGAACATGTCTGTGGACCTCCCAGTGCCCACCCTTGAGGCCAAAACAAAAGTCTGGTTGCCACTTCACAAAGTAACTCAAATCAAATCAAATCAGATTTATTTGTATAGCGCCAAATCCCAACAAAGTCACATCAAGGCACTTTACATACAGAGCAGATCTAGACCAAACTCTTTATAAAATGATTTAAAGAGACCCAACAGATCCCCCAATAAGACCACAAGGACACAAACAGACACTCAAACAGCAGCACTGAGGGATTACAAATATATTTTCGAGAGTGTTTGGGCAAAGAGCTCTATGACCTTCATGTCTCCACCAGCTGCAGAGCAGCTGTGATAGCGATGTCTTGAACCTTGATGAAACCGGCGCATGCTTGCCTCTTATCAAACACCTTCGTGGGAGTACACAAGGCTTTTCTGGATGGGGTCATTTGGTTCAAAGCATTTAGGTTATGTTGCTTACCTCCTGGAACAAATTTCATCTTGTACAATAAAGGTTGTTGTCTCACCTGTGCCCAGTAAGGTTGGTGCAGAGCTGGGGATGTGGTAAAGTAGATTTGGTAGTGTGGTGCAATTCCAGTGCTCACGCAGATTTAGCTCTAATGCAGTCAGTGTGGGCTTGTTTTGGTTTTAATTTGTGAAGGCACAAAACACACAAACCTTTGTAATGAATATTTATGAACACCCGTGAACATCACAATACATGTTCTGCTCAGCATTTCGCAACAAATTCCTATCTACAGTTGAACTACAATCCTTTGTGAAAAAGATGACAGACTCATTCATTCATCTTCTACTGCTTATCTGTTTCTGGGTCGTGGGGGGTGCTGGACGGGGACGTGGTTCACCCTGGACAGGTCAGCAGTCCATCACAGGGCCAACACACAAAGACAGACAGAGACCAACAACCACACTCACACTCAGACCTACGGACAATTTAGAGTCACCAATGAACCTAAACATACATGTCTTTGGACGGTGGGAGGAAACCCACGCAGGGGGGGGGGGGACATGCAAACTCCACACAGAAAGGCCCCAGGCTGGGAACCAAACCCGCAACCTTCTTATTCGGGAGCAACAGCACTAACCACTATGCCGAGATGATAGACTCCTACACCACAATACCATTTAGCAATTGTCAAATGCTAATTATTAAACAACATTAAACATCTGGGCTGGTTTGCATCCCACTAGATGAGGAGACTGAGGTTGAGGTTAGTTCCAATAGTACACCGCAGTCTATTCTTAAAAGAGTATATAGTTGAAGGTGAAGGTTAAGGTCAGGTTAGGCGTAGGACCAGGGTGAATGTTGTAGTACCCCAACAGGTGTTGTGAAAAGAAAAGATGCATATTATTGTGACGGTTTCTGTGCTAATGCCAAAGGGCAAAATATGCAGAGTCATTCATCATAACCCTATTCATGTGAATGTCAGTCTATTGTGGAATTAATGCTGCATTTTTATGCATGGCCACACTAACCAAGTGCAAACCCTTCAACATTGACTTCTGCAAAGACTGCAAAACACCGAGTTGATTTTTTTATCTTCTCACCAAAACATTTAATGAGATGCCAAGTGAAATTTTAGCACAAAGGTTTTATAGTTTGAAATAACTTTTGTCATTGAATAGACAACTGAAGATAAAAATAAATAATAACTGTCATTTACATGATGCCTTATACTATATTATTCAATAGCCAAACTTGGCCAACAAATGGCCCAACATCTCAGCACTTACGATCGATTGACAAAGCTGTGGTTGTTATGCAACGTCATGATCCAGATGGCATTACTACAGTTATGATAAACCAATTAAGCTGCTCAGGTAACCAACCCAAAAGCTGCGTACGCTTTATTCAATTCACAATTACATCACAAAAAAATCTCCCCAACTCAATTCATTGAAAATAAAACACTTTGTGTGAGCGTGACATTTAGAGAGAGAGTTATGCAACATCTAGGTCACATAAAATATTCAAGTCAAGGCAAAGATGGTCAACACATCTGTAAGCGAGAGTGTAAGTGGCATGAAGGAGAAAAATGATTTATGCGCTGAAAGCTGTTGACATAATTCATTGAGCCATACTGTGCACTCAGTGCTGAGTGCTGTGCTCTGTCTGCACAACACAATTTCAGTGAAATAACACAAAGATCTCCACTTTTTTACACTTAAACGACATTGTTGTGTAATGGCCCAAATGGCCTCGTAAGGGCAGGACGGCAGAGAAAAAAAAATATATATTTTGGAGGCTATAACTGTGAAATGGGTAATTTTTGTATTTCATTTTGACTGGGGCATTTATGATGCTGTTATTTATGTTGTGTCATACCAAAAAGGGCTTGCTACCTCCTGTCTAGAGAATAAGATTGATGGGCATCTCTATAACTACTGAATGCTTCATTCATGGTATGTTGAGACACATTTTACCATTAACGAAATTGCAGCCCAAGGCATTGAGTAACTGCTGTGATTTTGAAATTCCACTTGTCAAATTGCAATGTTGCTGCAAATGTTATTGTATTTATGATATATATTTTGTCCACAAGTTATCCAAATTAAAGCTTATAGAATATTCCTTTTAGCTTTGCATAACCCCCCCAAAAAACTAAAAGCAGCAGTTACCAAACTGCTGTACAATCTTCATTTCATCTAAAATCTGCATGACAGTCAAGATTAGGTTTGATTCAAATGATTAATGAATGACATATTTTGCTGGCAGGTATGATGACAGATGCTTTCTTTACATTCTTGATCTTGTGCTATCTGCCCTGATTCCATATGCCCTTTGACCCCTTTGAACTTTACCAAAAAACATTTAAAACAGTGGGAATGCCACTCAATCCTGGTCTTGTTTCCTTCTTCTCTAAAAAAACATCCATATTAAACATTTACCTTGCATAAATGAATATGCCACTTCATAATTCTGAGGTTGTGAAGCATTGATTAGATAAATTAATGCACTAAGTATACACACTTTGCTGTTTGCAGTCAAGGAGAAATGTTTTCTATCAACCAAGAGGTGATGGAAAGCCTGGGGGGGGAGACAATAGCCTGACGGGGCATTGATCTTTTGATCTTTGGGATGACATCTCCAATTGTCAGTGAGAACAAAGACTGTGAGTGATAGCTGGTTTTTGTTGGTGGATAAACTCAGTGTTCTGTGGCACAAGTTTTCCCCTTCAGCTGTAAACATGCTTAAATGTGCGATGTGCTCATAGACATGGCAAAGGTGGGAAATGGGTATTGGATTTCAAGATGTGTTATGCTGCACAGAACTGACAAGAAGTCCTTGAGAGCATTACGTCGGTGGTATTAGCTAATGCACATGTGCAACAAAAGATCATATACATAAACCTTCATGTGATACAGTTTATAGATATCAAGTTGCAGGATCTTTATAGATTTTTCCAAGGCAGCGTAAGACCATGAGTGATATCAAATTGCTACAGAATGGAATTGCAAAAAATAATTAGATCTGAAATACGACTTAAAAGCTTACACTTATTACAAGGAATTATTCTACACTGATTGAATTTCATGGAGATTGATGGCAGGTCAAGCCTGTGTTATTAACATGCTGACTAAGATCACCTACAGCTCTCCTGGTACAGTTCAATGTCTTCCTACACTTTATGATCGAGAGCACACGTGCATGAAATCATAAACTATTGTAACGGTGACTGCAAATGCACATTCATTTACGCCTAAAGCCTTGATATTTTGACTCCTCCTTGAAGAATGGGAGCAAGAGGAAAAAAAAAAGAAGAGACAAATCAGTGACATACCAAGAGAGCTGTAATTAGATCCTGTCATAATTCCCTGACCCACTTTTCAAATCTTTCTTTTATGTGGGCCGCTGAGCAATGTTGCAACAGCTTGTAACATCCTGGACACTGTTTGTTGGTAGATATTTATCATCTGGAAGACTCGGCCATGGGGCAATGACCTCTGGATTCAGTGGGAAAACGGTGCTACCCTCTTAGAAATGAGGCACGCCAGCACCTGTACTTGGAGAGAGTCAAGATTTTAAACAACCAGGCCCCTTCATAACACTTAGCCTGTGGTTGGTATGGTCCGTCTGCTGCGGACCTTCCTTAACAGCAGCTCTTTTGATCCATTTTGCTGCTGCTCTTATAAGAGAGTGGGTGGTCTGTATTATTTAGAGACAAGCTGCTGGAGTAGCTGGCCAGGGAGCTGGAGGTCTCTTTTAATGTACTCAGTCCAGTGTGTGCACAACCAACTCATTAGTTATACATAAGGCTAAAGTCGTACCTAAGGAAATGTCACAGAAGCAGGTGAGGATGAAAATCCTAACTCTGCTATTTAAAAGTCTAATGTTCGTGTTAATATGCATCCATATTCCAGCACTAAAAAAAGCCACGCTGGGCAGGAAACCCAAACTTGACAATCACCCTGTTGAAAATGTGCCTAGAAACATTACAGCTCAGCGTCTGTCCATCTCAGTGGCAGCACCCTCATACATCCATTAAATGCTGTTTATTGATCCGATGCGTCACAGACATATTAGACACTTGGTTCACAGCACATTGTGTCCTCTGTCTGAGGCGATGACGATGCAGTTTTCCCATTCTGCTGGTACTGAATCAACACTGTACATTCTGAAAGAAAACACCAACACCTGCACACCGGACAGCAACAACAAGCACAACCTGCTACACAGAAATACATCCGTTGTGACAGTCACTTACCTGCCAGTCGGCTCTCTCGAGCGGTCTTGCTGAGTAAATCAAAGGCTTTGGAGGTCGAGGACCTGATGTGGTCACTGAAGGACCTCTGCAGCAGCAGCAGCCTCATAGAGCGAGACATCCCAATTAGCTACTTATCTACATCCAACTCCTACCATGTCTCGACACCTGTTCCTGTTCCTGATTAGGTATATTATCCTGCTTTTATGCCTTATCAAGCCCTCCTCTTTCCACCTCTCCTATTATACTTATATTTCAGATTAGATCAAGGGTCAATAATTCTGACTGGTTTCTAATCTGCACTGGTCTAGCTCCTGCCTCCTTCTCTTTCTCACTTTGTTCCTGCTCCTGGCAAGACTGTGCACTCCCGTCTGCTGCAGCAAGCATCAGTGCGGTAACTGCTGGGACACATCCAACCAATGCTGCAATGCTCTCATATTCTATTCGGCCAGTGTGTGCGCGTGTATGTGTGTAAGTGTGTGTAAGTGCTTTCTGACACAAGCTCCCGCACTCTCTGTGAATATATGAGTGGTTTGAAGTCACGACTCTCCTAGACTTTTTTTTTTTTTTTTTTTTTTTTTTTGCATTTCCACTCTGTCACTTTCTCTTGTTATCCATCTCTATTTATACCTGCCTCACTTTGCGTGGCACACATCAACACTATTCGCTGTACATAGACGAATACCCAGGTTGAGTCCTCATAATACAGATCCACCTGCGCTTGTGCACTGGCAGCTGGAAACATCACAGGACAGAAACCAAAAGTCAGGAAGTGAGATGATGAATCTAGGATAATGTTTAAGCTGCAATACAGTTAAAATGTTCCCAGAAATGACTGATAGTGAAAAGACTAATGGGATTTCCCAAACGCACACTTCAATGCGAAGATGGTATTAACAGTGTTGCCACTCCTGTGATGAACCACAGAAACCGTACGCACAGACAATCAGTTCCCTTTGGTATTCAGCTGTAGGAAATGGTCCAACCCAGGACATGACTTTGCTGTGAATTCATTATCGGTGGAAAAGAATAAGCAGGATACACATAAAAACACACACATGCAAAACCAAACCAGTGAATGCTGTGAGTAATCGAGAAGTAAGTATGTACTGTAAGCCTTACGTAACAAAACCTAAGCTGTTCAGATGGACAAAAACAACACAATAGAATCCATTACTCAGATTGCTGCTGAGTCGATTGGATAATGTTGATTTAGCTTCTATTGAGTAAGCACAACTCTCTGGGGTCTGAGAAAGAGCTTAGCTGTTGGCTACTTAGTGGATAAAAAATAAAAAGAAGTATATTTACAAAAACAGTCTGTAGGTTCACTGTGACATTGGCAACAAAAGATGATGGTAACTTTTATACTGTTGGTTTTGAGAAGACAAAATAATGATCTGAAATTTGGGTAAGATTATTATTATTTAAGAATATGCCAAAGACATAACAACATGGGCCTGTGTTTCATGTTCTACATCTTTACTCTTTAACCTTATTGACCTAATATTCGGTCACAGCAGTCCACTGTCGTTAGCGGAAAGAGCAACACGGGCTAAACCCATTGGACAGTGCCAGACAGCAGTCAGACACAAGTTAGCAACTAGCAGATGAATGAACATAGACTTGGATATAGTGTTATGCAGACAAAGAGCCTGCTATTTCCCTCAGCAGTTGGTGGAGCTACTGGAGCTACTGTAGCAGTAGAATGAATGCTGTTAACATCAGGCAGATCAATGCCAATGTGCCGAATGCATAAATACGCTAAAAACACAAACACAGTTGTCATCTTGTGTTAAGAAAGTGATTAAATGTTAATTGTATATGTCCTCCGGTGTCTATTCCAGCGGAAGTGTACATTTATTTGTGTAAAGGTTAAGTTACTCACTACCTGAGTAGGTGACTGTATCTGTCGCAGTATGGGCTGTTCTGGTAACTCGAACTTGAGAAAATCAGTCAATCGTGCTGATTGCTCCAACAAGTCAAGGTAACGCACCGAGCATTGGCTTATTGCAGTCTGCTGATAGCATTGTGTTCATCACGGCCAACTGACTTTATAGTCTACCAACGTTTGCTGAGACCGATAAGGCTGGATTAGCATGTCTTTACATTCTGCAACCTTTAGCCTGTGCTTCGCTGATTGTTGATGACCTCTTTAACAATGCAGTGAATAAGGATTAGAAAAGTTGCAGAAAAACACACATCCTATAAATTTATCACCTTTTTAACTACTCTCCTTTACCTACCTGCTCAATTCACAAGACTCATTTAACTAATGATCATTTTCATACATTTGATCCACAAATGCAAACCATCTAGGTCAGTACTCATATCACAGCAACATATCAGTGTACTTTCCCTGTCTGCTTCTCTGGTATACCTGTGATAGGGGGGCAATGCACAGACTGTAACCTGGATATGGGGGAAAATATCCTGAGGGGGGAGGCGTGAGGGCTGGACGAAGGAAAACAATGGCGCTCTCAGACCTCAGGAAGGAAAGTGTTGCCAAGTGCCTCCTCTGTCAAGCAGTGTAGAGTACAGCATGCCAGCAGTGTGTACATATGTCTAATTCTGCAGAAGCGAGGCAGGAGGCTACCTGCCAACATACTGACCCAGAAATGGAGACCGGAGAGGTGAAAAGTTAGGGTGGGGTTGTTTCTGGGAGAACTTCAAATAGTTTATAGAAAGAGTCAGTGTGAGTCTATCATCAAAGTGCCCGTGAAAAACAATGCACTATACTCTATTCTTTACAGCAGGGCCAAAAATGTGTCGGTATGCTGAAACGTGTATCTGTGGGCGCGTAAAAATGGGACTATAATTGGGTGCAAGTCCCTTTGATGTGACCATCTGCTGGAGGTCTTATCCTGCCATCAAACATACACTCTCTCACCCCTACTGTCTGCCCTACTTTCAGATAACTCTCACAATTTGACGCCTTCCCACCTTGTGTGTGCTTCTGCCACCATACAAATACAATACAAGGGAGAAAATTATGCTTGCGGCAAGATCTCAGATAACTGGACAACTTAAATTATACACAAAATATATAGTATGTCCAAACAGTTGATATCTCAGTCTCCTCCATGCACGACACCCAGACACAGGGAGAGACTGATTCATTAGCCTGGGGACAGTGTGTGCATCTCAACCCATCAACACAGGGAGATTTACAGTCCATTGGTTATGGATCAAAGTTCTTCATGGGTCATTTCAAATGTAGCATAGCTTTGGGACAATGATAAACAACAGTGAAAATTGTTCACAATTGTGAATGAGGGAGGGACCCACAGTTGTTTAACTGATCACTGCACTCTTCTTTCTCATTTGGAGACTATGATTTACTTTGACAAAAGGCATTTGTGGCAAAATAGAGCAAAATAATATCCTTGTGGCAGGATTGATCCCCTTGGGAAAAAAGCCTTATTAAAAAAGTCTTATCCTGAGCCTTCATCCCCAGACTGGGACTGTGTTCATATTGGAAACTTTTGCCACTATTGACTGCCACTTCTCAAAACAGCACGTACGTCACATGCTTCATGTAGCAAGGTACAATATCACACCATGGAAGCCGGAGTGTGACATTGACATACATAACATCCTGGAGGTCAGGATTTTTTTACAGTGACCTTATTCTCTACCTTTCACTTTGTGTTTTTGTTGCCTAACCACACTTGAATCATCACTGTGATCCTGTGTCATGTACACATGTAAGAAAAAACATCTGCATTGGGCCTAAAAACACCAGCCTTTTTTATATTGTGTGGATAATTGTCTCATGTAGACAGCTGTCATAGAATTATCAAAACCCCTAGTTTATCACCACCCATCCAATTATTCATTGACTAGGTTCCATACACAAAAGAAAATGGAGACGGCCTATTATTTTCATAACAATAATGAAAAGTGGATGATAATAAACAGAAACAAAATTGAGCATTGATGTAAAACTGAGAATAAAAGAGTATGATATAATGGTAATGGGCATCTGTCAGCGACATACAGACTTTTATAGAGACTGCGAGTTCACAAGCTCACAAGCTTCCTGTTATAAGTTTGCCTTCTTACGGCGGCTTCCTGTTCAAAGTACCATAACTAGGGATATGAATTCTCAAAGAAAGAAAAGGAATGGAGAGCTTTCTGAACTGAAGCGTAAGAAAATGAGAGCCGATATAAGATGTTGTTATGGTTAATTAAACTACAATTTAACAAGACATTTTTGAAGAAGGGGCCTAAATGTAGACTAGCCCACATAAAGAAAACATACTATAGCATGTCATATCTCTATATATACAAATTATATAAAATATGAAAGTAAAATGATTTTCTTGCACTGGCTTACATTTTAAGATATATTCACTATTGAAGGGGATGAGTGAGATAAGCTCAAGTAAATTATAGTAGCAGTCTCCACACAGGAAGTGTGGAATGTGACCTTACACAAACACAACTACTTATGGACTGTTTATGAAGAGGCAGCAAAAGAGAAAAATGGTCGAATAAGGCAGATTCAATCAAAGAGAAAGGACATTTAGCAGAAAAACAAAAGTCATGAGTGATTATTGACTTGGCCCAAGGTTGAAGGTGCTTCAATACATCTGTCAAAAAACACTTCTCTTCTCTGGGGAAAAAAATGTCCTGAAAGCATCCAGCGTCAACGAGTAAACAAGAGGAAGGCAGCACAGTTCACAAACGAGGACGACGGCGGATCACAGTTGTTGAATGTTTCCATGTGACATTCTCTAAAATCAAATGAAATTGGTGTGGAAATTTGTGGAAATTCTCAGGACTGGCGGCGTTGTTGTGCTTCCAAAGGCACAGTCACAAGATCCAGAGACAAACAGACACCATTTGTGCTCAGTTTTAAATAAAGGAATAATTCAACATTTTAGGTCTCTCTCACACACACACACACACACACACACACACTAAGAGCTTAGCCCTCACATTAGACTGAAAGTAGGGCAGAAAAACAAGTCTCGCTCTGTTTGTAGTATCTGTCTAAAAAAACAATGTCACAACAGATGAAACTAATAAAATTTGTTTATTAAAAATGGATAGAATAGAATACATCCTGGAAAGAGCAAAGGAAGTAATTTTTGTATATTTCTGTACATACAGTGTGAAAAAAACAAATTCCTCTGATTTCTCAGATTTGTTTTGTGTTTAAGAGAAAAAAAAAAGCACTGGCGGACGGGTTTTGACAATGATGATGATTAATGCTGGCATTCCCACATACCAGAGGTCAGGTCGAGTGCAATTTTGGGAATCATGTTGGAAGAAACACAATGGCTTTAAAAATTACCTTCAAATTCCAGTAAAAGGATTTTGTCACTGGAAGAAGAGTGACCAGAAGTGATAACAATCTAAATGAAACAAAAAGAAGACAGCCAGACTAACAGAAATGATGACCAACTCCCTAATATCAGAATGCTCCTCCCATAAAGCACCTCAAATCAGGGCGCTCCACCACTTCCTTTTTCATCCGTTTTCTCCAACTACAACTGAGGTGCTTTGACCTTCCAGGCAAAAGGTCAGACTTTAGCCCCGTTATGAGTTGGATGCCCACCATTGTGTTCTGTTTATATATTCCTACTGGTTTATATTTAGACCAGGGAGTCACAGCATGGTGCCTCGAACCTCAGCTATAATCGAGAGAGAGAGAAAAAAAGACCATAGACCATTCTTAGAACGAGGAATATCTGAAGGGCTGTGTTGACAAGGCCTAGCATCAATGGGCTGGGAGAGAGAGAGATTTTTGCTGTAGCTTGGACAAAACCAAAACTAGTGCCACATGCTGTAATGTTGATGAGATGTTCTATTTTAAGAAATCTGAAATCCGCCAATGCATCAGTCATGAAATACGTGTGCCCACAGGCTAGAGACAATGCTTACAACGTGCAAACATTCAAATCAGTTCATCTGACATCTTTTTCAGTCACTTCATTTAACAGCTGGTTATTTGAGGAAAACCACTTTCTAGTTGCAAAGTTAACTTGGATAAATATGTGATGCTCAAAGGTTATTTCAAGCACTACAAAGAACAACTTTTGCTTTTGCCAATAACTGCTTTGAAACACAAAAAATGTATAGTTTACACCTTTATTCCAGTTTAGTTAATTCTGATTATGCAATGACTTAGAGAGATTTCACTACAATAACTGCTTTGTAACTTGAAGGTTAATGGAACTTTACAGTTATACTCCACTATTATCTATTAACTTCTTATTGGTGCACAAACATCTGCGCTGATCTTTTTCAAAATGCACTTGATGGGAGACACAAGGCTGGGGCAATATATGTGATTTCTAACCATACTTACCAATCCAATCAGTCATATGAGGAAGGTATATTTCAGAAGTGTATACAACAGAAGGATTTCTCCCTGGACGTATTATTAACTGTGTACAACTCTGTAGAAAATGCTTGTAAGCAGTATATTATGTCCTACTACAACTACATAACAGCACATGTGCCTATGCATCATGTTGTGGGCCAAAGCCAATCAGAAAAGTTAATACATGATGCAGTTGCATTCAAGTGCGTTCACGCTGTGCTGCCAAAGCTAATGCTGTAACAGCCCCGTTACAGCCCCGTTACAGAACCTCTAAAATACAGGTTGCCAGTTGTATCTCTGCATGTGGACACTTAGTCTTTGTCAACGAGAAAGTCGTGACACTGAACGGTCATTCAGTCGCACCCAGTGCTGCCGGGAAACCCATCAACTGTGCTATTACAGAGTGCAGGCTATGGGGCCTTCAAGTTGATCACTGGTGTTCCTCCGTTGTCACAGAGATAGTAAAATTAACCGTGAATGAGCCGTCTTTCATTGGAGTGCAGTAGGAGCCTTTGGGGCATGGCATATGATGTAACACTGCCACAAATGTGTCATTCCCAGGGGCTTAAATGGTAGAGATACAGAGGGGGCTTTGAAGTGTCACAATGAACACTGGGCTTTGTGCTCCATCCAGTCCCTCCACCCTCCTCTGGGGTTCTGGGTTCCATCACACAAACCCAGAGTTGGGGGTTACATAACTCGCTTAATGTAAGTCAGACTGATTTAAAAGAATAAAGATAACTAACAATACTTGAGATCTTTGAATTCCAGCTTTGCACGTTTTAAGTGTTTGGAATGGGCCTTTGACAAAAGGTAGTGCTGATACACACACACACACACACACACACACACAAACGTTTCTACAAATTTCCCATGAAAGCTTCTCTGAAAGTGGTGGTAATTAGAGAGAGAGACAGAGTGCGAGTTAGCAAGGACTCCCAGCAGGCTTTGAGACAGTGGGGGGCGAATATGAAAGCCGCATCCCCATGTTGAACCACCTCTCTTGTATTGTTTACTAGCGGACTGATAACACAGGGGGGTGTTTAATGAACACTGCTCCCCTGCCAGCTGTCTGAAAGTAGGTCTGTCCATCCATAGTTTCCTGATGACCCTGAGCATTACCGGCAGACTGCTGGTCAGAGGCAGAATGGAGGCGCAGTCACTACTGATTGAGTTTGTTCCTGAGATCAATTCAGAATAGTGTGCCAAGTAGATGACACAAAGCATTGCAGAGCAATGACATAGCAGGTCTACAGAGAGGGGGCTATGTGTCATGCATCCTATTCCTGAATTAATACTGATCAAGCTTGTCACAAGAATGCATGTGTGAGCATAAGTGTAAGGACGCTGTTAAATTTGAACTAAACACACAAATTGACAGCCAGCAAATGTGATAAAGCAAAGAACTGTGAAAAAAGGTATAAATACACATCACAAGCTTTTTTCCCCCCCATCAGACTCGACATGCAGTCTGGAGCTTATCTCAGAAAGGCAACAGACTTGATGCCTCAGTTGATGAGTCTAGGATCTTATCTGGAATGGCATCCAGTGTCTCACAGAATCATGAGCCGGTCCTTCCCTCAACTGCCCTTCCCCTCCATCCTGTCTTGCCCCATGTAGTAAATATTGGACAAGTCCATCAATCACACGTTGTATCACAGAACCTCTTTGCATGGTTCCAGATGAGACAATTTCAACTGCAGGCAAATTTTGACTGCTATCACTTCAGGCAAGCCATAATCTGTGAGGGAAGTAAGCACATAAGAATGGAGAAAGGAGTAAAGACTTACCAGCTCTTTCTTTCTCAAGAATGCCAGCGGTCCTCTGGGAAAGAGAAAGGAAAAAAGGTTATGATTGAGACAGCTTCGTTGTGATGCAGATATTCAATCTCATAAAGGCTTGAATCAGTTTGCCAACTTTCACATTCCTGAATCTTCTTGCCTCAGTTCAGACTGTTACTGCAATAATCCATGTATGTCACTGTATACAAAGATGTGTTGGTGCTGATGATCAAAAATATCATCATGGTCTGTTCAGGACAATGGTTTTAAACAGCAAAAAAGTGTACAGCTGTAGCAAGGGTAAACCTATTGAGACAAGCGCGCACGCACACACGCACACACACAATAGGAATGCAGTTGTCAAAATTTCACATGCATAGTTTTCTTATGTGCACACGTCTTAATAAATGACCACAACAGATATCAATCCCACCAGAGACTTCTGAACGAATATCGCATCATTCTCCTCTGAATCATTGTTGATTCAGCCCTGACGACGGTAGTCTGGAGAGACATTACTGACTAAATTAAAACACATTTTGTAGCCACAGTAGGTGCTCATCATTCTGACCATGCAATATTTCCTTCTTTGGTTACGGTGTGTGTTTTCAATAACACTACAGCATCAACACAGATTTTCTGGTAAAAATAGAGCAGGTCCTGTGTGAGCGTGTGTGTGTGTGTGTCAGCAGCAGTCAGTTGGAATGCAGAGGCTCTGACTTTTAACCCACAGGTTCCTTGGCTGACCTCCACACCCCCTGACCTGTTTTAATCCACACTCTCATGAAACAATTCTGACAGAGCGAGGAAAAGGCACCTCCGCCATACAACTTCTACACTTTGTCTACATAGTTTTTCTCTTATTTAAAAAAAAAAAAAAAAAAAACTGGCTGTGATCTGCTGTTACTTGGACCTTTTTAAAACCGACTGGCTGCTGGCAGCAACTAACAAAAACCCCTCTGGACATGATCTTAAGAGAATAGTTTAACATTTATGTTTGCTTTTTTGTCAATCAACAGTTAGTGGAAAAAAAAATCTATATCATTTTATGTGTGGATGGTAAATATAAAGAGACATCAGGAGCCCGTTGTTTTATTTTAGCACAAAGACAAGAAAAAGAGGGAAACAGCTAGCCTGGCTCCATCCAAAGGAAACGAAATCTGCCTACATAGACCTTTGAAGCAGTATGTCTGGCTCCACTGTCACAGCAGCACAGCTGACCGGTCTGGTTGTGAAGCGCGTGCCAATTTTGGATCATCACTTTCATAAGGTTGCAGAAATAGTGAAAAGCAGCCTTCCTCTAATCCAAAGATCCAGAGGAAGGGACTCTGAAACTGTTCAACCCCTTCCCCCTGCACGCTCTGAGCAATATTTCCTTAATGCATCCAAAAATGTCATTTCTCTCTTCCTTTTGTTTAAACTTCTTAACATTTCTCCCTCACTCTGAGCTTCTCCCTTATCCTCTCATCAGTTTGGGAAACTTGCTCACATGCCAATGTTCAGTATATTACCTCACAGATCTTCATTGGGTTTGCTTATGTTTCTGGTACTAATCATGATCTATGACTAATATCATTTTTACCCAGCCAGTAAGTCTGCTCTGAATACTTTGAATAAGTCTTGACATTGTGAAGTTTGGCCATTATTCCCACTGGTCTTATAAATATGCTGCTGTGGAATTTCTTTATTTCCCTGAATTATCTGCTGTGACCATAAACTAGACTTAACAGATCTGATTAGGTTCTGCAGCTTTTTCTCCTCCAATTCATTTTCTGTGGGTGATAAGCAGGAGAGAATTTGAGATAAGGGCATGACTTTCATTCTTATCCATTTTTTCCACATTCACACTGTAGAGCGTGTCCAAACATGAGAAGGAAACAGAAAGGATCATTGTAGGGAAAAATGCGACCTTGGGTCTATCAAGAGAGCGCTTACATTTTATGATAAACCACCACAGGTGTGACACCGTCTGGTCTGGAGAGAGAATACAATGGCTGCTTTTATAGGTAACTTTGTTTTTGGGCTAAGTGTTGGATGATTAATGCTGGATAAGATGTTGTCTTCGTCCTAATCTGTCTTTTTTTTTGCAGCCAGTGGTTGAGCAGTCATCTCATAAACACTTTATCTAAAAATGCAAATTCTTGAGACACATTTGGTAAGCTTGTTTTGTATGCATGTGTGTACGCTGTAAAAGCAAAGGAACTTATATTTGTGGTTGTAGCTGTGGTTGTGCATAATGTGCAGGCAGAACCAGCATTTATCAATTCATGGCTCACGTTTTAAACACTTTGTGGGCACGATTCTCTCTGTGGACAAATAACTTTACAATTTATTGCAAAATAAATGACTCAAGAAGACACCAGGGAACCACCACAGCCAAAGACTCCACTGTTACTAAATCACAAGCAAAAACAGAATTACAGCAGTGAGGTGAAATTAGGGACAGATTTATATTCAGCTGTTGTACTCGTGTAATATTAGCTAACCCTCACTGAGGATGTTGAGAGACTTTTTTCCGATCACTTTTTAACTTAAGATGTTGCAGTCTTCAGTGTTCATGTTTTCAACACATAGCAACGGACAAAAAATAAGAATGTTCCTGAGCTTTTGTATTTATATTCCTGCATTACAATACACGCACCATAATTTTTTTATTCATGTGTTGTTGACACAGACCTGCTGCCATAAATACTCAACAGCTCAGTGTATTTAAACAGAGAAGATAGTTTTCCAACAAATGCACTGTTTACTCCTCCTGAGTAACATTTGTTAATAACAACCAGCAGTCACTTGGTACTCAGCTGACCAATGGTGTCATTTTCATCCCAGTCACTCGACAGAATCAATCAATCCAATCTGGGATTCAATTTAAAAGATCTACATATTCAGTTGGAATCTAAAGATTTCAGGCTGAGTGTCAATGAGAAATTGAAGAAGAAGATTGTTGAAAAACGCCACTCTTATTATTCAGCTGTGCGCTGATTGTTAAAAATAGCATCACACAGCATGATACATTTAGGTATCACTGTTCTATTCATGTGTGGATTTCCGCCAAACAATTTCTTTTTACTTTACACTGAATGACATCCATGCTAATTTTAAAATAAAGGTCTTTATTTACTCATTGAGAAAATGGCCTTGGATGATGGAAACAGTATGGGAGGTCTGCTGAGCATTAACAAGACATTTCAGTTCACCATGTGCGCCCTTCCTATTGTGTAAACACGACACCACGGGTTCCTGTCAATGACCCATGAAGTCAGTTACACACAGTATAAATCTCACCTTTACACAATGCTCTGCTTTCCTTCATAATAGCAATTGCAGTTGAATGAATGTGAGTGTGGAACCAAAGAGCCTTAACAAGACTGAATGAATTGGTACCGGTAAGTACCAGTGTTTTCATTGCACCACAGTCACATATTTTTTTCTATGTTTGTCTGTGTTCCCGCTGGCATGCCACGGTGCAGGTTGTCCCAGTGTGGGGTTGTACATGCTGTGTCAGGTGTCCACCAGAGAGCTGTAGCCTGCAGAGCACACAAGCGTCAGCTGCCTCATTTACTGCCACTAATTTACTGGAAGTAGTTTGTGTGGGGGCACAGGGGGTATGGTATGTGTTTGCTTTACACATGTGCGTAGTGGCTTACAAGCACGTGTGCCTGCATGATTAACCACTGCAGGGTCATTATTATCGCTGCTATAAGCAAGACATCTAGTAAAGAAACTTTCTCCATAAATCATTTCAGTTTTACTGAGGATTTTATTGTTACCAAGAGAAGAAGCTGTTGTTTCAGAAATAGTATTTTTTTCTGGGTGAGAATATTTAAGCTGATTGAATCTTATGCTTGATTTTAACCTACAATATTTGTGAAGATGACGACAAAGGGTGGGTGTTTTTTTTAATTTTAGACACATATCCAATTGCAGTACCAGTTTTTTACACATATAGGAATGAGAAAAATTATTCAGTCCACAATGTCATTTTTTTTTTTCAGTGACGGTGAAATTTATGTTTTTTCATCTTAGGAAATGTGGAGATCCACTAGAATTTAAACTTTTCTGAAAGTTTGAGCAAGATTTAACTTTTACGTTATTCAGACTGAAAGGTTTGGGGTTTGCTGCTCACTGACCAGTTTCAATGAGGAATTGTTTAGTCAAAGAAGAAGCAAAGAAAAGTTGGAGCGTTTAATAAGAGATAACAGAGAAGGATAATTATGGGCAGTAAAAAAAAAAGCCAACCAAAATCCAGCCTTTGCAAACAAATATGTTTTTTTCAGTGATGATCTGGCTTGTGTGTGACTACACACACTTGCCTTTCTATGTGACTGAGTTAGAGATGTTAAGCAAGCTGGCAGCATGTAGCATTTGCACAACAAACCTGAGCAGTCTGCCTCTCCTCTCTCAGCCCCACTGTCACTCTCTTAACCCCAGCCCCCCTCCCTGCACTGCAGCTGCAGTATGTGTGTGTGACCACCCATGGTCTGTGCTGGCCAAGGATTAGGGGGCTCAGGCTAACCCAAACCTTTTCTCCACCACTTAACACAAATGGCTAAATTGGTGCAGATGGCTTATGGTCATGTAAGCTGGCGGCTCCAGCACTGAATGCATAAGGTAGTTACGTGTGATAGAGAGAATATAGTGTGTGTGTGAGAGAGTTTTCGTAAGTGCAGACATATGCCTGTCCAGGGCTTTTGGAGATGTTATCTGGAGCTTATTTCTCTTTTCTGACTGGCATTAATGTGCCTGGCACTTGTAAAGGAATTTTTTCTCCATGCTCTGTCAGCCCCTGGGTGCATGTGTGCAGAGAAATGTGGGAAACAATTTCATTTAAACTTTCTCCTTCAGTGTAAGCCCCGCTACCTCTCATAGTTTCCCTCCCACATTTTAATAGTTTCCATATGACACTGTTGGAGTGTATCAACAGGAAGTGATGCGATGACTTAGTGTAATGATGCATTGGAACATTTCCTGCTGAGGAGGTATATTAGCATCCAGATGTTAGATTTAACAGCTCTTTGAAAAGAAAACAGCACTCTGTGAAATTTGGTGACATCCTAACAAACGTCTCACTAACATGCACTGACATCTTGTATTGCACTGCAACAGTCCATGTGAATGGGTGAACTTTCAGTCTTCAGTTATGGGAGGAAGTTAATGATTTTGCCAAACACCCAGTGTATGTATGTACGCACACACACACACACACACAATTACCATTAACTGAAGATTCATTCAGCCTTCAGCCATGAGACATGTTCTGTATTCTGTACATACACATTCACCACTGCATCAGGCTTCTGGTTTCAGCCAGAGTCTGGGGGATTTAGTGTTGGGGCCTTGAAGCATAAACTGTCAACAGTTGATTGGTCTTTGGAATCCATCAACGGATGAGACGGTAACCCTTCACTTGTTTGACCGGAAAACTCTTCGTCCCAACAACTGACCCGTCACCAAATTTACATTTGTCAGTATCACAGGTGAACAATCCTGATATTTTATACTGATATTTTAACTTCAATCCAGAAAATTGTTCTAAAGAAAACAAAGGTGGTTTGTTTTTAGACTTTGTTTGGTTCCAGTGTACCAAGTAATGCTTCATACCTTCATAGTTTGTGTTTCAATTTATAAATCACTGCAGATGCTTCAATTTTAATTGATCATACAAAACACAATCAACAATTACAATTACAAATATAGGAAATATCACTGTATAATTCAGACAAATTCTCCAGTTCTTCTAACAATAACAATGACAGAGTTTTAATGGGATTTTTCTGTTGGTAAGTGAAAAAGTCTAAACAAACTGATTCACTAAAGAAAGAAAACCCATGATTTTTGTATACAACATTAAAGTGCATAAAGAAGATAAAAGAAACATGAGTCTCTGGTGTTGGAAAAAAATTACATCTGCCCTTTGAAGGAGCAGGCGCTAATAAAGTGTGTGAAAAGAAGAAAAACTACTCTAAAGTGGAAAATATTCTTAAAATATTCTGTTCCTGTGTCTTACCCAAACTCACCAACACATTCAAGAGTAAACATTATTGTGACAAAAACAGTTGATTTGTCTTGTCTTTATTATGTTGGCAAGTTACTACAAGTAACACATTCAGAAAGAAATGACAAAAACCTCTGGGATAATTTTGTTCAATTTACTCTATGATTCATTTATCAGACTGATCAAGAGGCAAAATGTGTCACCTTTTCCCGCTCACCAGGTTGAATTTGGATAAGCTACATGATCCTGACTACATCAACATTACTTGCCTGTGGATTAGACACTGACATTTTTTTTTGGAGAAAGCAGAGAGTGGGTTAAAAACACAAAGGGATTAGACTGACCTCTGTAGAAAACTGTGATTACCTCACAGTGGACCTGTGGTAGACACACAGCTTACTGACTTACCAGAAAGAACAGTGGGCGAGATCTTGCGGTTTCATAGTTTTGTAACATTTGGTGAGGAATGCATAATCTGAACTATCTTCTCTAAAGGTAATGCGTTTGTCTAAACCTGGTCAGCAGAGCTTTGAATGCTGGTAACTTTACAGTAAACGCACGTCATGCACGTTCACAGTTTTAAAAGGCCACAATAAAACAATAAAACTGACAGTTGGACAGGGCTGTCAAGTGCATCTTGGCTGAAGTCATGTTGGACATTTTCATCCAGCTTGAGCAGAAAAAACATGCTCAAGCTGATTGCTCCAATTAAAACCATGAGCCACAAGCCTGAATACGTGTTGCCTAAATTGGACCCAGTTTTGGAATGCATTCCTGTGTACATGTTTCAGCATCTGTGAACATATAGTCGAGATGTATGGGCATGTGTGTGTGTTTCTCAGTGCATTGAGTTTGTTTGCTCGTTCTGTGATTTATGGCTTTTCATTATCAGTGGGCTGCAGGGGTGTTTACAGATGCCTGCATTTGCCAGTCATCCCCAAGATTTAGCATCAACAAGTGCCATCATCCTGCAACTATTCCGTGACCTCTTTACTGTCTCCTTTACATAACAGATGTGCATTTCACTTCATTGACTTTGTGCGTGCCTGTAAGACTACCAACTTAAACTTGTAAGCAACAAACACTGTGGAGAGATGTGTTTGAGCTGGATGATGAAGTGTGATTCAGCCATATGGAGTCAATAAATCTCACCAGTTAATGTGATTTAGGTGGCATGACGCAGAAAAGTGTAATGAAAACAAACACAGAGAAAGCTGCCATTTAGCACAGGGTGTAAACTTTTAGATTTATGTGACACGTGCTTGATTTGTGAAAGAACTACATGCATCACAGCACAAATCAATGAATCATGGTAAAATATTCAGTACAACAAGTCACATTAACACAGTGGCCATTTCGAGTACATTTTGGCTTTTTGGTGGGTTTTTGCTTTGTGCTCTGGTATCATTTTGTTTTCTGCTAGTTATCTGCCAACAGCAAAAAAAGAGAAATTTTAATTCAACATATGCTTCTCTCTCCTGTTCTTGGAGTGCTTTATGCAAAGCTATAGCCTTGAATTGACAGGAAAAACAAGATTTCCTTGTGGGGGTTGAGGAGAGGTTCATTTTCCACATCCTGTTCCAAACACAAGACATTTTTCTTTTTTTTTTTAAATCACAGCAGGTCTGTGTTGGTCTCCGTGTTACAGCTGTGCTCAGCAGAGAAGTGACCTTGAGGACAACAACACACTCACAAAATGGCCAGTAGTGGCTGTGACCAGACCCACTGCTGGCACCTCTTGTCCGACTGAATGGCGGTTGGTTTCAGAGCTCACTGACTCACAACTGCTTACTATAGTCAAGACAAATATGTAGAAGGCATGCGGGCAAGCACAATGTTGCCTGCTGCAAATGCAAAATTAAATAAAAGGCAGCGAAAATAACAAAACACTTAATATTTTATCCAAGTTTTGTGCAACCTTTATGCAGGTTATTCAGAAGGTGTGGTTTGGATAAAGGATGTTGACTGTGGGGCTGCCAAACCGGAACAGAGAGGAAGGACAGAGCAGCGATCTGCAAGTGACCTAAGCACGCAAACCACAGCACTTCTATTGTCCTCTAAAGCTCAGACAGATAAAGAGCCATGTACATCTATAACTGAGTGACAGGGATTACAAGCTTCCCAATTTTTTTGAAATAAAAATATCTCCTCATCAATCACTGCCCCCCCCCCCCCCCCAAAAAAAAAAAAAAAAAAAACATAACAAAACCCCTACAACCTGGAATCCAGAAATAGAAACTTAACACTTTCACAGCAGCAACCACCACAGGAGGTAACAGAAGTTGTGTTTGGAGCACTGTTGCTGTGGAGACAGACTACAGATCCACACAAAGGGTTAAAGGTTGCCACGTTATGGCATGTTTACCCAAGCCTGAGATGATGAGGGCTGGTACAGGGCAGCACCCTCTTTGTCACCTTAAGCATGATATGTAAAAGCGCCCCCATGCTAAATTTAACAGACAGCCATGCTGTGTGCCTCATTCTGCTGAAGCTGAATTCTTCGGTGGATTCTCAGTATATGTCTTGTTGGTGGGAACGCGTATCTCTGAAGGTGACTGATATGTTGTTTCCGACTGTAACATTCAGAGGAAGGTGGTCAGGGGTCAGCAGCCTCCACCCGCCTCTGTGCCTTGGCTTATCCTCCACAGTCACAGAGCTCTAAAAATGGAATCACATAACAAATGGCTGTCGCACCATGCATAACTTTGGTTTGTTACTACAGATTAAACTAATAAGGTGTGATTAAAGACTGAAGACTCCAGTTACAGACAATTACTTGATACATTAATTACCTGACCAACTAAATGTATCACTATCTATTTTGTATTAAACTGATTTTGATTTTAATTGCTTTAATATTGTCTTTATCCAAAAAAAAATTGCAGAAAAGTTGATAGCAAATATAATTGTGAGTCTTAGCACTAAATATATTAAACAGCAAAATCAGTAGATACAATAATTATCTAAGTTAATAAAGCAAATAAAATTCACCTGTTGCAACACAACAATGCAAGACAAAAAACATTGTGATACACCTGCCACACTAAGCAAGTACCTGGCTACAAAAACATTGTGAGCAAAGAATAGCAGGCCCAGCACAAGAAAAAAACACCTGCTGTGGCAAAACATCCGGCAGACATTAGCCCCACATTCGATGCAAGAATAACAACCACCTGCTGCAGGCTAACAATAGCTACCAGCTAAATTAGGAGGGAGCCAACAATCTATTCACTTTAACCAAATGTCTTATGTACAAATATGTACATATGTGCAAATGATACAGTACATTTCCAGCGAATACCTTCTCATTACTGGTTACATAAAAGACAGCATGAGTGCATGCATGGAACAATCACACCAAAGTGTGACACTAAATACCAAGAGCTGTCAGTTGGACAGTAATAACAGAAACATCTTGCGTAACCCAGGAATGCAAACGCACAACCATAAAGGCATAACAGATCACAGCCGTTCTACAAACTTTACTGATTAACAAAATAACTAAAATATTCACACACACAAGTCCTTTGTAATCATCCACAAGACAAGAGATCAGAGTAATTTCTTTTCTCTTGACTTTCTAAAACAATATGCTTGTGTCATTTTAAATAGAGATTTGGAGATATGGACTATTGAGTGTTGATTGATGGAAAAAAAATCTCTAATAACTGAGCGAAACATGCGTTTAGAAATCTTTGTCAGCGTCCAAGAAATCTCAACAGTGCAAATGTATTCGGTCTCTTAATAACCATTGTAAGCATTTGCAACATTTAATTGTGCCTTCAAGTATTTTTGGGTAAGTTTCGAAGATCTTTGCTAGCCCAAATTTCTAATACCAAAGGGTTCAGTTTTTCTCTTGTCTAGCAGCTGTACAGCAAAGATCACATTCACGCAGATCTGCTGAGATGGAAATTCCTCTAGCAGGCTCTCTCATCTCTGCAGAGGATTTCTGACGTTCTGGTGGGGTGAACACTGACTCTCTTGCCTTGTCGTTCAGTAAAAAAAAAAAAAAAAGAGTCCCCCAATAGTTTCTGTAATGGAAAGTACTGGGAGAAAGGACAAGGTTTAGGCCACATTATCCTCTGGGATTTAATTGATATCAGCGGCATCAACAGCTTCACATTCACGTCCTAGGTACATTTTATGGTAAAACACTGCTTTTATTTCAAACTTGACTTTAAAAGAAATTAACATTTGATAAAAATCACGTGCTTGAATAATCCATAATCTTATGCTTGCTGTGTTCTTGATATCAATTTACTGTCACGCAAAAAACTACTGTGATGTTTGAATTTCAGACATGAACTCAGCCCTGTTTCTTCCTCCTCACATCTGCCTTGTGTTTACATCATCTAAAGGATTTGCATTGTCTACCTAAAAAGATTAGGTGGCAGTCACAAAATTTTAAGTCTGAAAGGACTCAGCAGACCCTTACAACTATTAACCACTGAGAATCCCCTTCATGAAGTCATCATGTGTTTGGCCTCAATCAATCACCCCTCAGGGACATCCACTGTAAAAAGCCTCCTATTAGGTGCAGTGAAAGCAGTGTTTACCTAAGCTTAGTGAGTTACCTTGGGTTACTGCAGGAATGGAGACTGTGGGAACAGTTGACTCCAGATATAGTACTGATTGGTGCATTTTAAATTATTCAAGAAAGATACTTATTTTGGACAGGAAAGCTGCGATGTCCCAGAAGACAAAGCAACGTCAGGAAGGATTGGAGAGATAATTAAGGAATGTGGGATGTCCTTTTTGTCAGGGAATTCTGTTGTTTCCACAGGTTGCAGTTCTTGTAGAGACAGAAGCATCTTGTCGGAGAACCTCTTCATTTCAGGTATTTATATATGTAAAAGCAGTTACGGATAAAAGTTCCCTTGAATTGGCCAGCAGCCTCGTTCACTTTGCCTTTACACGACAGACAATGGCAGAGCAAAGGCTGACAAAGTCATTAAGTGAGCATGCAAAGGGTTTGAAGACGCATGTCTCACTTGAAACGTGCCCCCTCTCCCTCCCCCTTGCCCTGGCTTTTCACCTCTTAGACCCCCTTTCTGACCCTTTTGTTGGGGCAAGGGGGTCTAGATGTTTGGAACCAGCTAATTATAGAGGTTTAACGTCTGCTTGGCTAAGCCCTAAGTGCTGGGAGACATTCCTACAATAGGGAAATTCACTATAAGCATCTGGCTGTGTACGCCCTCTCTTACGCCCTCGGTTTAATACATCACATGAGACTATATACTATAATGCATAGAATCTGCCGAACAGTAGTGCTATGCACATTTAAAAGCCAAAGCATCTTTTTTTCATTGTTATATCATGGACACAAGAAAAAAAAAAAAAAACAGAAACCATCATGATATAGTGACGAATTTGGTGCGTATATCTGTGTATGTGTCAAACACATACACATAACACGATCACAATATACTTACAAATGTAAATAGATAGCTCATAGCTCCTGACTTACCCCACTCTTAGGTTTTGCTCCAAGGGCAAAAGCAGGTCCTGTGGCGGATGTGGCAGAACCTTGAAGATGTGTTGAGTTTTGTGTTGCTGCTGGTACAGATCCTAAATCCAACTCCTGCACATTGGAAAGACAAAGATGTAAGATATTCACAGCTGATAGAAATGTTGTTTTGTTGGGAAAAGGGCAGAAACCTGTTACTTTATATTAGAGTGTATTTTCTTATCTTGGTAAATTCTGTGCTGTGCTGATAAACTCGCATCTTTTGCCTGAATAAAGTGAACAAATTAATAATGCCCCCTAGTGGTCAGGAGAAGGCGAGGGAAACAAAAGAACAAACAAATACAGACATGTCCATCTGAATCTATGAGATGCAGCTAAAAGTCAGGTAGATTTCTAATTAGCAGGAGAAATTAGTTGCAAGTCTGTACCAGGTGTTGTCGTCGATGCTGGGTGGGGTTGCTGTCCATGGAGGAAGTGGCACTGAGGGCATTCTCAATTTCTTGGTCCAACTGATCCAGCTTCATTAGCAGCAAAACCATTGAGTCCAGTCGAGCATGTTCACGCTGAATACAGAATAACATTTTTGGTAAATAGTTTCATTGCATTGACCACAGAATTATAGCAGGACAAATTATTATAGATAAAAACCCTAAACAGCAACTTTCATCACAGCCCTGATTAATCTTTCAGGAATATGACTTCAAATTTTTATGTTTTCCAATTAGTCCTCTAATTTGTACTGTTAAAATATCCAGCAAAACACTGTGATAACAAGTCTCATACTGACCTCAGGTGGTGTAACCAAAGTAAAACAACTTCAATGAGAAACCCTCGAGCCCACCATCACAACCCACATGCCACCCTGCGCTCTGTTGACCCGTCAGTCTCTTTTTTAATTTTAGCTTTAACATATAAAAACTATTTTCACAAGTTAGGAACAAAGAGTTTTAATTTCCTCCTGGATATCTTTTATCCTGGTTTGGGGTGTGGCTCTTTGTGAGCTTCTTCCCAGAAAGGAACCCCCAAAGAATTACATGGCCCACCTGGCTCATGCGTTTTCATATGCTGCATCTGTCCCAAAATGTGACATATTAAAGAGATCACATCACAGAAAGGTCCTGCAAAGTGGCTGATGTGGCTCGATCCTGCTCCAGTTAAGGTTACAGTTGGTGTGTGCAGATGACAGCATTCATATGAGCCGAGCTGTGACTAATGCTAATGTGTGCGCCGTTGACAGGCTTGTGAGTCCCAGATAAAATCTGCAACATGATAAACAGGCCACAGACTCAGCCTGTGACTGCCTCCCAGCTGCATCTGCACTAACATCTTGTGACATAAGCTTACATTTATTTTCCAGTTAGACCCCAATTAGCCTGTCCAAAGCAGCTCGTATCGGGTCTGCTGAGAACGCACATAGACAGTGTGTGTTCTGGAAATGTGTCTCATATTGATGCCTTTATTGGCGTTCCTATTTAGCAGCAGCGTGCGTTATTACATTCTGTCTCTTTGGCACAGTTTCACAATGAAACATTGTGTCGTGGTAAAACAATGACATCTTTACGAGGCCTCGCTGAATGAACAAAAGCATCTGGCTCGAGATGGCAAAAACAACCACAAAACGGCAGAGTAAAAACAAGTGCACAGCAATGTCAGGAGACTAGTGGAGGCAAATGTTTTTCTGGGGCCATTCTGGTGGTTTGGGTGTTCTCAGAAGGTTTCTTTTCTCCCTTTCCCATCTTTTGAGGTTTCTGTTACATTCCTCTGCGCTTCCTGTTTTTTGAGATGGGAGACAGTTCCCACACTGTTTGAACTCTTAGACCCCTCCTTCCCCTTTGCTTTCTCTCTTTTTCAAACCCCCCCTCACACTCGTTTCTCAAACCTGTCTATTAAACTGGGCTTTCTTTCTCTGCTGTACTATGATTAGCATGCAGACAATTAGGTGCTAAAACATTGCTGATTTTCTACAGGGGAGATAGACCATTCATAAATAATAGCCAATATTAATTTCTTATTCATTTATTTTTTAACAAATAGAAATAGAAGAAGAAAGAGCACTGAAACAGTGACACAGTGACACTGAGATGGTGCTGTCAAGTTGTCTACTGTTAGATTAATGGCTGTTGAGCCAGTTTGGTCCTGAGGTCAGGATAAGGCATGTAACAAAGCTCAGTATCAGAATAATCTCAAACCGCTATGCAAAGGAGATGGGTTCATTTTACAAACTAAAACTGAAATAACAACAACACTGTTCACTCGGACCATTGTGATTTGTTAGTACGATGGACAAATCCAAACTCATGCTGCCATTGACAACGCATACCAACATCAGTTATTATTCTGGATATTCTGGAGCTTTTTCTTACGTGAAATATTGTATGTTCCGTTCCTTGGGTTTCCTTACTCCTCTGTAAAGACATTTTCTTGATAAACAGGGTTCATACAGAATGTAAGTAAACCCATTTGGTCGATGGACTGCCTTTTTGCCTTCTACTTGCAAGGTTTAAAGCCTCTTTTTGAATTCCAGGAGCCAAGTTTTCTTTTGAGCAGTTAATCCAAAGTTTTAAAGTCACCCTAAAACTTTAATTGGATCCAGTGTTAATAAAATGCAGCACTAGTTTTTCCACGTCTCCACATTGGTTGGACTGTGCTCTCTCATTTTTGGCAGCTGATATGGGTGACATCATCATTGGTCATGAATAAGAAGACCTCCGCAGCCTCTATGCAAGCATATAATAATGATAATAGATTAAATACTCTCGGATCATACAACTCAAGAACCTCGCATGACCAGAGTGACATTGTATATTGCATCATGCAAATAGTTTGAATAGTTATGTATATTTCTCACTCACCTCAGGCTTTCGAGTCAACATAAAAAAAAAAAATTGTTGTCTTTTACAATTGTGTGCTAGTTTGAATCAGCACCCAGATCAGCACACAGTTCGTGATATAATATCACAGGATTCATAGCCAGGCATTTCTGAGGTAGTTGTTAGGATTATTTCAATGTTCCTGTTCTGCACTTCATAAAACAACTTATGGAAAACTTTACTTTAACTCCCACATTTAACATTTATAATCAGTATACATCTGTATACTCAGTATAATAACTCAATTAACATTCAATTACATTAACAGTTGTTGTTAGCAGATATAAATGGTTATGAGCATATTTGTCAACAACTAGAACATCTCATGCAGATATCCATTTAGTCGGTCTAATGATTATTAAAAGTTAATAAACGGTTAATATGAAATCTGTCTTTTGGGGCAATTTGTAATTGTTGATAAATACTGCGAAATAATTTAACATAAATTACCTCATAACTGTTAATGACTACTCTCTTGATAAAGCATTTGTTAAATGTTTTATAAAAAACAATTTTCAATGCCAAATTGACAATGTTAAGCAATTTCTTCCTATAACTGGACACCAAGCCTTTACAAAGTTACTACTCTGAAAACGACCGAAGGATAGGCTTTTCATATTGAACAGTACAAGAGTCAGTGTTTACAAGAGCTATCACAAGGAAACTTTCCACAATGTGGTATTTGTCTTAATGACATGCCTGCTTAATGCATGCTGCAGCATAAATAATAGATTTCTTGTTTTCATTCTAAGAGAACTAACGCTGAAACAACTAAATGTGAATAAATTCAGCAGCAGTCCACCGGCCTTTGCTTTTCTGCAGTACCATGTCTCAAATTAATGAGCTGCTTATTAGGTTCTTTTGGTAATGTGCTGTGCCCAACAAGCTCACTGGCCAGCTGTGTGTAAACAGTGCAACATATAGGAGAAAGCTCAGCCTTTCCTCACTCGAGCCTCCAACGCTCCTGCATTCATAGTCCTCATGCCCTTATAGGACCTTGTTTTGCAATGAGCGGTTGAGAAAGAGTAAAACAGTTCACAGACCCCCCCCCCCCCACACACACACACACAGATCTGAGCATGTGAGAGTGATGTCATTGTTTTCCTAGACGTTTGCCAGAGTGTGGGACAAAAATTATTTGTAGGCTGTTTATGTCTTGTTTTACTTCATTTTAAGATAGAATCTAAATTGAACTACATAGACGATAATAGAAAACCAATCACACAAACACTGCCAAAATGACACTGCATCCCTTCTACATTGTACTCAGCCTTACCTTTCTCATGCGCACTTTGACCACATTGTCCTCTTTCACTTCTCCAGGCTCATTCAATCCATCTAAAAGCGGACTGGCAGATTGTACGTCGCTGTAAGTGACTGTGTGCGCGGCTTCATCTGTTTTCTCCATTCGACAGAGTGTCGATCCCGGTCTGTGGTCGTCCCTCTGACCATCTGCCACCTCAGAGCCAGGTGACTCACTGAAGTAACGACCAGAGGCTTGGTTGCCATGGATTCTCTCTGATGAGAGCTCATGTTTGACCTCTGCACAGGACGATGGCAGGTTTTTGCTGTGCAGCTCGGAAACATCTTGTTTTATATCCATATGGGAAGACTGAACATCTGAATTTTGGGTGACATTCAAAGCAGTGTTCTTTTGAGGATCCGGTACCGAGGTGTCATTTGGCTCTGTGTAGCCAACTTCTAGGATAGTGTCCAGCTTTGAACTACTTTCCTCACAAACAACCAACTCTTTGGACACGGAGCGGTCACCCATGTCTTCTTTTGAGTCCACACACTGGTCTACACACTGACTGTTATTTGTCTGCGTGGGGTATTTTACTGAACATCCAGTATCTGCTTGTTCAGGTGACACATTACTGTTAGCTTCTATAGAGCAGCACTGACCTTTGAAACAAATATCGGGTGATGTGATTGGCCCATTCCTGGCATCTTCTGTTTTCACACCGCTTCCTGCTTTTGCACCTTCTTCTCCACGAGGCCCACTCATCCCCATTATTTCACTATGAGGCTGTTCCAACAAAGTCTGGCGTAATATTTCACAACCGTGAGGCTGATCCAATTCCCCAATGTAGTCATGATGCTCTTGCTCTCCCCATTCTTTTTCTCTTAAGTGATGTTTTAGTCCTGTATTTTCATTTTGAGTTTCTCGGCCATTTAATCTATCCAACTTGTCAGCAGAATGTGCGCTGCAGCTTTCACTTACGCCTTGGTCCCTTTTTGCTTCTAGCCCAAAAGTCACAGCTAGTCCCAAAGACTTCTCAGCTGGCGACATTACTTCTTCAGCCTCCATCACGTCACTTGTCACAGTGTGGCGCACATCATCGAGTAGATTTTCATGTGCACCATCATGCTCAGAGGCACAAATCATACCTTCCTCAACATCTGGGAGGTCAGTTTGGGGTTCCAGTTCTACAGCCGGGGACTGATTTAGTGTGGCCTCAGAGATTTCAGGAGGTCTGCTGTAACCCTCTGTATGGCTCTCCTTTGTGTCCTGAGGCTTTGGAGGTTTGCCAGGCTGGTCACCAGCAGATTCAGACAGTGGAAGCCCATTGTTTGCAGAGATAGAGATGCATTGTTGCTCTTCATGAAAGATATGTGGCTTTGTAAAGACATTATCGTCATTACAAATGCTGTGGCTGTGGCTCCTCTCTGTGCCAACTTCACCTTTAACGTCAATGGGTTTCATGTTTTGATGGCTGCTAGGGTTCCCCACGTTTGTGGCTTGGAGAGGCTGTGATTCAGAGACCCTTTGGAGACTGTCAACATCCACCGACTCATAAGGGCCCTGAACGGAGTCTTTCTGAAAATCCGGTGGAACGTTTTCATTGTTTTTCTTCAGCTTCGACTGTTCTGATTCTGTAATGTCATTTCCAACAGATGTCGTGATTTTGGATGTCTGCAGGTCTTCTGCAGGCAATTGATGGCAGCCCTCTGGCATAGAGGCACACCTAGTCCGTCGACCCTGTTTGGAAACTCCTGCTCCCATCCAAGGCCCTTCGCCATCAACTCCATGACAACAGACCAGATCTAAATCATCATAACTGTACTGTAATCCTGAAGGGTGAGTCACATGCTCTTCCCAACTTCTTTTCCGTATGGCAACTGGCATGGTGGACAGCCAGTGCTATCCCATAGAGCTGCTTTTCACACCGGACAAAAATGAAGAACCAGATCTGCTGTAATCGAGAAGAGAAATATAAGGATAAGCAACATTCAGTGACTCTAAGTTATAAGTTAACATTAAGAAAGTGCAGATGACAGCGTGGCAAATAAAGTAAAAGGCTAGGAGAAGCGAGTGGAAGTTCAAAAGGTGCATTCACAGTTCCGTGGAAAGCATAAACCCAGCTGGGTGAGTATAAAATGACAGGAACCCCTGTTATGCTAATCTAACAGGAGAAAGCTGATATTTTCATGCTGACCCGTCCTGGACTTCACATTAGAGAAGCAACACTGAAAACTCATGTTGATGTGGATGCAGAAATGTCAAGAAGCAAAGCAAAACATTGCAGCCTCAACTCTAAAACACCAAGATAGCCCTCAAGATAAATGTAGACGTGTTGTTTACGTTTTAACATCTATATGTATATATTGAACTGCAACCAAACCAGTTTGTCAAATTACGCTGCAATCGTCCAATACACACCGAAACTTATTTAACTTAAGTAAAAAAAAAAAAAAAAAAAATTGCCAGCGTTGGTTAACTGTAATTCTGAACTGAATTCCATGCTCACAAATGATGTCACTAAAAGAAAGCAGTCTTAGTCAGTGTCCCTGAAGAGCCAGCTCCTTGCAACAGAACAGTGTGGGATCGATCACAGGAAAAACACACTTTTCAAACAAATCACACAGTTCAGAGGCATGAAATAGGTACGTTTTCACCTTTGCTTCTTCAGAGGTAGAACTATGGTCATCAGCACCTTCAGCACCATCAGCACCTTCTGCAATGCCTCTGTACCTGGCTATTAGTTTGGTCGGAGAGGTCACATAGAAAGTCCAAATGTATTCGCTCCTTCAACTTTCCCTTGAACCAACAGCAAAAAGGACACCTGAATACATTTCAGATAATTCATTTGGAATACAAACATTTACTTCTTGCAGATTCTTGAGTGCTGGCACCGTATTTTTCATCAATAATCCAACATATGTGTATTAGTCATGAAATACCAGGTGACAATCCAACAAATAGAAGATCAAGGTTCTGTTATGAGTACAGTTGTCCAAAGATGTTTCGCCAGCTGGTTTCTCATTCATCCGCCGAAAGCAATCCACCCACGTTTGGGTAACATGTATCCATCTCTTTTTGAGTGACTTGACATACGTTTTATTTGGTAAACAGTCCTCAGTCTAAGTTGCTGCAAGCAATTTCCTGGACTGTAGTCAGTATCTTCGCTGTAACACTGTTGGACAGGCAGTGAATCCGCCAAAGGCAGGCAGAAAGCCGGGGAACAGTGAAAAGTCCAGAGACAACTTCCATCTTGATCACATTAGGGATTTTTGCTGACGCTGAATGCCAAGGAGTCGGGGTGGTGTAAGAGGGGCTGGGTTTTCTTTTCCCCACTCCACCCCTCTCTCCTCCGTTCTATCCCTTTTCTCATCGGGTCTCCTCCCCGTTGATTTTGACAGCGAGTCTGAGTCACATCCCAGGAGCCCCGTCCCCCGTCTCACAGCTCTCCCAAGACACTATACATATTTATTCCCCACACCCACTTCCAATGTACTTCTCTCTGCCGCTTCAGAAATTTCTTCTGGAGTCTTCTTTCAAAACTTGTGTCCCTCTCTTTTTTTTTTTTTCCTCTCTCACTGTGTACTTTGTCCTCAGCTTGCTATTCCGCTGAACTGGGCAACACTCCCGACAGTTGGTTTTGATTAGTAACCGACAGGCGGCTTCGAAAGACTTCTGGCTGTGGGCCAAGACAGTTTGCGCTTATGTTTAGGTAGTTATCTGAGGCATGCTTTCTTTTAAAACAGTTTGTCATTTTGTAACTGTACAAGCATTCTTAAGCAAACACATTGGCCCTGATGAAATAAAATACAGGGCTAGATATCTTTTCAACGGTGCTTTAGGAATGCATTTTTACAATATGACCACTGAGAAAATATTCTATAACAATGAGAAAAACATGGAAAGTGCCCTAAATCTGATATCTTTGTTTTAAAAAGGAGACCACAGAATTTAAGAGACCAAAGGCCAGCAATTCATTTCCAAATATAGTCATTTTTCAGATGCACCTATTGGAAAGAAAAGCCAAAGTCAGACACATTGGCACTTGATGTTACCAAGACCATTTAGGACAAAAAATTATCAGCAGATTTTGGCTTTAAGCTTCTTCCCTTTTCCTTTCCCATTGCGCAGACTGCCATTCAAACAAATGGTGCTTATCTCACTAAAGCTCGAGCTGTGACTAGATTTTATCAAGACAATTCTTTGTAAGAAGAATCAGCTGCACAAAAACAGCAAAACATTAACAAGGACGCTCCAAGCAAAAGAGAAAACTGGAATGAAGCCCCCTCCAACTACCTCTGCAACCCTGGCCTCTGACCTCTGGGTCATCCAGATGTGACGTGAGGCTCTCAATAGTCTTTTCTTGGGGGCCTTGCTGGGAAATGGTGCACTGCTGTCTGTTTGGCTCTCCAGGGACACAGCCATACTCAAAGGGGAAGGATCCAAGTTCAACAAGAGTCTTTGGAGACAGATCACATGATATGCTCTGTGGTTATGCTGAGTGCAGTGTAACGAAATGCAGATCTTTTCAGTCACAGTAGCTTCCATGTGGATATGGCTAATGATCGAATTGCAAAGGCAGATAGAACAGAAATCAGGCTATCCACTTATTACATCGTGAGGACATAGGCCTATAATTTAAAAAAGTAGTCCCCCCTACTGCCAATCAGACCATCCTGCATGACCACAGGGAAACCCATTAGATCCATTAGAAACATTGTGCAAGCACATGTTTAATCAACTTATGTGGGACCAGCTGCCCATCAGCAATATTTCCATATGTGTTGCTTTTGTGCGTGCTGCAAGCTTGAAGAGTAAGCACATAATCGGTGAATCTTGAGTGTCTGTATTGAATTTCATGCCAAGCTGTCTTAAATCGTTAAGATGCCGTATTTCAGGATTGGCTATGGTGATCGTACCTATCAGCAGGCATTTCCCTCCTTAGAGCAAGGCTGCTAAAATGTCTACACATGATTCACTGTTAAAATAGCTTTCCACTTATTGTACAAAGCGACTGTGTCTTCACAAAACTTTCTGATGGTAAGAGCTGAAACGGGCTCCCTTTTTGTGGCAATGCAGCAGCCTATTCTGGAACCTATCTAAATACTTACGTAGATAGTTATTTCTTTGAAAGAGAATATTTATTTGCCCTTACGACTCATCATTACAGGCCAGACTGCCAAAGGCCCACATCACAGAGGACGAGCATGAACATTCTCATAGGCATGCAGCATCATTGGTCACGTGTCTACAGTGGTCACATACATGGTTAAGAAAGACCTATTCATGATTCACCCTATAATCCCCCACTGTTCGAGCTTTTTAAGTGGACCAGTGAGGGCCCAAAGGAAACAGCCTCACATTCCTCACTGATATAGTTTATTATTGGAAGAATAAGCCAGCCTAAATCACTGGCACCAAGGAACCAGGAGTGTTTGCCCATGTAGGAAAATGTAGGTGATGCTTGTAGGGGAAGAAAAAAAAAAAAACACAAAACAAAACAAAACAGTTCCTCCCATAATTGAGTCATTTTGAGTCACTGGATATACAAGGACTCCTTTGAGAAGATTTTGTTGGCCCCTTTTTAAGGTTTCTTAAAATAACAGTTTTCTACTGTATTTGGCAGGCATTCATGCAGAGCTACAAAAATGAAACGTGGGTTCATTTACACTAAAAAGAAATTTAAACAAAATGCCAGAATCTCTTCTTATGATCTATAAATAAGTTCAACAAACCACACCAAGATCCTTGCAATCCTTTCCTGTCACTTCATATGCCCTGTGGTTAACTCCCTTTTTCAAAAGGCCAGAGTCATGCTGGCTTAAATAACAGTGTTCGAGGCCTGGGTGGGAACTTGAGCAATCTTCAATGAAACATCCAAGTGTAGATGATGCAACTTAAGTGTGCATAAAGAAAACAGTTAAGTGTTACTTTGCTGTCTTAATGAGAAAGTTAATCGTCGGTTGATTTTAACTTGCCTTACTCATGTAGGTCTAAATGCAAGATGTTGTTGTGGGAGCAACTGAGGCAGTTGCCATCTACTTTATATGGGTTATAGTGTGACTGTTACTGTGGGAACAGGAAGTCCAAATTATTAAAGATACAAACCCTAACAGGCTAGAATAATCTTCCTGTGAGAGGGTCTGTGTGTGTATACACAGGAGGACATTATATATGTGTGCGTGCGTTGTTGTGTTTGTCTATAACTGTGTGTGTGTCTGTAGCATGCTGTTTCGATGGTCAAGTTTGATGAGACTTCTGTCATCTGGACCTTATATCTTTGTGACGCCAATGGAAAATACTGTCTCTTACACAGTGTTCACTTTGTACCATCTGTTTTCTGTTTTTGAGAAGTCTCACGTGAATAAAAGGCCTGAATGATCTGCAGCCTCAGTGTGTCGCTGTAGGAGTCGCTGCTCTTGGGAGAAAAATAAAGCATTTACAGTCACACTTACGTTCTACACTATTTAGTGAAACCTATCAGGGATTATACACTTCACATCAGCAAATTTAATAACATGAACACAAATCATGTTGTAAGAAAAAAACAAAACAACACTTCACTTACTATTTACTTACTTATGTTGCCTTGAACTTATTTATTCAAAGCATATCAAACAATTTAATATTTATTATTATATTATTATTATTATATTTATAATAATAATAATAATAATAATAATAATAATAATAATAATAATAATAATAATAATAATAATAATAATAATAATAATAATAATAATAATAATATATTAATGTTAGTAACTTATTTATTAAATAATGTTGGGGGTTGTAAACACAATTGGCCATTTGAAGAGTAATAATATTTGGACACTGACTTATCTTTCTTTTAAGAAACATCAATCATCTCGATGTTTTTTGGAATTTAGGATAGGGCTGATGCTCACATAAACAGCTTATCCCAAACAAGACTTTGAGACCATAAAAGTAGAGTGAAGGTTTCATGGTGTCATCCTGGAACCAGCTGGAATCAACAAAAAGTGCACATTCTGCTTCCTCCAATTGTAATCTTATTATCCATCGATTATCTTCTTTCATCACAGATATGCTGTATCATCCTGGAAAATCTATCTCTCACTTCTGGATACCTTTTTTTTTTTTTTTTAATTAAAAGGTTTTGGGTGTGGTATCTCTTTTATATAGGTATACCGTGTGAAAAGAAAATACAGTAAATGTTCTGCTCTCACATTCTACCTGCATCTCAAACAGACAGTCCCATATGGATCAGGACATGGCCACATGGCAACAGCAGCTGGAGTCCATTTGTGCATTCTGGCTTCAACACATGGCCCATAACCCAATAACCAACCGCACCTGAGCATGTTCGCTCACTTCTGTAAGGCAAGCAGACGTTTGAAGTTTTAACTCTTTTTTGGTCAAATACCTAACTTGTTTTCAGATGTGTGCTTTTTCTTTTCATTTATCCAACTAAAACTAAACTACATCTACATCAAAATGCACTGTTTGTAAGGAATCTACTTTGAAACTGAAAGGTGGGCAACTTATCACAACCCTTTCCAGCTATTTTTGGAATTCGGAATCATCCAAAGTGGGAAACTTTCTGAATCTAGAAAGTATCTCAGGAGACGGACCATAATATTCATCTTCACGTCTTGTTTATGAGGAATGATTCTTGAGCTCTGAGGGCCAAGATAGGGATGCACCACAGTCCCCCACCCTCCCACCTCGGACTGCTGAACACATGCTGTGCTGGCATTAACTCTTCCAGTGGAGATCCAGGAAAATGTGTTGTCCTTGGACACGGTTGCCACAGCAGCATCAGCAGCACATAGTTGAGACCAAGAGTCAGGGGATACGAGGCCAGGAGCTGTTTCATCATTTGATGAGAGGGACTTCTCAACAAGATAAGTTTCCGCTCCATGTTACTTCAAATTTTCTTTCCAAATGTAAACTCCCAACATCTGTGCTTGTTCTCTCGTGTACCTACGTTATTACTGGTCCTGCGACATTCTCTCTATTTTACATTCACACATTCAAGTGTTAATTATGTGTATTTCAGTGGAATAATATACTATACAAAATAAAAATAATAGGATTACAGAAATTATGCAATGGTCATTAATTCAGTTTCAAAAGCAACTGGCTAGAGTAACAAGTTGATGAGATCACCACAGGTAAATATTTACCTCCCCTTTCAGTCTTCCATGTAATCCAGTGGAAACATTTATAGTGCAGTAAGAGCTGGATGAGAATAAGAGACAAGTGACCTCTACCACAGGAAACTGTTAAGACATTCCAACCCACTCAGGAAGTACAGAGGTCAAGAAACCTTCACTAAGAGGAGCAGAAGCCTCTGAAAAACAACAGACGGGGGTGATATCTCCTTAAAAAGATGTTATACAGTTATACACCTGGAACCAGAAAAAAAAAAAAGAAAAGGTAACGCACAATGAGCTCAGGAAAACAGTATCTCATAAGGGGCCATCATCGAAGGTGGAAATAAGTTCATCACAAGTACAAAAGTTGCAGCGTATAAACAGATTGAAATAGCCACCCTTTGCTCGATGCCAAACACAACTTGCAGGGTGACTGAAGAGAGCATGCTTTAAATGGAGAGGCTGCTTCTGAGCACATTCAATGATGGCCCAGCACTGACCCGAGAGTGAGGGCACGTCAGCCTGAGGTGGTAATATCTTAAAACAACCTGCTGGGGGCGACAAAATCCCAAACATGACTGTAGCTGGCTGGCCTTTCGGATTCGGTTTACATTTTTCACATGCGTCTCTGACAGCCATTTTAATGGGTTCAAATGAGATGTCACACATTTCACACATTGTGGAGCAGGAGAAGGAAAAACAAGCAACTGATCCTGCTGACACAAACTCATATTTACTCACCTGCGGCTCAGACGAGAGTTAAATCTGTAGTCAGCTCAGCGTTCATAGTCTTTTTTTTAAATTTAATCTTCTGTTCTCAGGACATGAGCCTTTCAGCATCTATGAATTACATTCAAACAAACTCTCCGCAGCTCACAGTGACAGCTTCACTCCAGCAAACGGCGCCAAATTCAACACGTGTGACAAATGAACTGATGGCTGTGGTGCCTTTCTAAAGCCCCCACACTGCTAAAGTCATTACTCATATTTCTAATACTACAGTCGACTTGGTTTGATTTTCACGTTTACATCTTCAAGTGTGTGTGTGTGTGTGTGTGTGTGTGTGTGTGTGTGTGTGTGTGTGTGTGTATCAAAGATATTTTCATTTTGCCTTTAAAGCAGCATTCTTTCTCCCAGGTGTATTTGGTGAACACGACACAGGTAGGTTGCTCCGATGACCTTGAAGTAGAGAGACTATAATGACATTTTGTTGTTACTTGGCTGGTGTTGCTGCTCGACACATGCTTCTTCAGGGAAGTCAGTGTTTTTCCCCGGATCGCCTCTGAAGGCAGCATAAGACATCTGACTCCTTCCGCGTTTACCTGAGTGTTTTTATCAATGGGCGTCCACCACCGGAACAAACCGAGCAGAAACCGAGCAGACAGAAGCGTCTGTTTGTGTGCCTGCACCAGCCAAATGAGGAATTAAAGAAGATAAGGGGGGAAATGAAGAAGAGGACATGACCTGACAAAAACTTTGAGCGAAGAGGAAAAAGCATTTAAAGTTTCGCCTCGTCGTTGGTCGTGATTCGCAATGGGCTGTTGTAGCAGCAAGGAGGTGAGTGTTTTTTCAAGAAGTTTCCTCAGGCCGTGAACGTCACTCACTCGTCCAGCCCCCCACAACAAAAGCTCGGTTTTAGTTCGGTCAGCTGCAGAGCCACACGGTCCGGACTGACCCCGCCGTCTCTTATTTATGCCTTGGCAGAGTAAACGGGACTGGAAACCGCTGGAGGAGCGCAGCTGCACGGACATCCCATGGCTCATCATATTCATCCTGTTTTGTGTAGGAATGGTGAGTCCAATCCATCAGCACCGACCTCGGTTCGGTTCGGTAGAGTTGTGAGAGTTATGAGACTTTGTGGTTTCCCTCCGAGTCAGTGAAGTTTGCATCGCGTTACACGAAACGCAGCACAACACAGACCGAGACACAAACCATCAAACTGTTTCCTGTTTCAGGAAAATGGAAAATGAATTATTTCACTTCAATTTAGCATCAATTGCGGAAGTGGAAGGGGATTCAGCTGTGTGAATTTGAATTAGCCATTGCCTGAAGTTATACAGTCATTTTATAAACTTTCCTGGGACTTTTCTCAATTACTGTTCTATCTCTTTCAATAAGACACCTCTAGGATTTGCTGCAGGGTTAGCTGTTTATTGTGAGATTGAGATTTGTGCTCATTGTACTTCATGGTGTGTGCTGGGTTTGGCTTGTGTTGTCTTGCTAATAGCACACCAGAATACAACCTCTTCAGGATTAATTGCAGAATTATGCATCATGACAGTGTGCTCACAGAGGCATGATTCATCACACAGCTGTTGGACAAAAAATACATTAGATTAACTTGCTCTTGGTGCACTCTGGATAAATTAAAAATCAGCTTTTGAGTCTAGATTTTGTCAACACAGCTAGTAAAACGATTAAAGATGAGAGGATAGAGCAACGTGCTTACTAATGTGTCGAATCGTAATATTTCCTTCAGACACCTCACATTATTTATTCTGATCTGTGTCATCTGCAGGCATGTATTTGTGGCTACCCAATTGCCACAGGAGCTGCCTCCAGGCTTATCTCGGGATATGACAGCTACGGCAACACCTGTGGTCAGAAAAACGACAAGATTGAAGGAGTGCCCCTCAGCGGCCGGGACATGACAGAAAACAAGTTAGTTGGATTTTTCCACAAAAGACTTAATATAATGTATCAAAACCCTTCAAGCACCATGTTTTAATCGGCCCTCTTCTCCTGCGTAGACTGACGACAGTCACTTGTATTTCTGTACATTAAAGTAGATTTAGTAAGAGCTCTTCTACCCCTTGTACCCGAGGAACAGCAGAAGCCATTCAACCTTTCTGCAACAAACAAGCAGTTGCTGCATTTGTAAACACTTAGAAGTTTACTTCTTGTTCTGGTTTACATGGTTGATGAGAATGACATGTCCAGACTATGACCTATTCAAATGTCTTGACCTGAAAATTAGCATAATGAGATGTTATCAGTCAGAAGATTAATGTCGCCAACACGGCGACACACACCGACCCACCAGTGTACTCTATTCTGCCGCTTAAATTCTTCATAAATCTGAATGCCCTGCAGAGTTTAGGAGCACATTTATCTCTTTTTTTTAATATATATATATATATATATATTATCTTTTGGCTAAAGTGATATATTTATCATTGGAAGAGAAGTGTTACAAATTCTACTTGTCATAATTTATATGAGCAGTCATTGATAACATTCCCAGTTTTGTGCCAAAGATTACCATCAACATGCAGCCTGCGAGCCCAGTTTTACTGAAACAATGGGTCATGTTTTATTGATGGGCTGATTGCCCATGGAGGCTTTGAATAAAAGGCGTTTTGGCCACAAAGAAGGATCTGTGTGACAGGGCAGCAAATGTCAACATCTCTCATTTTCTCCTAGAGACAGAACAGCCCCAACTGACAGTGACAGCAAAATAGTCTGACATTTGGACAAACAACTTTCATATTGAACACTTGATAAACCTAAACTTGAAACTCACAATTTTTTTTTTTTTTTTTCCAGATACGTCTTCTTTCTGGACCCCTGCAAACTTGATATCATCAACAGGAAGATCGACTCCATTGCCCTCTGTGTCTCCAAATGCCCGGCTACAGAACTGCAGACATACAGTGAAATAAAAAAGTTTGCACAAAATAATGGTGAGAAAAGAAAAAGAGCTAGCTCCATGTAGTTACAATAAATACTGGTCATAAATTGGTTATAAATACAAGACACAACTTGAATCTGTCCATCCATCCATCAATCTTCAATCGTTTGTCCGAAGTCAGGTCGCGGAACTTGAATGTAAGCTATTCTAACTTCTGGTTTTCTTGATTTATAGGGTCTCATCTCTGTTCCTATGATATTTATCCAACAAAATACACAAGCAGTTCAGAGAGATTCAACAAATGTCCCAAACTTCCTGTTTCACCAAGGTAAACAAAAATATCTTTTTAAGTTTTTAATAAAATCTCAACTCAACATCATCAATAACAAAGCTACTTCTCCAGTGATATTCAATATTCTTGAAGGATTATACTGTTGAAAAATATACAGAATACAGGTGGCTAGATTGCTGTGGTCCAATGAATTATAGTTCTTTAGAAAAAAAATGGCCCTTGTTTATGATCTTTTTGCCCTTTGCAGTAAGGCTATCCCGCTGTTGCACCGCTGTGTCCCCGTGGATATCAGCTGCTATGCTGAGTTTGCCCAAGGATTCATCACATTTGTTAGTGACAACACTGTACTACGCCGGGTCATTGCGGGGGTTATGGCAAGCAAGGAGATCATCATGGGCCTTTGTGTCTTGGCTTTAGGTGTGTGGATGTGTTTGTTTTTTTTTCTGCTGCTCCCACAGCACTGCTCTAATTACTCGCTAGGATTCTGTAAGAAAGGAAATATCTGAAGAGGAGCTATTTTTACCAAAACAAAAACAGGAAATATCTGTTTGGTCATGCCATTGTACACACTGAAGTTTAGCCCACAGGCATCATTTTGAACTCCTCTTATAGGCACTGAAAAAGAGACAAAACTGATCCTATGTCAGATTTAGACGACTCTCCACCAAAACATCCTCTAATGAGTTGCTTTTGTCAGTCCCAGCTCACTCTGCGGCTCAGATTATTTAGATATACTAGCTATATCATTGTGTTTTATTCATGTTTGAGATAAAACGTATTTTTAGCAGACCTTTACAATGAACAGTTACTGTTAAATCAGCACTTTTCACCAGCAAGATGCAACTATTTACACATTAGGATTGTTTAACTGCTGTGTTTTTCCTCTCATGTAGTTCTGTCCCTGATCATGATGGTTGTCATTCGTTACATCTCCAAAGTGCTCGTATGGATTCTCACAATTCTAGTTATCGTCGGCTCCATAGGTAAAAGCATTTGTCTGTAAGGCTTTAAAGACTTGTAGCAATGAAATTCATCTTGGCTTTTTTTGAATATTGTGAGGTCTTATTCAGGTACTCGTAGTGACACCATGTGAATACAAAGCAACAGGATCTGCTGTGATCTTTCGTAGGCGGTACAGGCGTCCTCTGGTGGCTGTATGCTGATTACAGGCGTGCCCTTGAAAATAACACTACGTCAGCATTCGGAAAAGAAGTGGCTGCAGACAATGTCAAGGCCCTACTTGTGTATGCAATTGGCGCTACAATTTTCACGGTATGTCCCAACTACACATGTACAGTGTGTTTATCTTTTTTTGGGACTACCAGAAATGTCAGATAGGCTCTCACTCTACGCCTCCACCGAATGATTTTATTATAATACTAGAAATCTCTTGGTACGAACTTTTAGGTAGTTCTCCTGCTAGTGATGTTCTTCCTGAGGAAGCGGGTTGCCCTCACCATCTCCCTGTTCCATGTGGCCGGGAAAGTGTTTATCCATCTTCCCTTGCTGGTCCTGCAGCCATTCTGGACCTTCATCTGTCTCATGCTCTTCTGGGTCTACTGGATCGGTGTGCTTCTCTTCCTTGGGACTGCAGGTGAGATAAGAGAAGGGTTCCAGCACTGGCTCATGTGCATATTAATGTCAGATTCAAAACTGCATTTCCCACTAAGAGTGCTTTTTTTTTTTTTTTTTTTTTTTGGGTGCATATTTAGTGAAAAGTAGTTTTCAATTTGAGTGGATTACAGCCAAGGTTTTAGCAACGGATGTGTCTGTCATTCAATTTCCCAATCGAATAGAATATTAAATTTGTCCTTTCTGACATTTGTCCTGGTTTTGTGGTATGACTAAACTCCCACATCTGGAATCTTGTGGCAGTCTTGAAATGTGGGAGGATGGAAGTCAAAGAACCACTTCTCTTGGCATCTCCCACTTCTCTTTTTTTTTTTTTTTTTTTCTTATACAGCTGAATCTTAATTTAGGCCAAAGCAGTTTTAAAAACACTGACACAAGTAAAGTAAAAACTGTTATCTTCATCTATTATATGTATAGAAATATTAGATAAAATGTATGTTCTGAAATGAATCTGTTTTGAAGCATTATCATAGATGAAGTCATGAAATATGTTGTGAATGTGAATCTCAGATTGTTTCTACACTGTTAATGCTGTGGATAGTGTTTTGTTTTATTCTTTTGAATTGAGTTGTTGGTTGGGAAAAGGCAAGAGATTGGAGTCAGTGGTAGAGCTAAGATTTGAGGAACAGCAGTGAGCTGAGTGGTTTGATGAAGATGTGTATGAATTACATGTAAAAGTCTGTCGATCACAATTTTCTTTTAACTAGTCTTCAGATAGATTTCTTCAAAAAATGAGGAAGAACAGAAGTACGTACATTAGACACTCAAACCCACGCTTGCATTTTCCTCCCAGGAGCACCAGTAAAGAACAACTCTACAGGTGTGGTTGAATATCAGATGCAAGGGCCCCTTCAGTACTTGGTGTGGTATCACGCTGTGGGTCTCATCTGGATCAGTGAGTTCATTCTTGCCTTCCAGCAGATGACCATCGCTGGAGCTGTGGTCACCTATTATTTCACAAGGTATTTGCATTTTAGTGCATGTCAGATTTAATGTCGTATTAATCAGATAATTCAGTTTTTAGTTGATATCATTTCACTGAGGTAACCTCCCTTTACCCACCAAACTTCAGGAATAAATCCCAGATGCCAGCAACTCCCATCCTGTCCTCGATGGCACGTACCATCCGCTACCATCTGGGTACTTTGGCCAAAGGCTCCTTCATCATCACACTTGTTAAGATCCCTCGTCTCATCTTAACATACATTCACAGCCAGCTCAAAGGAAAGGTGAGCTCTGAAATCATGATCCTAAACTACACTTACATCAAGCCAGTCGGTGGCCGTTTATGTTTTTTTTTTTCCCTTTTTGTACCGTATATGCTGCAACATATGGTGTTGTTGACAGCACCTGAAAATATCTCCTATCTCATGTAGGAAAACGCCTGTGCTCGCTGCATGCTGAAAGCTTGTGTGTGCTGTTTGTGGTGTTTGGAAAAGTGTCTAGCCTACTTGAATCAAGTAAGTAATCTCAGACTGGTGGAACAAGAAAATACAGGCAGCATTTACAAGTAGATAAGTGGCCCTAAATGTAATTTGTTGATGTGCATAATTTCAGAATGCGTACACGGCGACAGCAATCAACAGCACCAATTTCTGCACGTCAGCTCGTGATGCCTTTGTTATTCTAGTAGAGAACGCCCTCCGAGTGGCTGCCATAAACACCGTGGGCGACTTTGTCCTCTTTTTGGGAAAGGTACTTCTGCGCTGTCCATTGAAACAACATATTTCATGCTATACTCTCCACCAAACCAAACAGCCTTCAGTGTTTTCTAACCAGCACTGAATCTGCGATCTCAGGTGCTCATAGTGTCATGTACAGCTTTTGCTGGCGTCTTGGCTCTGAACTACCAGAGGGACTACACCGTGTGGGTGCTGCCTCTCCTCATCGTCTGTCTGTTTGCCTTCCTGGTGGCCCACTGCTTCCTTTCTGTATTTGAGAATGTGGTTGACGTCCTCTTCCTCTGCTTTGCTGTGGACACTAAGTATAATGATGGCAGCCCTGGACGGAAGTACTACATGGACAAGGCCTTAATGGTGAGAGGAAAACATTACACATGTCGATGTAACCATGATTGAAATCATATATAAATATTTGGAAACTTATTAAACATCAGCCATTTTTCTTAAGCTCTTTTAAATTTTTTGTTCGTTTGTATTTTTGACATTATAAACAAGAGAAAGTCAACAACTTCTCTGAAACTCTGACCCCCCCCACCCCCACCCCACCCAGGAATTTGTCGAGAACAGCAAGAACCTGGATCGGTACAAGGCAGACAGTGGAGATGGACGGGAGATGAAGTCCATGGTGAGTTGGACAGCCTTTTGTAGTGTCATCAGTTAAGCCGTTTCAGTCCGGTAAGAAAAAAATAAAGAACAAAGTTGTGAAATGCTGCAAAAAATAGTTTGGTTCACATCTGTTATCACATTCATGGGAATGACCGTCAGATAACCACAAAGTCAGTCAATACTTCTCCTTTTTTTTTTTTTTTTCCTCTTCTTGTTCTTCCAGGCCCGTGCAGGGACTTTAGCTTGACCGACTGTCAGAAATATTTCAGACAACACTAAAAGTACTCAAGCTTTCTCCAGAATTTACCAGCAAATACTCCATGGATGTCTGTAAGATAACTACTAATTCCCTTTTCTACAGAAGATCCACACAGCTTCAGTAAAAAATACATTGAAATTTATAGTTTATTTTTGAAGGGGGATTGCCCGATAAAGTTTGATACAAATACTTTAAGCTAATAATAATTAGTAAAAACTAATCTGGGTTAGTGTTTTATTTCCTTTTTTTTGTATACCCAAGTATTCCCTTTTTATTGAGTTTTCCATTTAACATAATGTAAAAGATTTAATGATGTTTGACATATTTGTTTGCTTGTTGTTTTTTTTTCTTTTAATAGTGTTGGATGTAGTTAGTTTGGCTCACTGAATATCTGGAAATGAATAACTGTGTTTTTAAAAGGCTTTTCAAGTTGTTTATTACTCATTACATTTTATACTTAAATAAAACAGATTATGATCTTGATATTAGTCCTCAGTGTGTTTCTTCCCCAACCACACTGTACTGTAGATCAGAATTTCAACTTTCACATGTGACGTCAGCCTCTTGCTTACAGTCCACTTTGAAGTGACGATGAAATGCTTATTGACCTATTGCACATACATGTTACATCACAACCTTACATTAGCAAAACTGATTAAAGAACAAACGTGTTTAAATTTGTTTTACCTTTTTGAATGTTGCCCTGGGTCATTTTACTGCTATGAGATGAATAACAGTTCCTCTATTTAACCTATTAAATCTATTAACTCAATTGGAAAGACTGCTGGACATAAAGCGCTGGTATTGTGAGAAAGATTGCACCTTTTTGAAAATACTCAGCTGTAGGGTCTGACTTCAAGCACCTGGGGGCAGCACATGGCATAAAATGGATGAGAAATCCACTGTGTCGTCACCGTATTTGTCAGGCCCTTCACAAATAATGAAAACAAAATTACATTACAATGTCTCACCAGGACTGACTGGTTCAGGGTTTTCTAAATCCATTAATGGAAAATAAAGCACGTTAACATTTTTGGTTTCTCATCAGTTTTGTTTTTTTGTTTTTTTTTTTGACATCATTCCATATTTCATGCCTCGATTTAGTAAAAACCTAAATCAAAGTGTATACTGTGCACAGAGCCACAAAACACTGAAAAAATCATATGAACAAACCTTCACAGGGATTAATCTATTGGATAGTTGAAGAAAATTAAGTTTTAAAAAGCAAATATCTTTCCCATTGACGTTGACTTTATCGATTACATACAAACATACAAACACTGTGTCCATATAGACAGTATTGTCATTATTCAGACAATTTTATACTGCAGGAGGTAACTGTGCAGTATGTGAGGATATTTGGATCTTGGCCCTGTGTGTGTGCGTGTTTATCGTTCCATGTTGTAGCTTTACAATGCCGTGGTATCTGTCATGAGTGTAGAACACCCACCAGCTCAGAACAGTCTTTCTTCCATGACAGTCCTCGTGTTGAGTTTTCTTGTCAGGTGACCAACACATGAAATCTGTGTATGGTCTCGAGCAAAGTTTTTCTTTTTCTTTCTCTTTGTATTTGAGGCTCAGTTCAGACAACAACTTGATGAACTGCTCCATTGTTCTACAACTACACAAAAACCACAATGACCTGGAGGTACACTGATGTCACAAAGTTACTTCAGGATCCCGAGATACCAAAGTCAGATCCCATGACAAGTATTTCAGGATGCTGACTCGGCTCTCTCAGCATCCCGAGATAACTTAAGTCGGAATCCCGAGACATCTGGCCTCTTTTTCTTCATGTGCCATTTTATATTTATTTAGTCTCATGTCCCTTTTGGGTTGCCGTTGTACTTAACACATTCTGATGAAAGTATAATATGTAGAGTACAGCTTTCTCCCACAAATATGAAATTCAGTGCTAAATTATACAAGTTACCTTGTACAATGACAATGTTTATGATCATCTTAGTCATCTTAGAAATAGAGTGACTTGCCATAAATCTGTTCTCCAATGAGTGACTCCTCAATCTACTAATGTACAGATTACTGCTTCTACCCCTCCTGTTTCTTTCCAATCCCCTGTTGGCTCGGAACGAATCAAGCCACTAAGCAGTTAGAGGTTATTGATGGGAAACCTCTCTGTGTGCTGCTGTCTGCCGCCATAAAACTCTGACATGGCGAGCAAAGCGGACAGGCTCAAACATCCTTGAATTAATGGTTAGAGTTAATTAACCAAACCCATCACTTTTTACTTCTTGTAAAGGAAGATCCTGTTTTGATGCATACGAACATGCAATAGGTTTTATTTTGTAAAGTCAGCACATTATTTACAGAAGCTGGAGAAGGTTGTAGCCATCCTTCATGCGGCTCAAGTGGTCATTGAGGAGGTTCTCTGGATTGTTAAGAATTGTTTAGTGATCACTGGAGAGGCTGTACAAATGGTTTAATGGGGTTTTAGTCGTAAAAATGTTCTAGTGGCCCTTTATGGTAGTTCCTCATAGGATGCGGTGGTCAGTAAGGGGGGGGGGGGGCGTTCTAGGGGACTTTGAGGAGTGTGAAGGACTCTTTTGATCAGTGGGGATATACATAAATCTGGAAGATTTAGATGTCAGTGAGGAGGTTGAAGAGATACTTTCAAAGGATCAAAGACTTTTAGGGGGTTTCATGTTTTTAATCTAATGTTTGTAGTGGATCTTCAGGAGGTTTTGGTGATCATTCAGCAGTTCGCAGATGTATTTCGGAGGTTGTAGTGGTCCTGTGTAAGGTCATCTGTGAGGTTAAACAGGAGCTTTGCCGTGTTGTTATCTTTTACATCACCACGCTGAATGAGGCTATCATCTTTGGAGGAACACTGTTTATCACCTCATTACGATCTCACTCTATGAATCTTTGATGATGAACATATCTATCATAACATTACTGACTTTTTTTTTTTTTTTAAATAAGGCTAATGAAATCATGTTTCTTTGATTTATACTGGCCATATTTTGGAGTCTGGGTGAGTTTCAGTAATGTATTTCTTATTTACAACACAAAGTGTTGGAAATAAATTTTTTTATTTATTGGAGCTTCTATAATTTGTAGTCTTATAGCCCTATTTGATTTAACAGCACATTCCAATGTGCATAGCAATTTATTTGGAAAATGCATTGTATCCATCATCTTACTGTGTGCTCAGCATAGGTTGTGTATTAAATAATAATTTGCTACTTCACAGAAGCTCTCTTCAACTACTAAAGAGTTTACAACCATGAAACGTGTCCTGGCTTACCACTATAGGCATACAGATGTCTATTGCTCATGCTGACTCAAGCACAGTAACATGAGCCCAATGTGTGTGTGTCAAAGAGTGCATTGATCAAAAGTGACTTAACCATTAAGGTGAGCCATACTGCCTCCTCAGCAGCTTGCCCTGAAGACTCAGCTCAGACCTTTTCAATAAAGTCTGCATTTTGTTCACAAGCAAGACTTGAACAACAAGAACAAGCCCACAATGCTGCTGTAGACACGCTGCGAACAGAGAGTGAATAGTTTACAAACCCCAGAGAAATGACATGGATTAAAATCATCATTATTGAGTAAGAAGAAACTATCAATCTGTATATTACATCTAACAGCACATATAGCAGGCATTTACACCTCTCACTGCGACAATGCCACTAGAGTGTGGAAGTGATAAAAGAACCTGCGTCACAGAACATTGCTTATCCAAGAAACTGGATTTCCGAACACGAAGAGTGCTTCCTGCAATTTGAGGCTTTTTCCCATCAGTGCTCAGTCATTCTGTCTCCCCGCACACTGGCAGATCACTTTTTACCGTTGGATTGTCTCCAACAACAAGCTCCACTGTGTGTGGAAATTAGCCAATGAGATGGTATCTTTCTACAGTTCTTTCATGGTCAGCACAGACTGGCCAAGGATTTGATATTTACCCAGGGACTTCCCTATCTAGAGCAGCTGACAGGTCCTTTTGCCAACACATACATACACACAAATTCACGCATTGTTTGAGTTCCTGCAGTCTGCTTACACTGGACTGTATGTAAGACAGATTAAAAAAAACACAACTGTAATTCTCACCTTGAAAAAACACGGAAACAGACTTTATACAGGTCCATGAATGTGTCTCTTTCCTGCACTAATTAATTTAGTGTATGAGTTTGGGTCTGCACATTTTTATCTGAGCTGTGTATGCACGCATGCATGCACGTATTCAGGATTCAAGAATACACATGTATGTGTATTCTGTGGGTGTGACTCGGACTTATAAAATATTCACCTGTTCCTTTCCTACATAATGCAGTAATGTTCCCGCATACTGAACTCATTGCCTACAAACAAGCACCGTTTGTCACTCTTGACCACTGTAAGCTTTCTGTATCATTTAAATCATGCATAAATACATTAAACTCTGATGTTGTGTCAAATAGTTATATATAGTTAGTCAGCAATCAATGTACACTTTCAATTGGGAGCATAAAAAAATCTCTGCAGCTGGTCTTATCTTTTCCTAAATATAAGCACTACAGAGAAGTGAAACATTGGTCACACAGATGAGCAAGCTGTCACCCAAATAACACACGCGATGACACACTCAATCAAACATTGGTCAATATAGCTTTAATTTCAGCAAATCATACATACACTGTAAAAAATGCATCTGTATCATAACGTCTTAACACTATCGGAGCTGTGATGACAGTGTGTGATTGGCTGAGAGTGGCTACAGTGTCTGAGGTCATTAAAATGATTTGCATGTCATCACACTCATGAAAGAGCACACTGAAATATTTTCCAGTTCATAAGGTGAATTGAAATTCCAGGTTAAAAGGAATGAGGGAGGCAAAAAAAAAAAAAAAAAAAAAAGAATAAAAGAGGTCTTGGGCAGTTAAATGGCACTTTTCAGGTCTTAACTTGGAATTTCAGCATATGTTCAATTCAAAATGAAGCCAGACAGCAGATTAATAATCGGAAATTAATATAGTAAAGCAGGTCCCAGGCCTGCATAAACAGTCACGGGACTTATCAAGAATACACAAATCTGGGATGGGTTTCAGTTTTCAACCCTGACAGATATACACAATAAGTAGTTAGAGCAGATCAGGTACAAATCAAGCTTCTGAAACAAAGTAAAAGCAAAACACTGTAAGATGATCATCTTTTTTTTTTTTTTTTCATATAAAGCTGTCTAAACCAAAGCTTCCTCTAGCCAGTGTACTAATATATAAAACATTTTCAAATCCAGCAGAATCTAAGTGTTTACTTAACCGCTAAGTATCTCTGTGCTTCTCTACAATCTAGCTATCCTATGTTAATCTGAAATATGGCCTATGTAACACCATCATAAGAGGAACCCAGAACACGAGCCATACCAAAACACAACAAGCATCTGACCCTGACTCTTAAGCAGTGACAAGCTTAAGTCAGTCCGGTAAGCATGCGTCTCCGACTACTACTGCCATCTGTCCTCACCAATACAAGGCACACCTTCCCCCATATCCCCTGCCAGGCATTATCAACAGGTCTGCATGGCTCTCTGGTTTTTATTACTGTGCAAGAGATTTGTTCTGTTTCTGTGTGCTCACATAGCGCGCAAGTCCCACAAGTCTTACTGTATATCTGAAAATGTAAAAACATGTCATCTTCTTCTTCTGAGCTTACTGACATGTTAAAGGCCAGCAAACATATTTATCAGACAGATTTGTGGCTTAAGTAGTTTACGACTATACAAGCGTAGCTTTATCTGTACACGCTTGAGGCAATTTTTCAACCTCAAGCTCCATTTTGTCTTTGAGATCCACGAAGCTTTAGCCTCTGGTGCTAGACTGAAACAATACCACACAGTATTAGACATGCTACAACAAATCTGTTTCATCTTCTGTATTCATCCAATGATGGATTAGAAAAATATATAATATTTTTTCCCCTAACACAACCAGCCTAGCAGTAATTTGTCTTTCCTTGTTGTCAGGCCTTTGAGATGATTTGACTTCATCTGTGTCTCAATGAAAACAGCTACCACGTCAGTCCTGATTGTTATCCTACTCACACTGTTTTTTTGTTTTTTTTTTTGCCTTAATTCTCCTAATGAAGCATGTCTAAGTCTTATCTTGTTTCTTCACACAGTTACAGTCACAGTTACAAATCAAGATCAAAAGAAACTTTAAGAGTGCAATATTCTCTTATCTACATCATCAGCCTCCCACCTATACACAGGAGCTTTTGATAAGGGAGGATAAGGAAGGTTGGGAAATGAAGGAATGAAGAAGGGGAAATCTCTTTAACATTGTGCCTCAGGCATTAACACGCTCAGGCATCATAGTGCTGCACAAAGACAGGACATACTCGAAGACATAGATTGTCCAATGAAGGGAGAGGTCTTTGCTCAAGTGACCAAATCCAAAGCACCGGAGCGGTTGTCAAAGGTAGTCCTCATCATAATCTCTGGTTGTCTGACACACAAGTTAACTTGTTGCCATTAACCAATAATATTTTATACTTAGACAGGAAGAGAAATCATTTATGTTTGCCAGGATTTTTTTTTTTTTTTTAAATTATGAACAAACAATACACAGAGAGGAGTCCAAAGGCTGTTAGTACGATTAAGTATCTGCCTGGGGAGTCACCTAGAAACGTGCAGTTTGACCAAGAAAAAAAAAAGGTTTTCTCTTTTTTCTTTTTTTTTTTTCCTTTTTTTAAAATTACGACAGATATTCATCATTGTCGTCATCATCATCTTCATCTTCATCATCTTCATCGTCCATCCCAGCCTGGTCATTGAGGACAAAGGAATCTTCATCATCATCAGTGAAGAGAGAGTCTCCGCTGCCAAGGTCCCCAGAAGACTCCAAAATCACACCTAGAAACAGAAATAGGTATTTATTTTTCTTTTTCACCTGCCAAGAGTTGGATGACAGTATCAACGGACTGTACAGTAAATACCACCATCACCTTAGTTTTGTGCAAAATTTAGGAAACTGGCCTACCGCAGTCTGCAGGGCCATGGGTGCGTGAACCAGCCACCTCATTGCCATAGCGATCCACACACCAGCACTGTCCACTGCTGCTGTGACACTGGTGTGACCTGTAGAAGCCTTCCTCATCACAGGACGGCAAATACTGACCTGCACGCACATGCCAAAGCACACAGGCAGACAGTGAGTCCCGGTAATGGTCGTTTGTGTGTGTGTGTGTGTGTGTGTTTGCGTGTGACTGTCTCTCACCAAGGAGCTTTTTCCCGGCTTGCTTTTTGTTGATACTGGACAGCTCTGCTTTACAAGGAGAGTCTGAAAAGAAGAGACAAGGGAGTCTGGTAACAAACTGCAGAGGTCTGCTGTTCTGAGAGTGAATCTGTCTGTAGGAACTTTGCTTCTTTTGTGTACAATCCTCTTATGCTGTGATGTTTGTTAACCTGCTGCCTTTGCTGTCCCGAGTACTGAGCCAGTGACTCACCAATAAATGCTGTTTCATTAGGACCAAAAAAATAAACAAAAACAAATATCAAGTGTTTGGTCGAATACAAAAGTGTTCCAATGCATTACATTTCATAATATCACATTACTTTTTATTCTATATTACAAAATGCTGTAAATTGTTCTATACTAGTCCTAAAAGAAAATGACCTGGAAGGTGTAATTTCTTAAATGGGAGAAGATAGTTTAATTTATAGATAAGAGAAAAGCTCTGCTTCAATGCAACTTTAGACATCTTTTTGCAACTTTGTCCATAATTTCCATTGGTATTCACATCGCTAGGCTTTAACTAATTGCTGAAAACTGGGAAAATTGTGGCATTGCTGCATTTAAATCTGACAGGGAAGAAATCACAAGCACTCAGACAGTTCGACAGGTTGTAAGCAAACATGCAGTTCAGCCAATTATCTAAAACAGTTTTATTTGGAATGTAAAAGTAAGTGCACCCGAAACGATGACAGTAATTCCTCTTCATACAAGAAAACACACCTTTTTCTACGGGTCATATATCACAAGAGACAGAGACAGCAGAAGCTGAGTGTCCACCGTATTTGCATGTGTTGCGTATGTCGACGTGTAAATGTACTAGCTGGCCTGTTATTACATGCATCATACCATACCTGTGTACCTCTGGAAGCATGTGCACCACTCAGAGCTGGTTATAACTTTGTCTGCATGCGTATCACAGGACCTGAAGAATGCATCAGAGCACGGCTCATTCCTGTCCAGATAAAGACTCTTGATCTCTGATTGGTCCAGCTGAATGTCAAAGTTTGTATCCAGGCGGGAGAACATCCAGCCCAGAGGGTCCTTACAAACAGGGGATGCCCCGACCTCAAACTCTGCAGAGAGAGGAGAAGGTAAATGTGGGTATGTGTAGAGTAAGAGCGTGCGTGTTGTTGATGCATGAGCAAATGTGCACTCCGTATGACATGAGACATGAGAGGCTTTATTGTCATCGGGCTGCTGTCGGAGGAAATTGCGCTGGTACTCTCTGGGAAAGTCGGCTTTAAATATTCATGTGGCTTACTGTTCTTCTCCGGCTTCTGGATCTTGACTCTCTTGTGGTTGCCATTCTCATGCAGCACTCTGAACCAGTCTCTCAGGCGACTCACCACCTCCTTCAGGTCAGGCTCACTGCACACTGAGGAGGAACAACAGTAGTGATTAACGATAATAAAGCAATGCTTTACTGTCCCTGTTTGGAGATGAGGAGTCAGAGTCAGCTCCACCATGGGACAGCTGCGCTGAAATTTGGCGTGACGCCTCTGACATTTAATTAAGAAGAATTTAGTGTTCATTGCGCAGAATAGCCAACTTAGCAGTTTTAAGTCATGCGTGCCCAAATGTGTACCTTTCCGTTCTTCAGAACTCTGCTCAGGCTGAGGGGGGCAGGGACACATGCCAGGACACTTCACAGCGATCTTCTTCCCAGTGATGCATGCCTGGTAGTCTAACTTACACTGCGCAAGAGCAACAAAAGCACACACATTGGATAAGACAGAGGTGGAAGTAAAATGTAAAATGAGGATGTGTCTCATCGGGAGGAAATGTGACTGGTGAGCTCAGATGTTTCTATTATGGGTGAAAGATGATGCGAGTACCTTTGTGGAGTAGGTGTGGCCATCAGTTCCACAAACAGGAGAGGGATGAACCACAGGGCAAGGCTTGCACTTTGATCCTGGACTGTGGTACAAATTGGCATCTTTAAAACTAGAAAGATGATCCGAAAACATTGTATTTTTGTATTTGTATTTTGTTCACACACACACACACACACACACACACACACACACACCAACCATCTCAGTCTATACATATGAAATAATGACCACTGTCCCATTGTGTCCCATAATAATGCACTTTATTTATTCTTCCGTTCTTTATTCTAAGCCAGTCTTTTGTCAGCATTTTGTAGCTGTGATTTATTGTTGTGTTCTTACATCAATTTCAGAAATGAGACAAGGATTTAGGATTTATATGTGATTACTTTCTGATTTTGTTTTCAGTGTGTAACCATAATTGTGATGTTGCTAAGAATGGGAAATGAGGTCAGTATGGTGTTACTGTCCTCTGTCCAGTTTGCAGTGTCCTAGACAGACATACACACACAGAGCCCATTCATATCACTTGGCAGGACTTTGTGTCCGTTGTAAGGCAGTGCCAATGCTGGGGTAATTGGACTAAACAGTAATGTCACACAACAGTCACAAGAGAGCCGGGCAACCAGTGGTCAGGCTGGAAAATCAGAAAAACAGCCACCCCTCTGATATTGTTACTTATCCTGCCGTACGGAGAAGTGAGCAGAAGAAAGCAAGCGAGAAGAAAGGAGGTGGGAAAATTGCTTGTGGGTGAGCGTGTCCTTACCTAACTCTCCTCTGGCTGACACAAGTGGCGGTCTTATAATCCTCAGCCACGCACACCTTGTGGCGGCTGCATTTGATCTTCAGACAAGGGTCCTTGGCTGCATCAAGACCTAAAAGCACCAAACATCCATATTACATGAGAACTCAAGTATATTTATGTGTCCTGTTTGTGTGAGCATGACCGAAACATCCTTCCTGGAAAGACTTGAAAGCTCATGGGAATAGATGGACAAACACAAAATCCCTTCAGGCCACTTGGCTCCTTTTTTTTTTAGAGATTTTAGATCAATCATCTCCAGTTAAGATGTAATATGTAGTTACTTTGGCTTCTCAACAAGTCAGCATGTTCATTCACCGTTACAACTGACGTGAAGGAGAACTCAAAGCCATGATACTGTTTGGTATCCTTACAGCTAAAAACAGATGGAACTGGTTACAGAGGCTTCTTCTGACTCTGCATCAGCCTACAGCAAGCATCCGTCTTCCTGTGCACTCCTCAGGCTGATCTGGTATCAGATCCTACAGCCGCAAGCCATATCTGGCTTTTAAGGTAAGAGTGAATTTTAGATCTGAATCTTAGGCAGAGGGTGTGATCTTTGTTGGTACAGCTGAGTTGGCTGTTTCTTATCGCTTGTCGGCATTCAGACTGACACCTATGAGCAACGTTCAAGAGCCACCGCTGATCTCAGAACCGTTTGTGAATGACCTCTGCTCTTAAGAACCTTACTGTAATCCCTAAGCAGCTTTGGCAGATTATCCCGCTTCCATCCTCAAACGCTTTATCTAATGCTATTGTTTCCCTGACATGTGTGTGCGCATGTGTGTGTGTGTTTGTGTTCGGAGGCGTGTGCGAGTTTGTTTGAGGATTCAGTGATCGGTAGGAGTGACGGTGTTGATGTCCTGCTGTGCCTTTATGTGTGAGTCATTGTGTAGACACTCGCTCCATAAATCAGCTGGTTGGTGAAATGAAAGAAACAGCAACAAAATTCATAGAGATGAAATTGTGAAAACAAACAAAAAAAGTTGTGAATGTAAAATATTATCACATTCCACCATGTTTTACTGTGTTGTGTTACACTTCTGTTAGCGGTTTATGTTCATTTTAATCAGAGCAGCATGATGCAGGATATGACATGAGCTCATCACCTTCTTATCTCACTGCTGCTAAGACTTAATGCTTAATTGGTCACCACATGTTTCAAGCTTTAAAACATCTGAATTCGTGGGAATAGACAGCATTTACTGGACATCAATGTTTGAGGAAGGCAAATCATTGTAAAAAAAAACCAAAAAATTTCAATAAAATTTGGTAAGCTATGCCAAGGAACCAAAAATTCAATTTTTTGAGAGGATCGCGTGACATCTGTTAAGGACTAATTTGCTTGTGACTCCAACATCAAATTTGTACATTTTCAACCACTGCTTCTACTTTATCATCCCAACTGAACTTAGAAGACAACAATTGTGGGAAACTTTATGTCACTGTTTTCCTCAAGTCGGTTGCTGGTGTGACCTATTCGGCATAAATTTCCATTTCCATTCTAGTAGATGCAAATGTCATGTAAATAATGGCTTTGACTTGTTTGTTCTATCAATAGTGTGAAAGTGTGTGCATGTGTGTTTGAATAATGGCAGAGCCAGCTCTCTGTCTCATTCTCACCTTGATCGAAGGGCTTGGATGGAGTCCATGTTCCAGGCTCCTAAAATAGAGTTAACCAACATAAAATCATTGGCAATACTGTTCACATGAGCGTAAATAATAAAGTGAGACTATTAGGCAGCTGTATACAAACCTCCACTTCCTTTAGCAGAAAGCATTATGAGACAGAAAACAAAAATACATTTTAATGAGTTCTTTCTTTCTGAGAGGAAACTTTGCATAATGAAATAAAACAGATGGAAAGAGACACCAAAACACCTTTAATTGCAAACACATGGTGCATATAATTAGTCCAGATAGCATCGATGTGTTGACAGCCGCAGTTTGTTGTTATGTGCAACAGTCCTACTGTGTGCATGTGCTGTTCATCCCTTATACCACCCAATGGAATTGTGTATAAATACAGCACATGGCATATACACAAAACACAACAAAGGGAGGCTCTCTAAAGCGACTGAAATCTCTAGGTAATGCTTTTCAGCTGTGCGTTAATTACCACACATGTAAGAAAATGAATGAATGTGCTCTTTACAGTGAAATGAAGGGATGATGTTTCCAGTGTCAGTAAAGCAGGATCTAATGTCAGGCTCATTTCTAAATGTAAAACCTAAATACGTGGTCTGAAACCTAACTCAGCGAGTGATGCATCTGATTGCCTCTGTTCATCATTAACACTAAAACTAATGATTAGCTGTCCAGCTTTGTCAACTCCAGTTATCAAAACCCTTAAAGAGTTGTTTTGCAGTGATAATAAGTTCTTCATTTCAGCAAACCACAGCGTTTCACAACACTAATTTTAGAAAATGGATCGAAGACTTTAATCAGACTACATTATGGTTTCAAACAGATGTTCCTGGAGTACATTTTTACTCTCTGTCTTTACATAGAGACACACCCATCTGTATCTATCTCTAACCCTCAGTCTGAATCCAGCAGTCTCCAATAAATCTCAACAAGCGCTGGTTAGAGAGACACTCCGGCGTCTTTTCCTTCTAACAGATATAAACTGTTCTTGTTATCTCATCTTTTTTTTTTTTATCATGAACTTTCACTCACACACACACACACACCCTGTTTACCACTTACTAAGTATTGCATTGACGTGCAGGCATTTTCGAGACCTAACCCAACCATAACCACAACATGCATGATGGACGTTGTTGGAAGCACGTTACCATAGTTACGACTGGATCAACTGATTTACAATCTGATAACTAGCTTTAAAGTCGAGCACAAATCAATAAATATCCAATTGCCATTTTTCTCTGCAGCAAAAATACCAAGATGACAATAAAACTGCCCAAGAATGAATAAAATATAAATATTGACTTGTTTGAGCTACAAATAACTATCCAATATCAGATTTACCTCCTGACTATTATTATCTAAAAGATTGAAACTACATGTGTGTAACTCATAAGAGAATCAATTACTCAGTCAGAAAGAAACATATTCTCTTTCTTTCTCTCCAGCGTCCCGTGCCTCTTCACCTTTTGCTGTGTGTATTCACTCCGTGTGTGTGCGTGTTGATTCATTCACCTCTATGTGCCAGAACAAATGAGAAAAAGGAGGGAAGTAAGAGGAGATAAAAAATCTTCTCAGCATAAATCCCACACTGTAGTGTTTTTATCCAGCCAGCAGAAGCTCCGTGTTGTCGATCTGCACATTTTGATGCTGTGAAAATCTCCCACAACGGGATGCATTCAATTCAAATTTAGGGTAAAATTCAAAGCCAGAAATGAATTCTCCCACCTTTGGCTTCCTTTGGAACCACACAGTATTTGCTGCTGTGGTTGAGACAGCAGAGATATGAATTGTGAATCAGGGCAGGCATCATAACAGCAAGTATTCGGCAGCTGTCACTCAAGTTGCAGAAAGCAAATAAAGAAGAGCAAAGCTAAACGTGCTAAATGTGCTCCTGAAAAGGTCTTTTTAAAAGCTAACAGCTTGTAATAGTTGTTAAATACAATCACAATGTATGTCCTGTTACACGGGGACAGCAGAACTGCTGTCATTAAATATGATGGGGACATGACCAAGTTCAGCTTTTAGTCCAATGTTCCAATGTTCTCTGTCTCTGCAGCGCTAGAAAGAGTTATTGTTGGTTTATATTAAGTGTTGTTGTACTGGAGAGTCCTGCTTTGAGTTGTTGAAGTTTTGCAAACTTTAGTTAGATTTTTTTTTTTTAAACAGGTTGTCAATTTTCACCCAGGGTGCTGAAGTACATCAGCACCTTGAGCAATTCAGAGTTTCCTGGATTGTCAGCTGCAGAGGAAATACAAGGACATTTTCTGATCTTCAGCTCATGACTCTAATAAATGCTTTTTCTGCCTTTCTGCCAAAAACCTATGGTTGACTTGGACATCTCATATTATCTGTTGCACGACTTTGACTGTCAGGGACCTCTGCCCATCTAAACCTTTGTGCTCTGGCTTTTTTTTCAGCTGTACTAAATTACTCTTGTCATTAGTTGCTGCCCTTTCTGACCTTATTCACCTTCAGTCAGTATGAAAAGAGCCCATATTTTAAATCTTCACAAAAATAAAGTCAAACAATTGTTTTTGTTGAACATTGCTCCTTTCCAGCAATGCGGACTGTGGGGACTGAATAATGAGAACATTGCATTAATGGGGCCAGGCCTTCGAAACCAGTCAAGACAACAAAAGTGCTTGCGGTCTGATTCCTTAATGGAATCAACAGATACACACAAACACAGACACACACTAAAACAAACATACATATGTAAGTGTGCACACACACACACATACACACACAGAGCTCTACAAACAAACTTATCGCCACAACACTGGCTGTAGTGCCAGAATCTGTCAGCACTACAAAACATCAAATAACTGGATGTGCACTTTGCTGCACATGCAACCAGCCACCCACTTTTCCCAAAAAGAAAAGAAAAACAAAACAGAAATCCTACAATTCAACAATAGCTCTAATGGCCTCCTGAGAGTACACTAAAAATAGCATCTTTTTAATTTATCTCTCCATCTCTTTCCACCCCTGTTCATCTCCGTCCCTCACAGATAGCACACTTTTCACCTCATGCGGACCGAATCAAACACTCCTGTGTGCTCAGCTATGTTGGCTAGCATCCTAATTTTCTACTCTTCATTAATTGCAAAATGGCCAAGTGTAATATCCAAATTGCAAGAGCTGCATTTTTTTCGGCGAGGGTGAACTGTGACTCAACGTAGCTTTATAAATAAAGCATTGTGGTGCCACAGAGACAACCTGGCCTACAAATCATATTCCCCAGACGTAGTGGAACATGGTTGGTACAGACATCAGCAAAAATCACATCATCTCCATCATCTTGTAAATTTAAAAATGACCACTGCACACATTAGTCATAGGGCAATTGCAACTTTCATAAAAAAAATATCCCTCCTAATTGTGTCCTAATGACTTCCTTCTCTTCCCCAACTCCTAGCTACCTCCACACTGAAATCTAACAGGAAAAATACGTGAGTGTTTTCACTGTACTGGCTCTGCTTGTCTTGCTCAAGCTTGTCGCATGCATGCATGCATGCACAAACACACAACTCCACACTGAGGTGCTTTGAAGTGGAAAAGGCCTGAAGCTCTCTACCTTCCCTACATCATTCATCCTCCACAACACAAACAACACAGGGCAGACATGCATGGTAACAACAGACAAAGAGAGAGGAGAGGGGAGGATGAAAAGGTGTGATCTGCCCTAATGAGGAGTGATAAACAAGAGGCAGTAAATTTACTCATAGTCCATACAATTAAAAACCATGCATGCCATCTCACATCATTCATTGTCAAGCACGTCTTCCTCCACAGCTTATCTCTGCACTCTGTGGCGGTGTGTAAGATAGCCAAGGTCCAGCACACAGAGCAGAATGTCTCAAAAATTGAAATGGCAGTGGCGCAGGAGAGACAGCCCCAGGCCACTCCAGCCACCCTAACAGGACTTACAGTACATCAGTGGCCAACATCTTTTCTAGTGCACTTAGCAGGAGACCCACTTACGGCTACTGCTAAAAAATTAAAGTGACAGTACATGTCTGAAATGTAAACTAGCACTTTGAGTGCAACTCCAGACTTTCATTCCAATTGAAGATTTGCAGACATCGGTATTTCAACTTCTGCCACAAAAAATAATCACACTTTCCCCTCTCGAAGAAGATGGAGTCCTTAAAACAGCACCATTGAATAGCACTAGCTCAAAGATGACGTCCCTCATTCGTAACAAAGCTGAAATGTTGAAATGCAAAGTGTACGTTTGTTTAAGTCCTTCCTATTAGCAAACGCTAAGTTTTGTTGCACCATTAAACCCTTCTCAGCCAACAAAGACCTAAGTAATGTATAAAGTGTTTGCTGTGAAAATTATTTTGCACTAATACTTAAAACTTAAAAAGAGCAGGCTAGTGAAGAAAAAAAGACTGCTAATCTGTTTATCCTGGATAAATGTGTCTGTGAATCTGTGTATGATAACCTGACAGATGGTAGATTCTTGGCATGTTTACATTTGTGCTCTTTGGGTTAGGGTTAGGGTGGTATTATCATATTTCAATTCAATTCATTATGTTTACATCTTTATTAAAAATTATTTTCATCGAGTGTTAGTTCAGACATGACAACACTCATCTTTTATTCCTCGCAGAGATGAACAATGAGTAGCCTACAGTGTTATTGAGATAGCACGAGCATTAACCCAGACTTAAGAAAGCCACTCTAAACTTGGCAGTAATCACCAGCCCCTGTGCAAGAATTTGTTTTTGTGGTGCACTTGATTTGGTGACGTTTAAATTAAAACTAGTCCAAGTTTGAACGCCTTCAAAAGCATTAATATAGGCTTCGAAATTATCAAAATTACTCAAAAAAGTACAATTTACAGGACTTGTTCACAGGCAATGCTTCGCTTGACCCCACAGTCAGTCACATATTTCTGGTACACAGCGAATACACGGTACCTGACAATACTGTGACAGTTTTGACGCAAGTTTGATGGGGCCGTATTTATGCTGGAGTTACGGCCTCTGTGCCGGTGTAAACAAAATGGGCAGCAAACATGCATAAAATAAAATGAATGCATCCTTCAAAAGTTTTTACTGACTGCATAGCCTCACAAACAGTACTGATTCATTTCTATGTGAAACAGTACAAAAGAAAAAAACAAAAAAGACAAAACACCTCACAATCGGGGGCTCACCATTAAAACAGGAAATGAAAGGCATGCACACAAATAGAGCACATCATGCTGCTCATGTGCTCTACTTCAATTTCTAAAGTATGAGCCTCAAGGTTAAAACACAGATATGAATGCACACAGAGCCTTCACTTCACTCCCCCAGCTACCTTTTATCTTTTCTTTCAGTCTGTCAACTATACCTCCCTCTCAGGTATCTATCTATCTATCTATCTATCAATCAATCAATCAATCAAATTAATTTGGGGGTATCAATACATCTATTTAAACATTTATCAGTCCCGTTCCAGCTCGTTCTCTCACGCACACTCAGCCAAACAGCACAATCTTTGACTCACTCTATTTAGCTCAGAGTTCAGCTCATCTTAAATAGCACAGAACAAGGCCAATCATTCCCTCACTGGCATTCGGTCCTGACACCCTATTTACATAATCCAAATCCAATAGTTGGATTTGAGGAGTATCACATGGGTCTACCTAAGCTGATGGATTCACGGGCAGGGAAAGTGAAAGTCAGAAAAAGCTTGACCGTAATTACTCATACAACATGAAAATGTGTATGTCTAAAACAAGAAAAGGGTGTTCAGCATTAAATCTGAAAAATAAAAGTAACGTTGCTTGCTTTCTCAATGTGTCTGTTCATGAAAAGAGAAAAAAATGTTTGTGTCTGTTTGTGTGCAGCAGGAACTTAAAACCAACCACTTTAGTGTTAGTATATTTTCTCTTGTCCATTACGTTAGCCTTGTTGTACTGATCTGTACTGGCTTTATCTGAAATAATATATAACCCCCCCCCCCACACACACACACACACACACACACACACGTTTAAAGGTATTCATGGTATTCATCATGACAATAAGTGGCCTTATATAAACATGTTAGGGTGATGGTGGCTGACAGCACCTTGTTGAAGTCCACCAGTGAAGACACTCAGCAGCATAATCAACCAGATCAGCTGCTGCATTAACTGAGAAATTCAACTTCTCTCCTATCTTTGCATCATTGTAAAAAATAATAATAATAATAATAATAAATAAATAAACGATAATTGTCCCAGTTGGGGATAATTCCCACAGAAATGCAGCCTATGTAACACGTAGAAAAATAAAGAGAGTCTCTGTTGGTTTGCTCTTCACTTCCTTATGGCAGGTGCTAATTCCTGAGCAAACATCCCATCAGGCCTCGGAGCTGCAGACTACCTGCACATAATTAGGCCATTCCTCTCGGACACCCAGGCCATGTGTGCCTTCCGCAGGCCTCAGTTACGACTCCAGCACAAGCAGAAGGATCAGGCCGGCATCGTTAGTGCATTTACTGCCCAGACTAATGAACATGTGACGAACACCACAGCTGGGCCGGTGACGCGTCGCCCGGACATTACGAGGAAACGAGGAGCGCATGATCACCAAAAAAAAGCAAAGGTGGCTGAAGGCAGAGAGGAAGGGGGAGGTGGGGGGTTTCACAGGAGATAATAAAGAGGAGGGGGGGGGTTAGCGAAATAGACCATTAATATTACTCACATCCCTGAATTTATCCCATCTCCCAGCGAGCCACTTATCATCCAAAAAATTGCCGCTGTCGGAGCGAGCGGAGACGCGTCCGAAGGCGACGGCGCACACACACAGCAGGGCGACGCTCAGCATCTGCGGACACACAACAACAACATCAACAACATGGACAACAAAAAGGCAGATCAGTGCAGGACACGGCGGCTGAGCGGACGCGGTGATGCGGAGGTGCGTTTTTCTCTCCTACCTTGTCGCATCAGCTGCTCTCCAGACTGGATGTGCTCGCTGCCGTTTTCTGTCACCAGTAATAGCAGCCCTCTCTCTCCCTTCCTCCCCCTCTCTCTCTCTCTCTCTCTCTCTTCCTCTCTCTCTCTATGCGCAGCACGGATCGGGAGCGCGCATGGCGCCGTGCGCGGGCACTGCGTTGTGTTTTTTGTTGTTGTTGTTGTTGTTGTTTGTTTGTTTGTTTGTTTCTCCTCTCCCTCTCCTCAGTCAGCAGCCTTGATGGCTCGCTGTGGGCTGTTATCAGGCCCAAGTGCTGCCCACTGATTAGCTCTCATGAAGAAACTGTGCAATCCTCTAAGAAGGGCTAGATTTATAACAGCAGGACTAAAGGAGATTTGTATGAATGTTTCCCAGAGGTAGCAACGAAAACAACAAATAAAACACATCCTTAAGGTCAGCATCAACTCCTCATGTGTGCTGCTATGACAGTGTAAATTCAGATTATGTGGGGCATGGCCTCCAGGGTTTAGCCTCCTATGTGTTTCCTTCGTATATGTCATGTCTCCGCTCTGCTCCAGCCATCACACCGGAGCCGCTCAGGCTTGTTTGTACAGTAATGACTCATGAAAGAGTTTTGCTCACATTCCTGGTAAAGGTTAGTTCAGGACTGTAAATTGATGCATCAAGATAACACGGTTTCTTTCAGAAATGGCCCACTCTGGATGATTTGTGGAGGTGGGTGGAATCGTTCCCTCTTCACTTAGTCCTTTCTGGGACACCCAAACCCCCCCAAGAAAAAAAACATTCCTCCTCAGCATGGTTGAGTGTGTTTCAAGAGGGAAAATGACTACTTTATTGTACGTGGCTGCAATAGAACACCACAGGGGCTTTTCTGAAGATTTGGCGCACAACTGGATGCAGAGAATTGTTTTTGTACATTGTGAGTTGCCAAATTAAAGGAATAAACAGAATGGCTTCAGCACATCCTTGAAGAATCTTGAACTTGACTGGTTAAAGCAATGCCATTCATCTCACTTTCCTTTTTCATTTTCCCTCACATTGGGTTCTGAAGACGTCGGTGAAGAGTGTTGACATATGCTATAGATGGTCAGCTGCACCAAAACTGATTTGAAGGGCCATAGCACATGAGTCACACTGTTTCCATACTTCCAAAACTCATATTAAAGCAACGTTAAATTTCTCCAATGATTTATTCAGTAGTTGGCCAAGGTCAAGATGTGGTCAGAGAGGAGGATGGTGGGAAAATAAAAGAGCAAACACCATGCAAATGTGGAAATGGCAGGCAAGTTAGAGCATATTCAAATTATTGCCAGGCTTTTCACAGAGAGGCCCGGTGGTCAGGCAGGTCAGGATGTTATTATGCATAGTTTCTGTAGAAAACCAACCTTGACCTCAGCCTCACATATTCATCTCCAAGGCTGTATAAAAGACAAGTATGTTTGTGTGAGTGTGTGGGCTTGTGGAAAGGATGCCACGATGCAGCTATTTGAAAGTCAAATTAGAAGTATGAAGCATGCACAGCTGCATCGCGGAGATACACAGAAGGCTGCTGAGGAGCTAAGGCACGCACGCATGCACAGACATTGAAAAATATACGGTGCGCCTTCTGTGCTCATTCTTACCGGAAGTGCAACAAATGTAAACAGGAAATTGATAGTATAGAAGTCAGTGCGGTCGGAAGAGCAGGAGACGACAGCCTACTTTGAGCTGCTTTGTTCTCTCAGATCTGCTTTTGATTATGATAAATATAGTTGTGAAGATGGTGGCATGTGGGACTGTGTGTTTTGTTTTGTATGTGTGTGTGTGTGTGTGTGTCCTCCAGTGCAGGGGGCTCATACATAATTCAGTCTAAGACATTAAAGATGTAGATGTGGTCAGAGACATATGCAGGAGAGACACAGAGTGCTCTCTCACACACGCACACACACACACACACACACTCATAGACAGACTTCCCGCTCTAGTTTGATTCAAATGTTTTTTCTCCTCTAAGTTAATTTATGAACATAGTTGACTTGGCTGCTACATGGACCAAGACAAAGAAAGCTGAAGAAAAATAGAACAAAAACAACATAAACTGTGGCTGTGTGTGAAGGGGTGCATTTGGACGGTAGAAGCATGATGTGTGTCTCAAGGAACAACGATTTTACAGCCCAGTGAGTTTGTCACTGTGCACCTGCTCACTGAGAAGGTGGGAGGGAAGAAACGAAGGAAAAGAGGAGATAAGATGAGAGGGTTTGGGGTAAAGACAAGCAGAAAATCCATCAGAAGTGAATTAATTAATTCATGTAAAGGAATTTATTCACCATTATTAAAAAATAACAACACAGAGAGCTGTTTCATGTTACACAAAAGCATTTTTAAAGCACCGCTGTGTATTATTTCTTTATTAAGCATGTGGTTATCCAATCATTACATACACATCTGCTACATAAACATCTCATTCCAAAATCACAGTTAAATAATGTGCAGCTTTAACAGCTTCCATCTTTCTGTAGTCAGGAACTTGTTGAAGAATCTGAAGTTAGGGACGTGATGCACTTTAGACAGTAGTGATCAGTAGCGACAGGTGATGTCTCAGTTCATTCCAGAAGTGTTGGATGGGTTCTGGACTCTGTGCATGCCAGTATCTTTCACCATTTCTTCATGGATTGCACTTCATACTCAAAGGCATTGTCACCACCAATCCGAAAGAACAACAATAAGCTTTTTTCTGAATAAATGGAGCAGAAAGTCATGGCGGTGTGACAGGAACAGGACTCTGAAACCAAAGCCTCTAAATTCATTTTCCCATCATTTATTTTACTATACACACCTGGAGTTATTGTTCTATATTGTTGATGCCTCAGTGCTATTACAGCACTGTGGCATCAGTGCCCATCTGTGAAAAACAGCCCAGTTGTAATCATATGTAATCAATCAAGCAGCCCACTCGCTGTTTCACTCGTCGGATGCAGCTCCCATTAATATACTCTAATGGGATGAGTGTCACTCAAACAGTATTGCATATGATTAAATTACCATGTTGGAAAAATTGAACATTATCATAATAAAAGGTGCCCACTCTTTTAGCTCTGCCGTGCCTCCTTTGTCTCTCTCTCTCTCTATCATGACGAGGGTAGAACGGTAATAACCAAAAGCTCAACAAGGGCTCAGCTGAGTCTGAAGATTTAACTGTGTTTCATTTCCAGAATGGCTGTCTTGCAACAGTTCTGTTCAAAATGGAATCCATTGTCAGCGTAAAGGTCTTTTAGGTTTGTACATTATTCAATTTGTTTAGTCCACAATTTTGTGTGTGTCTGTGTGCACATATATGTAGGTGGATGGGAGTGAGTTTAGTTCATACATGACTGTGTGTGTTTGAGTGCGACATACGGAGTTGAGAAAGAGAGAGAGTGTGTGTGATTGTGTGTGTAGAGGAGGCTGGGAGGTGGATTTGTTATCTTGCAGAGCAGACGTTTCGAGCATAGCTGTGACTATAGGGTCAGCGTGAGTCCTCTGTTTCAGCCCCAGGATGAAATGCTAATAGCACAATAATGACAGAGAGGGAAACTGCAAAGTGAAGATAAGGCCGACAAAACAAGAGGGCCATCGCTGAGAGGGTGATTACAGAGCCAGGGAGGGAGCATAAGTGAGAAAGAGAAGCCAAAGAGAGAAGGGAGCTGGGAGTCTTATAGATAATTGATGGATGGTTGTTTTGACCTGTGGATTCCTCTAAGTACTAACATTTCCAGATGACACAGCCACCAAAAATGATAAATCTGTCCTTGTTATGTTTTGTGTCTGCCATGACTGACTGTAACCACGAGGTCCTGGCTTTCCAGTCAGAACGTCTGATCTGGAGGAGCCAGAGTCCCACAAAACATGTTGAAGTTGGTGCGTATAACAAGCTTCTATGTGTCCATTCCAACGAAAGGAAAAACGCTATTTAAAAGCAGAAAGCAGCCTAATTTCAAACTTTACCATGTAGGCACTGGAATATTATGACTTGACTAAGACACTGCAGTTTTTAGATGGTGTTTGCTTTCCCCCTTGTGGTGACTATTTAATATTACAACTGCAACAGGCCTTCAAAATGATTGTGTGTGAAGTGTGATTGTCACTGTCACAGGGATAAGTGCCAATATAACATTTAATCTCACTATATTCATGTGACATTTGTGGCTGATCATTTTTAGTGGGATATATATAAAATTAAAATTGACATGTTGCTGTTCATGAAGCCACTTTACACAAAATGAAGACCTCATCTGTCGCTTAGTCCACCAGTCCATCACAGGGCCAACACACAGAGACCAACAATCACTCACACTCAGACCTACGGACAATTTAGAGTCACCTATTGACCCAAACATGATGTCTTTGGATGGAGGGACGAAACCCACACAGGCGCGGTGAGGACATGCAAACTCCTCGGGAATTGAACCCACGATCTTCTTGTGGGACTGCCGCAGAACAGAACTGCCTTTGCTATACTGGAAACTAAATGAGTTGAATTAAAATAAGACATTAACACATTGTTAACAAAACACTAATGCTACTGTCATCACAAAATACACTTGTGTGACAGCTTCCCATTTATTAATTCACAGAACTGCTTTGCAGTAGAGTCGTGCTCCTACGGTGCACAAGTGTGGCCTTCTGAATCTAATGAACACTCTGCCTTTAACTCTGCAAATATGTTTAGCATAATAGCCAGTCTGGTTTCATCATGACTCAATCCACCGAGTCCTACACTGCAAGCTGTTGCTAAAGCATCGACAAAGAAAGAAGAGCCAAGAATGAACGACATAGACAGCAGTTAAAGTGTTGAGTGCAATTGGCGAATTATGTGTGGAAACATTAAAGTTAGTTCTCAAAAATAACATTTTCACATTGAATTTCCTCATTGAAAAAGTAATGTCTAAAATGAAGTCAAATCTCTAAATGTTGGACAACTCCACCCTGATAATGCACATTTCCACACAACAGCAAAAGGATCAGACTCTTTTCAGACTGAATGGTTGCAAACTCTACAAACAAAAGATTTGCTCCAGCAGCTACAAATAAGTCGGCTTATTCATATTTCACCAATACTACCACCAGGCTGTCCTTTGTGCTGACATACCTTCATGACACCGGATTCCTACCTTCCCAAATGGGGGCATGATCTTAGATAGATAGATATACTTTATTTATCCCAGGCTGGGAAATTGCATCTTCTCACCACAGGTAGAGCACTCACTCTAAACTCCCATGTCCCATCCTTGACTTGTGACAGAATATTTTCTCTCTCCAGCTATAAAACATTCTCTGTTTAAAAAATCCCATCTCTTGCCTTCGGATGCTTGCTTGTCTTCAAAGGCCCTCAGTCTAAGGCTTTATCAATGCTCAGTTTGTGTTGGGAGAGGCTCTTCTTTAGGAGAGGTGTTGATTTAACGCAATAGTTATTTTGGAGGCTGTAGTTTGTGGGGCTGCTGAATTATTAGATGATAGTAAGGTGTTTTCAGACTCATATCCATGAGTCATTAAAGGTAGAGTAGATGATACACACACAGACACACACTAAGTATAAATCACTTCAGCCTCCTAAATTACCTCCAAGTTGAATTAACACCCTACTAAACCAAACTGAATATTAGAACCTCCATGAAGGTGGGTGTTATTTCAGGACTAATGTGTTGTGTATTACATTTGCAACCATGTGAAAAGGATTATTTTGCCATGTAAGATCAAATCAAATCAGATTTTATTTGTATGGCATTTTCATACATAAAAGCAACACAAAGTGCCTCACAGAGGCTAAGACCAACAAGGGGGAAAAACAAACAAACAAACAAAAAACCCCCAACCCTCCCAACGTCACAAATACACACAGAGACATTCAGACACACACACACACACTCATACGCACAAGTTCACATGTGTGGATCTTATACTCACTGACCTTGGCTAGATATAAAAACATGAATTGTTTTCATGGTAGGCTGCCTGTGTGTGGGGGAACTCACGGTGAAGGCAGGGGTCCAAGATTCAGGCAGGCAGATCTTTTTTTCCTCTTCAATAATCTCAGATTTTTCAATATTTGGCCATGTTTGCCGTTTGTTCCTGCTTGTGTGTGTAGTTTAATACAAAATCAGAATCAGAACTTAGAGAACTGTGCAACAAACAAAGGGGTAACAAAAATGAAGTACCTTGCAGAATACACGCAGGTGGAGGCCAAAAGACAACAATGGAAGAGGGAGCATACTGCATATACTCTGTAATTAGACAAAGCGGTGGTGCACGAGGAAGGGAGTGCACTTCATGCATTCCCAATGCCAGGAGCAATCATCTGTCCCCTGGATGGGGAGATCTTGGCAGTCTGTATTTCAGATGTCTCTCCTTAAACTGTCAGTCATGTTATTTCTGGTTTCAGCAAAGCAATTTCATGTACTATGCTTTAAGTAACGAAACAAAAAAAAGAAAAAAGAAAAGTAAATCAGCTCTTAACATCTGGAGAATGTCTGAACTTGAAGATACCCACATACACTATAATTTTGAACATAATAAAATCAGTGCCTTCATCGTTTTTCTTTGTTTTTGAAGATGTATTATTTACCTGGAGGCCCTGCCTGCTCCTTTCAGCCGACAGATGTGGCAGAAAGAAAACTGTTCCGTTTACCTTTTCAGAGTCACCTGCCTCAGTAAATGACTATCTGAAAAATATACTGTAAAATATGTCTCATATAACTTTTATCTGAATCTTTTTTTTTTTTTTTGGCTTTGGCCTTCATGAACATGACGAGGGAGCTGCCCTAATAGCAGAGTATACAAATTAAAAGTGAAATTATCTGTATTTTCATATATCCACTCTGGATGTGATGCTTTATGGTGTTGACACAGTGAATTTGGGGGATCAGATATTTATGCATATCCTCTAGATCTTTGGGATATATAAGACTATATTTTCATTACATTTGAATATTATGTAACCTGAACATCAGGATTTTTGTAATAGTGTTTTAGGATATAATAGTATATTAATAGTGGATAAGGATAAATGCCCAATTCATGCCAACGTTATTTATGTAGTCCTCGAACACAGACTGCCTCAAGGGGCTTTACAAAAACTTTAGCAGTGCTACAGTAAATCAGTGGATGAAGTTTTGCAGCCATGTGTATTTTGGTAAATTGTAATATGTGTTTATAATCTGCAGCAGGTCATCACCTCCATAATATGTAAAAAAAAATTACAATAAAAACAAAGATCTGACAGTTCAGTGTAACACATAGTTCAGAGCAGACTCGTGCTCATTTATTGTAATGCCAATGATTTTCCACTAGGGGACAGAACAGTGTCTTATAGTTGTCTGATATTTCTGTTGGGTGAGAAAACAAATTTAAAAACAAAGTTTGATACCAGGCGTTACATCAGCGGGCACTGCGTTCTGCGTCATTTCCTGTCACACCCCTCTCTGTGCGCTTATTTCTGTGGTTTGACTCACTTGAAGTTATTTTTAGGGAAAACCATTAAACTCACAGCTGAGGAATAATTTCGTCTTCACTGATATCTAAATCACTCAGGCGGTCCTTTGTTCTGACAAGGCAGACTACATGAACAGGAAATCTTTCCACAGCCTGAATGTACATGTACGGTACAGGCCAAAAGTTTGGACGCACTTCTCTATTCATTTTAATGAGAAGGTGTGTATGTGTGTAGGGGGAGAAACTGTCAGATGTCCTAAATGCTCCACCAGCACACTATGCCATATGTTTTTGTTTTTTTTTTCAAATTGCCTGTTTACAGATGCTCTGTGACGGAGACAACGTGATCTGGCACTGATTTCTACCAAATGGGCTTTCACTTTTAAAGTAATATGTATATTGCATGGGACATTTATTTATGTATGTGGGCTTAAGGTGTGAATGTCACCTTAATTTAAGTGGTGAAGCCGCCATGGAAAATCACACGTGTCCTTATTCTTTAAGCCTTAATGCAAAAGGAGGGATTCTATATGCTTAACCATAAGATTGTGATATGTAGCCAACATTTCTTACTCTGCATGGAAGTTCAGTGGAGTGCTGAGGAGAGAGAGTATGTTTGCACGCCGTAGCTCAACTCAAGAGACGTGGGCACGGATTGAGATGACCTTCGACCAACTGCAGTCCATTAATATATTACATTTTTCACATTTCTTCCATGGAAGCTTCAGGCTCACAAATATTTCCTCGCTTTAACCTCTGTAGGTTCCAGTGCCTGAGAAGCCTCAGGGTCCCTCCAGAGCGGGCATGTGACATTGTAGTGGCCTGTGCACTGCAAATGGTTCGGCTCATTTGTACAGAAATGTCATACGGAGACAGTATAAAGTGCTTTATAGTAGTATTACAATACACATGTAATGTTAAACAAAGTAAGTAACAAACTGTCTTTTTTGTGATTATCACATTTTGTTCTTCATACAGCTCCATTGGGACTGTTTGCCAGTGGCTGAAAAAAAAAAAAAAAAAAAAACCCAGCACTCCGGGTTTCCCCTCTTGCTGCCCCCTCTTTTCATCCATCCATTCATCAGGACTTCTTATTTAGCACGCAGACGAGCACAAACAAAGCCAGACTATGCACACCAGGCCTGAAGAAGCCTAGCTTAAACAAGGCTGAACTGCGTTAGTGGAATGACTTGAAGCTTAATTTGGAGGTCGAACTAGTTAATTTATTTAGCGATGTTGATGGAATATTCCCAAGATCATTTGTGGAAGCAGTTTAGTTCAGTATACTAAAAACAAAACAAAACAAACAAACAACAACGACAACAAATAAACAATGCAAAGAAAATGGGAGCCTCACTTCTTTAAGCATTGCTTTTTATTCCATGTTTTTCAGTTTGATCTGTGATAGTCACATTTAAAGTGCTTTCATTTGTTCATTTTAATTCATGATGAATTAGCAGTACCTGCACCCAGGCATAGATCAAATCTTTGCCTTGTGTGTCAGTTTTATAGCACAGAGCAGCACAATTCTCCCTGCTTCCTCTTCACTGTCCATTTTTTTTTTGTCTTTCTCACTCTCTGTTTGTTGTCCTCCCCAAACACACACACACACACACCATCAGCTTTCAATGTCTGTCAAAATGTGCAACTCTTAGCACCCCCTGCTCCATGTGTCTCTTTTTCTTTTCTCGCACACAATACAAAGAAATACACTGCGGCCACCACAACTCTCCACGGGAGAGTTTAGCCAGTCTCTGTAGATTGGGTGTCCCAGGGTGATTAACTATTTACACAGAGCTCAGGTAACACACCTGATACCTCGGAAGGGGACGCAGAGAGAGGGAGGGAGGCAGCGGGGGGAGAAGAACATAGGAAGAGCAAAGGCGGAAGAAGGAAGAGAGAGAGAGTGAAACAGAGAGGGCGATGTGTTGAAGAGACACATGATAAGTGAGAGTGAGGGCAGCAGGCAGAAACATGGCATGTAAGCAGCTGCATACGCTCCCGCCAGGCCCTTTTTGGATTGGAGGGGTGAAAGGATGCTGAGAAAAAACTGGCCATTACTTTACGTGGCACAGTGTTTTGGGATGACTCAGGGCATAGCTGAGGAAATGGGGTGGCGCGGGCAGTGAATGTCTCGAAAGACAGTGTGTATTTGTGTGTGTGTGAGTGTCGGTGTGCGCGCGTAGAGGGCAGATGCATAAACAAGTGGATCACTGTTGGAGAAGAGGCATTTATTTGTCGTTAACTACATTCACATTATGGCTTTGCTCTCCAACCCCCCACCCGGCCCTTCATTACTTTGCATCCCCCTTCACTTTGAGTGTGTCTGCATGTGTGTGTTTACTGTGTAAACAGACCTTCTTCTCTGTGTGACTGTTAAGTCCCAACATCAGCATAATTACAATGAGCTCACTCTTTCAATCCTTTATCTCCACCTCCTCTGCCTGATAAGCATCAGTTTGCTCTTGGCTGTTCTTTAGTGGGGCGTTAACCCAACCCGCTTTCCCTCCTTCCAGGAGGTGTCACAGATTTTTTTTTTTTTTTTTACCTGTGCTGTATTTCTCTAAATAAATGAGCTGGTTAATGACGGAAGACTAAGCACTTTGTAGCACGCTCCTTATATTGATCCAGAGCACTCACACACATAAAGCACCTGAGCAGGTGGTTTAATAATGTTGCTCAGCACAACAGTTTGCTGTGGAGAGCTAATTATCTTGCTGATTATAGAGATAACTTACATGAAAAAGCCTTTTTGGAAAATAAGCTCGAGTAGAATAGAGTCCTGAATGGCACCTCCATCAGGAACTTTATCCTCCAGTGCTGAGTCATCAATCTTTTAGATGAACACACACACAGTGGATGAGACAAGCAAACAGGTAGTTGTGTGTTGTTTTTAGCGGTATCTCGTAACTGTAATTCAACATTAATAACTCCTTGATTGAGAGAAATATATTTGTGATTAGACACGCAATTAGTTAATTTCCAAAACTGAAATTTTGTTCAAGTCATTTATCAAACACAAATGCATACTATCTGGATCGTGGTTTCATTGTGAAATGAGAGGCTCTTAAATTTTCTGGCTTTTTTATAAACCAGATTTTGGATGGTTGAGACCAAAACAATGATTTAAAGATGGCAGATGTGGGCTCATGGAAATGGGGCATTTTGTATAAAACAAAAAGATTACCAAAGCTCCCCTTGGGGATAAAAGAAAGATGAGCCGGTACTTTGATTTTGAAAAAAAAAATAGATAGATCTGGAATATAAACAAGATCCAATACAGCCACCAATGTGTCCAATTCCTGGGGCAGAACAAATTTTAATAATAATAATAATAATAATAATAATAATAATAATAAAGCATTGCACCTTCCAATAAAGCGATGTCATTACTTTAAGCCAACAAAGGCAAATGTAAGTGATTTGCCTTTGTTGGTCTCCATAAACATCCCAACTGTTGACGTTATCAACACGGATGCGGTGGCAGAGTGGGACCTGTGTGGGCCGAAACCCCCCCACCCCCGGTGACTTTTAGGCAGCCAACCCTCTCCAGGTTTGTCCCTCTGCCACTCCCTTCCTGGCCATCTTGAAACGCCTCTCACTGAAAGACGCTGCGACTTCAATGTTCCCTCAGCCTGCGCACAATTATCCGGGGACTCCTTTTCCTCTGCAGGCGATTTAACTACGTGCTCATCACCTCTTTTTTTTTCTTTTTTCTTTTTTTTGTTCTGTTTTCTATCTCCGACATTTTTGAGCCCACTCAGAGGAAAAGCCAAACTCACCGCCCCCCCTTCCTCAGCTCAACCTGTGCAGTGCGCCGCCTGAGTGTGAAGGTAAGGCCGACTGTGGAGAGCCGAGCGCGTCTCAACAGGTGCAGCGCAAACAGCCTGCACTCCTCATCACTCCTTTTCTTTGGTCATTCTTCTCCGAGCTGCTTTCAAACAAGCAGGCTAAAGCAGAACAACTCCTCCGTACTATGTTGCCGTTGTCACTGAAGTCTCAGGTGAGACGAAACCTCCGGATACGCGTTTGGCTGTGCTGCGTTCACGTCCTTTCGCGAATTGGGGAAAAACAAGCAAACCAACAAATTCACCACTGACTTTGAATCTACACGTTCAGTTAATGAATTCAGCAGTGGATTGATTCTGGTGTGAACCTCTCACCACATGATATTTTGAGTATCTACAGTTGTTCCTACATTGCGTTAACACATAAGCCATTTTAAGCAGCAGTAGATTTATCAACATGGCACCCGCACCTTCATAATTTGGGTGTGTTCGGAAAAAAACAAACATTCCTTCAACCGTGTCAAGATATGCTGTCAGGACAGTTTCAGGGAGTTATGGCATCATGTCTCATATTTAATGGTCTCAAAATACTGTCGGGGAGCGCTTCATCGTCTCGCACTCCACACCGGCCGGTAAGTTTCAGACTAAAACCCGAACAAGTCAAGTGAACTGCAGATCCAGCTCTACCTGAGTCTGCACGTGTGGCAGCCCGCCCCAAAATCACCTGATGCGTGAAAAGGAGGGAAAAATCACTCAAGGCGAAAGGTGATCCTGCAGAAAACTCCGTGCTGTCGTCGTTTAAACACCAATGTGTGTTTTGAGGTGTGTCTTGCTTGCCTGGAGCATCTAAGGATAAAACTTTTTTTTTTTTTTTTTGGTAATGTGCCAGTGCAAACGTTAGTAGTAATGTCATTAGAGCAACTTCTTTGGGATGAATATATATATATATAGTGAAAGGGCATTTTATAGGATAGGATATGTTTCTGTGGCATTCATCGATAAATTATGTGAATAAGGTCCAGTGGTTTGTTTCTACTCTTTTATTTGTTTATTGGCTTCAAGATCTTAATCTTGGAAAGACAGATAACGCCCAACCAGTTTTTGTATGGTGATGCTGTGGTTTGGCATTTGTATGAGAGGAAATAGTAGAGAAAGTATGAGGGGAACAGGTCAAATGTGAGTAAGAGGGGCAGGAACTACCTCAGTTAGAGGTGAGGAGTAAATGAATGTCTGCTTTTTACAGTGAAAGCTGCGATGGACTCTGCCAGTTATTATGGGATAGCTGGTTGCTCGTGTTTGAGGCCTTGTAGGCAATCTGGCAAAGATGTGTCCGGTTAAAGTGTGGCCACGAGGTCTGAGTAGAAGATGGAATTAAAATAGTTTTTAAAAGAAAACATCTTACTTAATTGAAAATTGGACATGCTTCGTGAAATGAACGAGTCACGTTACCCCCTCCCTGTGATTCTCAATTATAGCCACTGTATGTTCTTTCTGCCAGATGTTGACTAAGCTTTTAGAGATGAGGGCACTCTGTGTTGCCATTATAAACACCTTCTCATGTGGCTTGGCACAAGAAAGTCGAGTGTTTTTCTTTTTTTTCCATTTTAGTTTAGTTTTCACCATAATTGAAGTTCAAAAGGACGTTAGCTTTAGCTACTCTTGTCTGTCTTGTCAAAGTTGTGTGGTAAAATTCCCATAAGGGCTCTACAGTTATTCAAATCATAATATGGCCAAGTGCAAAATACAAATAGTGGGAAGTGCAAAAGGGATGCTGTTTGTTTTTGGCAAAGGTGAAATTTGTCAGTGTACATTAATTTGTTGTTGGTGCCGTAAGTGTTGTGATGCTGACCAACAGTTCATATATATAACACGTTTAAAGAAGACTAAGGGCACATTATCGTGTTTAATAAAACAAAAACATTAACTTAAGCGAAAATTCTCAACCAAGAAGAGAGAGAAGAGAATTTTTTTTTTTTTTAGATCACACTAAACTTTACAGAAAGATAACCTGCCTGTCACAAACTCTATGATCTAAATTCATTAAAAAACTCTGTTTTGAAAAGTCTTAAAATTGGGTTATTTTGGAGGAAATATAGTCAAGATCAGTCTATCAGCTAAAATAAACAGCTCAGACTGGCTTGTCTTTCACTAAATACTAGTCCTTGTAAGTCGCTTGTTTCCTCTCATCATGGTGCCCTGAACTAATGAACCCCTGCTGTGTAAGCAGTGAGGCTGCTCCTCCTGCTGTGCTAAATGGAGAAAAATGTTAGTCTAGATTATGGTATTAGAGAGCAGTGATTACTGTGTAATTACAGTCTTGTGTCAGTCTGAAAGGGAGAGAATTCTTAATGTGGAAGCTGTAATTGGTTGAATTTTCCATAACACAACGGAAAGTTGCAACAGAAGCCAGTTAATATGAGATCATAATAGTTGTGGTTGGAGTTCATAATTGCTTAAAATGTTGCTTGTTGAAAGTGGTAGGTGGTTACACAATATTTCGCAATTTGTTTATATTCTTAGTTTTGTTCATGCTGTTTGGCACTCAACCTGCAGAACATGTCATTGTTTTGTTGAATGCACTGAAGTTGGAGAGTTTTCACAAGATATTTTTGGAGTTGTGCCATAAATCGGAAAGGACTAAAAACAGAAGCAGCTGTTTGTGTTTGAGCCGTTGACATATCAAGCAGGGCACGTAATGATCAGGCGCATTGATGCTCAGTGCAGTAAACTGCGTTACATTCCATAAGAAATGGACGATGAATAATTTTCATTTCGGCCAGTGTTATGATGCGCCGCTGAATTGCTGTATGTTAAGGACAGTTATTTATAAGTAATTCATTGTTGTCTATATATTTATTAACTATTGTAGAGGCCCCCTGCTGGCCATCAGGTGTCGGTAAAAGGTTCTTCCTTACAAACCATAGCATGGTTTTTTCTGCCGTCATAAAACTGTGCAATTTCTGTTTTTCATCCCCTGTTCTTCATTCAAATGGAGATTTTTTTTTTTTTATTCTATTAATCCAGCTAATTTGCCCGGGCCTCCCTGTGCGCTCGGTAACCAGACTCCATTGTTAGTAACTTAAGTCATGACGCATCACGGTCCTCAGGAGACAGCGGCTGGTTTCTATAGTTACCATCAACAGTCTGGGCCGAGAAGGGTCTGTAACGATATCCTCAGGACAATACTAAACAAAATGGTGACCACGCAGATTCCTCTTCCTATCAGGCCCAAGCTGTTTTGTGGAAAGAGCATCCATACTGAAGAGAAGCAGGTGGTGGATAAGTTATAATCGTGTTTAGATGCTCAGCAGAAATAATATTGACCATGCCATTTACAGACTAAAATGCAATGATACTGATATAAAAACAGTGCTCATCCGATGATAAAACACCACGTGAGAGATATCTTGTGTGGTTAACGAGCATTTAATCGCTTTTTAGCCTGATGACAGATCCAGCAACCGATTGGTGCCATAGTGGATGAGAGTCAGCGTAGGCCATGAACGGGTCACCAGTTTGACTGATGGAGGTGTAGAATCACATCAGTCTCATCTTAGTACCAACACCTACTCAGACACACCACCTTAAACTCCATGCAGTGCCCTGAAATGCACAAGGGGCCCGGTGAAGTTTAAATATAAGAGTCGTCTGTAGCAGTCCAGTTTATGGCTGACTACATGTCATGCTAACACACTTGTAATAGCAAGTGTACAAGCCCTTTCACTATGGCTTTTTTTCTGGCATCGTAACCTGGTGATCTCTATGGGTGTGTGATGTGTGCAAGGTCAGTGGAAGAATGAGTTTTTTATGCCAGAGCTCTAAAATAATAGCTTTATGAGATGTAATGCAGATTACATCTGCGGGAATGTTGAACAGTATCGTTTGCGTCATCGAGTTTTGCTGCACTAGAACATGAAGGATCTGTGTTTGTTCTCTCCTTTGCTTTGTTCTGTCCCAGGCCAAATCCACAATCACACTTTCTCCTACAAAAGCCATTCCTTAATAAGTAACAAGTAACAGCGTATGAAAGGGGAGGAGTTAGTCATTGTAGATTAAAAAAGAAAACAAAGAAAAGCACTGGATTATTGATGGCTCTCTGTAAGAGGCGGCAAGTGTTGACGATTAATACAAGTGAAAGGAAGAAAGGTGTAGGCATGTAGGGTACGGGCTATGACATGGAGCCTCGATAATGGCTCTTTGTGTTTGTGTTTGTGAATAGAGCGGCTGGAGGTTTAGAATGACGTTGGTGCTGCCCACACCATGTCAGTGACAGCTGTACTCAGTGAGGAGGGATGGAGAGGTGGAATTGAAATATGAGGAAAAGAAAGGCAAAGATTAATTAGGGCAGGTAAACCATTAAGGACATTGAACCACCCAGAAACTGAGAAATGGTATTCTCTGTCAGCAACACTACTCAGCACAGAGGACAAATTGAATTCTAATTTTTTAATTTTCAGGCGTGAATCAAAAGCTTTGATAGAAAGACTCAACGACTATATGAACCTGCCTCCTGACTGCATGAGGGATTTATGACCCCAACTATGAACATCTGATGAACTTTAAGCTTCTTTTGCAGGCCTATGTGACCTCTAACCTTATGTCAGGTTTATGATGATAAAACCTAGGATTTTTCTGTGCCCGTCGAAGAACACATTTGTATACTGACATATGTTTTAGTTTTTTTTTTGTTTTTTCTTTTTGACATCCTGCAGCTAACATTACCCCTTTCTTTATTATTCCAGCCATGCTACTACCCTCGTCACTACTCCTCCTCCTTGGCCTCCTCACCTGGAGTCCCAGTGCATCATGCTCCAAAGTAATTGTTGTCCCGCCCATCATGTTTGAATCACACCTCTACATTTTCAAGACTCTGGCCACGGCTCTACACAAGGAGGGCCATGAGAGCCATTTTTTAGTTTCAGAGGGTCGTGAGGTGCCACCTTCTCCTCACTATCACCTACAGCGTTATCCAGGGATCTTTAACAGCAGCACAGCTGACAGTTTCCTCCAGTCCAAAGTCAGCAACATCTTCTCAGGCCGACTGACATTTCTGGAACTGTTTGACATTCTTGAACACTACTCTCAGAACTGTGATGCCGTTGTTGGCAATGCTGAAGTAATGACCCGTCTCAAGGAGGCCAAGTTTGACCTGCTGCTGGTGGACCCTAATGAGATGTGTGGCTTTGTGATAGCTCACATCCTGGGAGTACAATATGCCGTGTTCAGCACAGGCCTGTGGTACCCGGCTGAGGTTGGTGCCCCAGCCCCGCTATCTTATGTTCCTGAATTCAACTCGCTGCTGACGGACCGCATGTCTCTGCTCCAGAGGATCACAAACACAGCTGTTTACCTGGTGCAGCGGTTTGGAGTTCACTATATTGCATTACCCAAGTACGACCGGATTATGAAGAAACATGGAGTGAAGCCTCAAGTGGCCATGGCTGATTTGGTGCAAGGGAGCCGACTGTGGATGTTGTGCACTGACATGGCTCTGGAGTTTCCCAGGCCCACCCTGCCGCATGTGGTTTACATAGGCGGCATCCTCACCAAGCCCCCCAACCCTCTGCCCCAGGTCAGTAATGACAGACAGACAGCTGAGAAGCACATGATGTGATAGGCCGAGGCAAGTTAGATATAAATGTGTTTTGTGTGTTAGTTGTGGTGTACAAAAGGCTGTGTTGTACTACTGACTCTCTGTGTGTCCCATTGGAGGATGTGGTAGAGAGGGATTAGTTGATATAAAAGGTTTCTGTGAAATTAATTTAGAAATAACACTATTAATAATAATAATAATAATAATAATAATAATAATTATTATTATTAGGTCCCTTTCTAAGATCCACAAGTGTTGCCAATGTCCTCCAATGTAGCACTGGAACATAAAATCAGGGCTCTGTGCCACTGACGACAAAAGCAGCGTACAACAATGGATAATTCATGGTGGCATTATGCAAATGCATGGTTTAATGGGAAGGCTTTTACACTGACTTCTACACTGGGAGGAGTTTATCCCTTAGTATTACATGCAAGTATGCTTTTTTTTTGCTGTGTGTATATTCAAAATGAAAGTTTTGTATTCTGCATATATTCTATATTCCTTCTCCTTTAGTTTTATTAACTTGCATACATTTATGAAATTTCTGTCCGGTGTTACTCATTTCTCAGATGAGCTAATTATTCCAGAGAGGTAGATGTGCTTATCTTTTGTTGGTGGCCAATTAGTTCAAGCACAATAACTGCACACACCACAGTTAATTTACTGGCACCCTATCTCATGCTTTACTCTTTGTATTGTGCACCAGCACCCCCACAGTCCTAACGTACTGACTGCTTCGGTACCTTTTGTATCCACCCTGGCTTGCCCCCATTGTCTCTCCTATCTCTTGGTATCTCTTATTATCACATTCTGCTACAAAGCGAGCCTTTATAGAGGATGCTGGGGTGAGGAAGGGCTTGAGTTGAATCAATACCGGTGTTTTTTTAGCTGAGAAGGGAGGGGACCCATGGAAGGCAGAGGCGGGCAGTGACGGGGGTTAGTCCAGTATTTGAATGCCTGGGGTGCGGGCTGTTGGTATCTACTGCAGAGGATTTTGGAATGCCTCTCAAGCCAATGGGGAGCATTGTGCCATGTTGTGTGGAGGGAGTTATAATGGAAGTGGAGGGAGAACGAGAGCATTGTTCTAGGCAGTTCTAGGCAGAGCGCTGGGGACACTGAGACTCTTTTATGGGGTCACTGAGGCTGCGTTGTAGGGACAGTTGGGTTACACTGCTGGGACACAGGGCCCAGTGTGCCCCATAGGTTGCTCCGTGCCAGGGCCGACCTTAGCTGCCGCAGCTGGACTGTTTACCCTGTTTACCCCCCCCCCACTCCAACATGGCTGCTCCCTCAACAGTCCCCGCCCACCATCACTCCATACGTCTTAAATGACCATTTTCAAAGAAGTATTTAACATTTAACTCCTGTCTTCCCAAATGCATGTGTGCACACACACATCCAAACATGCAGATGACTTATTCTGAGCCTTAACACCCTCTGCTGTTATAGAGGCTAACCATTCTCTCACTGTACTATCAACTGGGGGACCGAGGAGGAAAACTGGTGTCAGTGAGGTCCGATAACACATTCCCATTCATTTGAATGAAGTAATGACGAAGCATGGACATTGTTGCCATATTAGCTGAAGGATAAACTGTGAGGAAAAATGACTGTAAGTGACTCCTTTCTGTGTCTTGTTTCAGTTGTTTCTCAGTGAATACCTACTGCCTGGTAGGCCAAATGTGTGTTTAAAAAAAATAAGCTAATCTAGGAATATCAGAAGAAAATAATACTGCGCCATTAAAACGGGTGACTTTATGGACTATCTTGCTCAGGTCATTATATGAAATGTTGATGTATAATGTAACATTGGGCACCAGAGAGCAAAATGTAAGCTCAGCACATCGTTTCTTAAAAGTTCTGAGGCATTAAATTGAATATATTTAACAGCTCCATGCATTATATATTAGGCCTGTCTTGCTTGATAAACTTCCACTGTGGCAAGTTTTTACATTTAAAATTTCCTGGATTTGAATTTCAGTAGTCTACAGGGGAATGCTTTTAGGAGTGCTGTTAGTTAGACATTATACATATATAAGTGTTTTGATGGTTTTGATATCTTACCCTTCCGGCTACCATACTGCAATATTGTTAAAATGCTTTTGCGCTGTATACTTCTAGGCAAAGCTGTCAAAAAAAAAAAAAAAAAGAAAGAAAAAAGATTGTGTGTCATTATCACACATATTTTTCTGTAAATCAGAGCACAAATGCATTAGAACCCTCGAAACGTGTTTGTAGAGGAACAGTAATGTCTGGTTTTTGATCGGAAAGTAATCTAAAATGGAACTTATAATGCATTAAAGTAATGTCATACAGCCCTGTATTAAATGTGTCCACTTTCTAGCTCACGTCATTTATGTCAATATCTAAATGTAGGTTATGTTTTTTTTTTCCTAAGCTCTGTCTTTTCGTCCTATTTCTACAGGAGTTTGAGGCGTGGGTGAATGACACAGCGGAGCATGGCTTTGTTGTTGTGTCATTCGGAGCTGGGGTCAAGTACCTTTCCCAGGAAATTGCTCACAAACTGGCAGGAGCTTTGGCAAGGCTGCCCCAGCGTGTCATCTGGAGGTAAAGGATGTATTTTCTCACTGTCACTTCCACTGTACACATGTGTCAGTGTGACAGATGTGACCTTTTAAATGTAGATGTCTTCACGTTACAGATTTTCCTCCACTCAGTGCTGAGTGCTGACTCAGTGTTTATGTATTACTTTCTGTGAGGACCCCCATCATGCTAAATCTTTCTTTTTGGTGTGGTTAGTGCTGTTGCATCACAGCATGAAGGTTTTGGGGTTGGCATGTTCTCCCTGTGCCTGTGTGGGCTCTCTCCAGGTACACTGGCCTCTCCCCACAGTCCAAAGACATGATCCTTAGGCTAATGTCTCATATATGTGAGTGTGAGCATGAATGGTTGTTTGTGTCAGCCATGTGATCGATCCAGGGTGTCCCCAACCCCAACCCAACCCCCCCCACACACATGGATAGCTGCTATTTGACAGGGTTCCTCTCAGGCCAAAGTCCACATTCCTACATCACATTTGGTTTTGGCTGCTTTCTGAAGTTATCTGGTCGATCAAACAGCACTCAGCATTGAACGTATATGTGAGAGGGTTAGATACAGAAAGACTAATGAATGAACCGGGCACACATATGTTCATATTGTCTTTTAAATGTCGGACTCCAATGTAAACTGGTTGTGGCCTTGATGTGGCATGCATGGAGTTATACAGCACTTTGTATAAGGAAGTAAACAGGAAGAGGTCAGGAATAACAGACATGGAGGCTAAAGATGTTCGCCTTTACAGTTTAATATTTGTCATCTGGTGTCCCCTCTTTGACTACCTCTGTTGCTGCCATGTGCCCTGTTAGTTTTTATTTTGTTACTCCTGCCTGTGCACCATTATGGAAATCGTTGATCAAGAGTAAAGTAAAATTAACTTTGAATTTCAATATGGGTTGCATGGCCGTTGAGACTGAGGTTGCATTTAAAAAAAATCACATCCTGATAAATAACCACATATGAAACCGGCCCAACTGACTAAAGCTGCAGTTTCTGTGTACCCATGTATGTGTCATCATTTGTTGAGCATACATGAGTTTGGAGTGACTTCATGACAAAAGGCCCTTCACGTTTATCTTAAGTGTTTGTGCATCCCAGTGAGAGAGAGAGGTGATTGAAATCTAATCTTTAGTAATTGTTTCCACAGCACAAGTCCCACAGCACTTAAGATTGTCTCTGATGTGAATGGGGGAGGGGGGGTGAGAGAACAATGTACTACATTCTGGCTCAAATGTGCAAACAAGAGTAAAAGACTCATCCTAACTGGGGAGTCTTATTGCAGTTTATATAGTTACCGTGGTATGTCCAAGTACTGCAGAAGATACTATAATGGGGAATGCAGGAACAAAACTAATTGTATGCTGTCCTTAAACCTGACCTTTCTCTGGGTGTCCAGTTGGGTTTGTTCCTTTGTGTAGAGGTTGGTGGCTGTGTAACTTGTGCAAAACTCCACACTCAAACTTCTCACTGATGTCATGACCATGACGCGATGGCTAGATAACATTCATTTGGTGCGTCTCTGCCACTATAATTACGGTTTTAAAATTATATGTGTTTATTTAGTTTTGCTTTACTTAATTTTCACATGAAGTGGCTTTTCCCTCTTTTTGTGTGTGTGTGTGTGTGTGAATGATTTTTTTTTTTCATTCTTTACTCTAAACATTTTACCATTTTCATTAAAATTAATTTTAATTAAGACATTTCAATCGATCAAGTTAAATGCAAAACATTCACTTTTGTCCCCAAGTTATTTTTATTTTATCCTTTTATTTTAACTGAAATATTAACAATAAATAGGAATCATTATTATCCATGATATTGCCTTGTAACATTTTATTTTCATCTTGCCCAATATGAGACATCCAAGCATGTTATTTATTGGTATTAATAATTTCTTTCCCCAAGAAATAAATGTAACACATTCATAGTTGATAATATGAATAATAAACCAAATTAGTCTAAGGTGGGAATGCATCTATTGACTTTGATCTCCCATTTAAAAGGGAGAAAATTGAATCTTAGATTGAATATGAGAGTTTCCACAATGTTTAATTAGCCTATTTCCCACTTTTAGACCATCCAAATGGAAATAGTTGTGTGATCGATTTTCACTAGTTTTCCAGAAGCCTTTCTTCTGCACCTTTCATTTGAATGTGTGTCTGCAATTTTAATGCAAAGGAAACATTCAGAAATGTTTTGGTGTTTTCAAACAGAAATATGCGGTGCACAATAGTTGCCATGCTTCTCGAATGTGAGGTGTTGTAAAAGGTGGTTTGATGTACTGGCTGTTGTGCAGACAAAGAGCTGGGTGGAGTCGGTGGTGGGGATAAGATTGAGGTTTTGAGTCGCTCTTTGGAAACAAGAAGGTGGTTGTGAAAAAGCTAGCCATGAGTGTGGAAATCTTTGCAAGAAATTACAGTCTGGTATAACGAGGATGGCTGGATTTCTGTTGGCATGCAATGCCTTTGTAGTACTTTGTGAATAACTATCTTTTTAGGATAGTAGATTTCAAAGGCTACTGAATCATCAGTCTGTTCTGAAGCACCAACCTTTGATAATGAAATATCAAAGTCAATCTTTACATGTGGGTATTTTATGAGGTCTACAGCTGAAGTGAGGCAACAATGTTATAGTTGTAGCTGTAATCATTAAATCTTTGTTGACCCTAAGACTTTGTGTGTGACATAGACTGGGAATACATCTTCCAGTGACCCTTTCGAACTAAGAGGATGGAAAAGGAAGAAGGCTGATGAGAGGGACAGAGACGAAGCCAAATGAATTGTGTCATTGATAATTGGCTGCATGAATGCAGTCTTTGATTGGCAGAACAGTGAATTGGTGCTTTGTTGAAGAGAGATAAAAGAGTTTGGGTTAGGAGGCAGAGATGAACAGATGGGGGTTGTAATGTAGCGTTGCATATGCATTGTGTACAACATTTGTCGGAAAATGCTTCCGCGTACACATCCGCTGACACCAGCTAACGCATTCACAATACAGTAGACGTTCGCCATCACCAGAAGAAGACAATAAGTTAAAATCTAAATCTTTGACTGAACAAAGAAAGCAAATTGTGTTTTGTTTTGCTTTTTTCAATTGGCTGCATAAATGAATTAATACATTAACAAGAAAAGATAGATCGATAGAGATGCTTTATTGATCTCCAAGAGAAATTCACAATTTACAGCAGCTTGACAAGAGAAAAGAATAGTAATTAAGTAACTAGAAAATTCCAGGGAAATTTTGAAGTGCCATGGGGCTCGTCGCCCCGGACAAGCAACCCACGTAGCGTCCTGCGTTCAAAAGGCACCCCGATCGCATTTCGGTTTGGAGAACGGATTGCGTTAGATTCAGTTGTTTGCCAGATATGACTATGACCTGGATGAATGGGAATATGCACGGAATGAGCATGAACAAATGAGTCTGCTGAACGTAGTATGTTTAGTAGGGCCCTCCTAGCCCATATATATGGGACAGATGTGTAACGATCAGTGTTTCCAGCTCCTCTGTAAGGAAAGTCAATCAATCCATGAATTATTCTTTTGTTATTTTTTCGTGCTTCTCTCAGTCAAGTTAATGAGCAGCTCCAATCTGGCTTTGACGAAAAAGTGATTTGGGCAACTCCCTTGAGTGCTCGTAGTTTCAAAGGTTGTTTGTCTCTGTGTGTCTGTATGTCTGTATATCAGTGTCATGACCCGGCCCGAAGGAGATAACAAAAGTGGGAGAGGCACGGTGCAATGCCAATAGAAAAATAGATTTATTTGAATAAATCAAACGCAGGTATGAAGTGTGGAAGTCTGTGGTATTAGTCATGCATATGTGGGTGCAGTGATCATGTAAAATGTGGTGTTGTGGTGCGAAAATGAATAAACAGCCAAAGGAATCAAAAGTATGGTGCTGGCGAGGAGGAAGGGAGAGAGCTGTTGGCAACTGATGCTTTTATCATCTGGAGCACCGGGCCCAGGTGTTCCCCAATCAAGTTGATTACATCAGCTGATTACCTCGAGAAAAAACAAACTATTACGTCACCAAAGAGGAAAACCCGCAACATCAGTCTCTGTGTGTGTGTCTGTATATCAGTCAGTCTGTGTGTGTCTGTATATCAGTCTCTGTGTGTGTCTGTATATCAGTCTGTCTGTGTGTGTCTCTGTGTGTGTCTGTATATCAGTCTGTCTGTGTGTGTCTGTATATCAGTCTGTCTGTGTGTGTCTGTATATCAGTCTCTGTGTGTCTGTATATCAGTCTGTCTGTGTGTGTCTGTATATCAGTCTGTGTGTGTCTCTGTGTGTGTCTGTATATCAGTCTGTGTGTGTGTCTGTATATCAGTCTGTGTGTGTGTCTGTATATCAGTCAGTCTGTGTGTGTCTGTATATCAGTCTCTGTGTGTGTCTGTATATCAGTCTGTCTGTGTGTGTCTCTGTGTGTGTCTGTATATCAGTCTGTGTGTGTGTCTGTATATCAGTCTGTCTGTGTGTGTGTCTGTATATCAGTCTCTGTGTGTGTCTGTATATCAGTCTCTGTGTGTGTCTGTATATCAGTCTCTGTGTGTGTCTGTATATCAGTCTGTGTGTGTGTCTGTATATCAGTCTGTGTGTGTGTCTGTATATCAGTCAGTCTGTGTGTGTGTCTGTATATCAGTCAGTCTGTGTGTGTCTGTATATCAGTCTCTGTGTGTGTCTGTATATCAGTCTGTGTGTGTGTCTGTATATCAGTCAGTCTGTGTGTGTGTCTGTATATCAGTCAGTCTGTGTGTGTGTCTGTATATCAGTCAGTCTGTGTGTGTGTCTGTATATCAGTCTCTGTGTGTGTCTGTATATCAGTCTCTGTGTGTGTCTGTATATCAGTCTGTGTGTGTGTCTGTATATCAGTCAGTCTGTGTGTGTGTCTGTATATCAGTCAGTCTGTGTGTGTGTCTGTATGTCAGTCAGTCTGTGTGTGTCTGTGTGTGTCCTGCAGTCTAACACAAATGTCTGTAGTAACAGCTGATCAGCAATCTGATGACATCACTGACTGCAGCTGTGTGTGTGTCTGAGCAGTTCAGTTCAAATTTGGTTTGTCTGACAGTTAAAGTAAAGACATTTTTCAAGAGAGGACAAGAATCTCTACAACTTTGGAGAAAATGAAGCGCGTACCTGAAACAATGTGCCCGTGAGGGCGATTTACAGATAATTTTTTCGATAATGATCAGCTCACCGACACACTCTAACTGAGGTTTCCTTCACTCTGACCACCAACATTCAATACACACACACAGGAAGTAAAATTTTCAGCAGAAATGAGGTGAAACGAGGACGACACTTGAATTGTGATTGTGTAATCAGCGTAGCAGCTATCATAAAGCCGTTTGTCACCAGCAGAGTTCTAAGTTTTGTGACCCGTTAAAACATTGAACTGCATTTCTGTGACAAAGTATGACAAAGTGTAGCTCATGCTTCACAGGTTGATGAATGATTAAGAAAATCACGGCTAGAAGACTCTAAGTTTCTAGCCGTGTTAAATGAGACTCAGGAAACGAAGGTTATACATAAATGGTACCAATGTATTTAGATAAATTGAAAATAAACAACCAAATGAATAACCAAACAACAAAACCAAGAAAATCAGAACAGCCATAGACAAATTCCAAATATGATCCAGATTGTTCTCTCTGTTACTTAACTGTTACTTAAAATACCAGCAATTAGTTCAGTTCATTCACTTAGCAACTACTCAATACAACCCCAGATGAAATCTCTGTCACTCATTTGATACCTCCGACACAGGTTATAATGTTGTATCATGCAAGTCCAAGTCCAAAAAAAGTCTCATGAGTCACAAGGAGATTGGATGGGTATGAGGGGAGTAGGACTGTGGCTGGATCCGGCCACAGCAGCAGGAACAGTGTCTCTGGTTTCCTGGTTTCTTCAAGCTCGCCATCAAAGGATTCCCAGTACAGGGAAAGCTGGCCTGTACAAACACAGGCTCATTGTAATACATGTGGCTACTGTGAATCACATTCATTCAATCTCAATAAATTCAATACATTCACCCTGAGTTATCAAACATAAGTGCACATTACTGAAAATAAACAGAATTATTTACCTTAACACCATTTATCTATTCGTACTAGAAACAAACACAGCCGTACCAGGAGCGAATAATACAGGCTAGCGTTAGCCGCTAGGCTACCCAAACTAACAAGTTCTCATAATTCAACAATTAATAAACATATTTCAATATCACATATATTATCAGATGGGCTAAGAGATCATAAAACAAAAGCGAGAGTTCACACAATCACAGCAGGGACGAGTTATAATTGAAGCAGGCTAAAAACATATCCGTGTTACTCACCGATTCGAGAGATCAACTGCCTTTCAGGCGTCACAACGTGGTTCAGCAAACGTGGACACGACACATCACTGATTAACCAACACCTACGTCTACATTTAGCCAAAAAATTATTTGTCTTTGTACAGTTTGGCTGTGAGCTCGAGTTTAAAATGAAAATGACGCTTCTCTCACTCTAGTTAACGAGCAGCTGCACTCTAACTTTGAGGAAAAAATGTGATTTGGACTGCTCCTTTGAGCGCTCGTAGTTTGAAAAGTGTACTGTTAAGGAGAAAACGGTTTGATGTTCTGGGAAAAGCACAAGATTTCCTCCGTTCGAATGTCATTTCTGTATGAGAGAAATGGTATGAGAGAGCTAGGTGACTGAGAAAATAGTCCAATTCATTTCCTATGGAAAATGTTGGCAGTTTCTTTGGGAATAACTTTGGTAAAAATAGGAATCGTGGCACTAAAAAAACAGCACACTTCTCCTGATCGATCCGCACGTTTTGATATATACATTGTTGGGCTTTTCTCAACGCCGCAGGCCGCATTAATTGCACAAAAGTGACGGAATAATAAATAAATAAGCCCGTGGCTCTAAATTAAGAGGCATGCAAGGTGCTAAGAGAGTTAATGAAAAGGAGGACAATAAGAACTCTTAATGCATTTTACATAATGCTATCAGATAAGGCTCACCTGTGCAAAAGCCACCAAATCCATCCAACCCGTGTTTAAGTGTCCAAACAGTCAAAAGCACTTAAAAATAGTCACCAATGGATAAAGTGCTCTCATCACTGTAGTTTGAAGAGAAGCCACATTGAGTCTCCAAATAAGTGTGAGTCACTTTATAGTGGCATCCATAATTTCAACCTTCAGAAATGAGAGCAGCTATACACATTTGCTAACTCGGCATTACGGTAAAACGCGTATTTGTGCATTGTACTTATTGCAACCCCACATTTGCAACACTGCATTGTGGGAATGGATGGTTATAGTGTACATCAGTCTCCTCGTTCAAGTCATCAAGAATGTCAGTGTATTTCTCTCATGAGACAAATCACACCACTGTAATGAAGAGTATACGGAGGGGATGCTTTTCAATTTTTACATGACTGGAAGGCTGGATTTAATAATGTCACTGCTTGTACCAATAGAGGGAATTAGATTATTTAGTTGTGTGTAATTGTGTGATAGAGAATTCATTTTAAATCCAATTGTTGGCCATGACACTGTGACTACGGAAATATAGCAGTTTCATTCACAAAGTTAGATACTAGGACTTTCCTTGTTCACTCACTGCAATGACCATTTGACTTGTTTGAAGGAGATGTCAGCAGTGCCGTTATTTTCTTTGTCTTGCTTCCTTCATTATCTTCTTGCTCTCCTCAGATTTTCTGGAGTTCCTCCCAGTAACCTTGGCAGCAACACTAAGCTCGTTGACTGGATGCCTCAAAACGACTTATTAGGTGAGAAAACAAAACAGATGCCACATAACACATGAATGTGACCTTATTGTTCACATATGATTATTCGGATTGGTTTTGTTAAACCTTATTTTATGGTGGTTTTCTTTCTTTTGCTGCAAAATATAACTGAAATAAATTTAACAGTTCTTCTGCATACGCCTGGTTCACATACTTATAATGCAAGATGTTCCTTAGGATGTTGCTGTTATTTTTGTGTGAGGGTTCCTCCAATTTCTGCTGAATAAACTCAAGAGTGCTTAGAATGTGGATGTGTAAGCTACTTTATGCCTGTCAGAAATGATGAATAGGCAACACCAAGCAGATATTGACAGACAGCGGCGTATTCTGCAGTATAATAACATTTTAGTTAGTCCAGAGTGCAAGTATGGAGACAGTCTGGCTTTCTGGTTGCCCAGTAATACAGTGCTCAGCGTAAATGAGTACACCCGCTTCAAAAAGTAACATTTTAAACATCACATCAACATCAACACATCAACACATCTCAATGAACACAAAAGCAATTTCCAAAATGTTGACAAGTTTAATATAACATCTGTTTAACATGAAACTAAGGCTAATAATATCACTTAGAGGGGGGAAAAAAATAATTTTTACTCAAATTAGGGTGATTAAAAACGAGTACACCCCACTGAAAGTCTCTGGAGCAAAGCTAAATTTTAGACTGCAAATGTCTAATTTAACAAGAATCAACCACAGGTAAGTCTAATTATTTATTACACAGGTGTCCAGTTGACAGCTGACTATAAAAGGGTGTTACTTAAAGAAAACCTCTTCCCATTTCATGTTGTCAGCGATGGCAAATTGAGGTAACTATTTCCCGTGACACAATGTGGCGTACACTGCAGAGGAATGGCATGCATGGGTGCCGTCCATGAAAGAAGCCTTTCCTAAAGCTCAATCATAAAAAAGTTGAAGACTACTGGGACTCTATACTCTGGAGTGATGAGACCAAGATAAATGCTTTTAGACCTGATGGCTTCAGAGCTGCATGGCGTCAGAAATGGGAGGAATACACAGAAAAATGCATGGTGGCTACAGCGAAACGTGCTGCTGGTGTTGGGGAGCCGCATTTCATTGATGGCATCATGAATTCACAGATTTATTGCTCTGTACTGAAAGAGAAGATGCTGCCATCACTCTGTGCCCTTGGTCGTGGTGCTCTTTTCCAGCATGACAATGATCCTAAACACTGAAGAAGAACAGGGTGAACGTGAATCAGTGGCCAAGTATGTCTCCTGATCTGAACCCATTCAAACACCTAATCGAAGAATGGAAAAAAGATTGATGTTGCAAAATGTCGCCAACTTGTTCATTCCATGCCAAGAAGACTTGGTGCTGTCATTAAAAATCCGGCCTTACAAAGTACTACATGTGCAGTTTCTGTTGTGGGGTGGACTTATTTTTGCATCAGCCTAATTTGAGAAAAACTGAAAAATGAGTAATCTAAGCTATATTATTAATCTTACTTTCATGTTATAAGTTAAACAGATGTTATATTAAACTTCTTCTTAGCAACCTTTTGGAAATAGTTTTTGTGTTCATTGAGATATTGTTTAAAATGTTACTTTGAAGGGGGTTTACTCATTTACTCACTCTGAGCACTGTGTATGTTTTAAAGGGGCAGTTCACCACAAAACGTTAAAATGGATCAGCTTTATTGTGTTTAGCCCTACATAAGTGCATTTGAATTACTGCATTCAAGGACCCAAATAGTCATAAAATAAAAAACATAGAAAAAAGGTATAGCATCATTCCCAACCCAATAGCACAACATGTTTCTCCTCTCTCTCTTGCAAAGAAATAAAAGATGCTTATGATCAAAATCCCTTCCTCGTAGAAGCACCGACGAGGGCATTTTGTTAATTAGACCGCCTAAATAAAACACATATACTCACCACTCACCTTCATCAAGCCACAGTCTGATACTGCTGAACGTGCAGGAGTTTGGAGGCTCTATATATACACACTCTAAGTAATGAAAAATAATGCAATGCTGCAAAACAAGTGTTCTGTCAAAGCAAAGAAACTTCCACACAAAATAAAATCTCTTATGCTTTCTCTCAATTAGGGCACAGCAATACCAGGGCCTTCCTGAGCCACGGTGGGCTGAACAGCATCTACGAGGCGATGTATCACGGGGTGCCGGTGGTAGGTGTGCCCCTCTTTGGAGACCACTACGACACCATGACCCGTGTGGCCGCCAAAGGTATGGGAATCATGCTACACTGGAAGTACATGACTGAGGAAGACCTCTACACAGCCCTGAGCAGCGTCATTAAAGATCCCAGGTTAGATTCCTGAGTCACAGTTTATGTACTAGTGTGATTGCTTTGTATATTTGCATTATTGATCTTTTTTTGTTACAAGTTGTTGTGACTTGTTTCATTGTGTCCTTGTACGCTCTGTTTCCATCTGAAGGTACCGCCAGCAAGCACGTCTCCTCTCCAACATTCACAAAGACCAGCCAGGCCACCCCGTGACCAGAGCCGTCTACTGGGTCAGCTACATCCTCCGTCACCATGGCGCCAACCACCTGCGCTCTGCTGTCTACCATGTTTCCCCCTACCAGTACTTCTTGCTCGATGTGATTGTCACTGTTGCAGGCGCCTTGGCTCTGACTTGGTTCGCCCTGCACCGGTTGGTACGATTGCTAAGGGGGAAGGTCGGGGATCAGAGCAGAGGAGCTGCTAACGTAAGGGATGATGGAAACTTGGCCAATGGACATTGCCATAATGAGAGCATGGCCAATGGGAAACACAAACGCAATGGCTCCTTGAAAAACGAGAAGAAGATGAATTAACATTTTGAATGGCCAAGAGGGACGAGGAAGAAGTTGCCTCAAGGACACAGCTCTAGGTTTAGAGAGCTTGTAGAGAAAGTTCTTAGGTCTGTGTCACGAGGCAACTGCTACTCAGTGAGCAAGAGGCTACAGGACAGAGCGAGGCATCGGGTGCTCAAAATCTGTGTGTGTGTGTGTGTGTGTGTGTGTGTGTGTGTGTGTGTGTGTGGGGGGGGGGGGGGTGTGTGTGGGTGGGTGGGTGTGTGTGGGTGTGTGTGTGTGTGTGTGTGTGTGTGTGTGTGTGTGTGTGTGTGTGTGTGTGTGTGTGTGTTTGTGGGTGTGTTTGGGGTGTGTTTGTGGGTGTGTGTGTGGGTGTGCACTCAGGCGAATTTAACAAAAACTCTTTAACAGCAGCTATAGCAACACAACACCAAATTGGAAAGTCTTTGAGAGTGAAACACAAGACACATTGGAGGGCACTGTTTCTTTACACATCTATCTTCTTTCCCGCCTGTTCTCTTTTGTCTTCCTGCCTTCTTCACCATTGGAAGGATGATGAAGAGGGGAAATCCGGAGCGCCAACCCCTTATCCCCAGAACAAAGCAAGAAAACAAACAGATTGATTTTTAGGATTGATGAAATGTTTAGGATTTTAATGTTTTTAACTCCAAATTCTGCTTCAAAATGTGTCCAATAAACTGTAAATAGAGGACAAATCTATTTATTACTGTAAGAATACATTTTAATTGTGGATCTTTTGAACCTTTTCATTTGTTTGATGTAATAGTAGTGTGATAGCATGATGATCGCACTCTCCACTCAGCCAACATTGGTACGACACTGTGTCCTTCATTGTTGGCATGTTAACAAAACAAAAACTGGGAGCAGTGATTATTGAAAGCATGTACAGAGCTGTCTCTCTCATCCTCAGCACAAAGTTAAAGATATTTTCCCTTTTCACATGGTGGTACTTGTGGCCGCGCTGCCAGTTTGTTCTCGTGGCAAGTGTTTCCAGATGCAGAGATAGATCTGAATCACCTGACCAGCAGGGATGGGTCAGAGCGCGACCGATTCAACATTATTCTCTCCTTCTGTCCTAATTCTGTACCCTTCACCTATTTATTATTTAATAATTTATTACTTGATTGCCATGATTAGTGCTACATTTGACTTTGTGCATCATACCTCTTTGATCAGTTTGTTGGATAATGTCTAACATGTTGCAGAAGCTAGTTTTAGACAAAACTGTTCATCCAATGTTTCACTTCTGAAAGTTTAAGACTTAGCCCTTGAGCTGCATGTGCAAACTAGGCAGAACGTATATAATTACGCTAACGTTGTGTGAGAAAGATTCACTTTCAATATGTGGCCTTTTTATAATGCAAATATTTGTCTATGCTGTATGCCTGAATACTGACCTGTGTGAGTGCTTGTGTGTTTTACGTCACTGCACAGCTTTAGTTGGAGTGTATGGATGAAACAAAGCAGTTGAAGTATGTTTCAGCCCACTGAGAGTCACGTAAAAAAAATTACAGGCTACAGGAATTTTGTCATCATTGATGCCCAGGCATGGGTTATTTTCTTTCAATAAAACTGAACCGGCCCTCAGTTGCTTTAAAAAAAAAAAAAAAAAATCTGTATAATTTCATATATAATTTTAGTCCTGTTTCTTGGGTGGCAGTAAGCCACCATGTCCTTTCATTCTAAATGCAGATGGAGGAAAAGTGTAATAGGTTGACATGAAAGGTGAACTTCACAACTTCTACAATGAATAACAATGTGTCTAAATGACACGGATCCACAGTGTGAAATCCTCTTTCCTTGAGTCCCTGTCAGTGAGATCAAAGTACAGGGCGAGCTAGAAGGGTATCTTTGGTGTTTCTAGAGATTCAGTATCTTGGTAATGGACACCTCAGAACGGCTCGTGGGCATGGGGCATAAAAATCTCATGAACATGACGCTTCCAGACTTTGTTTGCTATTTGTCAAACCACTAAGCGACACTTATTGTTTTCCTTTTTGTTCCAGCAGTGTTTCCCTAATTAACAAGGCCTTGGATGAAAATCAGCAAAATCACTTTAAAGGAAATTGAATGAAATTTCCTGTTAACCAGTTGTTAAGGAGTCAATACTCAACCAACATGCTCTTGCATGATAATTAAGAAGAGCTTCATGATCTTTTTTCTCTGTGAGCTACAGTCAAGCCTGCACAGCCCAACCCAGCTAAGTTGAATATTATATAGATTTTTATACTTGAATCATCATCACCAGTAACAACTCAAGTCGTTGGGTATCGGTGGGCCTGCAGCTCCTTTGCAAAGCTATGACCAGGGTTAGAAAAAAAAATAGTTGTGAAGCTCATATATATATATGAATTATTTCAGTATTAATGTTCATATAGTTTAATGCCCACCCATGCCTGTCCTTCTAATTCTCTCGTACGTCTCTGTACTTACGCTTTGGTCTGACGTCTCTGTCTGGTGTTTGTGTTTCACCAGCTTGAATAATTTTCTTTGTTCTCTCTTCACTTGTGAACTTCCTTGTTCCATTTGTCAATGTCTTCTGTCTTACTCTTAACTTCCTGGTGTCGTGCAGTTTTTCATTTTCACCTATGCCTTTCTCCTCCTGCCTAAAAATTTAGATGTATCCATTTACAGACATTTTCTTTTTGTTTTGTTTTATAACCTTTTCGTTTTACTTAGATTTAAAAATTACATTAAGTCCTGTCATGTGTGTTCATGTTGTAAATAGAACAATGTAAACAAAATACTAATGCTGAATAAAAATTAAATACTTTGTTTGCAGAGATGATTGAAACTTTTTTCCTCAAAATGTGTCCATGCTGCCTAGTTTGTAGTGAAATTTGAACATGAAGTAGAAAAGTAGAGGAAAGGTTATAAAAATAGTGGCCAAAGTATGGTCAATCACTCAACATATTTATACTTGGTTGCATGTTATCGATACCCACGGCATGACAGCAGGGCCCAGATAGGCACGCACAGTTTTTGAGACCCAATGAGGCTGATGTAGATTACAGCAGTTGATGCAGCCAGTCTCAGTCTGATTGGAGACGTAGATGTTTTCTGTCTGGAGCTGTTACCAAGCAGCAAGAGGTTTCGTACGTATCAAGTGGTAGAATCATCTATAATAGCCAACTGTACACACACAGGCACACAAGCTGGTTGGGTGGATAGGGTTATCTAATGCTGTGTGTGCATGCTGAGTGAGGCTGGGGTAACAAAACACCCAGCTTGGTACCCTGCCTCACTCACTTGCCCTGTTAATTATTCATACCCCCTGCAGGGGCCTCCAGACCTCATGCACCCTCAGACACACACACACACACACACAAGTCAAAAGCATCTGCAGGTATGTTTAATTTACATTCTTGAAGTTGTTTTCTTGTTGTTGCTGGTGGCCAAATTGGGCTCCGCTCTGTTCCCTTAAACAGGAAGAGGGAGAAAAAAGAAAAATAGAAGGGAGGCCTCTGCTGATGTGGAATCTGATATCGCAAAAAAGCACAGTGGGCATCATTCATGGCATCCTCCATTCATTGTCAGTCTCCACTCCCTCTTCAGTGCTTGTAAGTGCCTATTATTTACCTTCATCAGGAGCAATTAACCACTTTGTGTTGAACTAAGTGAGCTTACTAAGCCAAGTGATGGAGTTGCCAGTGGGTTGATGGCAGGCTGTGCTCTAAACGTCTGCACAAATACGTCCAGATTCCTTCTATAAAAATTAGATGTGCCATGGGATGTGCGCACTACTTGTGTGTAGTTTAAGGATTCGTGCCAATTTCAAGATTGTTGATTTAGCCTGTGCAAGCTTTAAGGAACGATGGTCTTGCTTGGTCTGCCTTCTTCATGCATCTCTGTCACAGCACATATTTTTCTTGTGCTGTATAAGCTTAGAGGCATATTTTATTCTTTTTATGTTTGACAGACCCTCCCACCACTAAATCAAATAAATCCAGAGCTAACCGATCTTGACACAATGTATATTTATGCATAAAATCAATGACATCAATCTAAAATAAAATGTCAAGTCAAGTAAAGATGGGCTCAACACACTGTGAAAAACAGCCTTATCTTCTCAAGGGTGGATTGATCTACCAGATTGTATGATTTTCCTCGTACTCTTAACTTTCACATTTTCTAATTTGTACCGAGCTGCTGTGAAACCATGCGAGAAACAGCTTTGTTCCCTTGAACAAAAATAGTCTAAATCCTAGCACATATTTTGGGATATGGCTGGTCTGATTACAGCAGAGTGAGGTGCTAAAGTGTGTGCAGTATGTAGTTTGCTCTTACAGCTAAAAATATTTGCTTTTCTTCACAGAACTCTGAGCTCAGAAGCTTTCGCTGCGTGTTGCTTTGTCACCCTTGAAAAGAGGACACAAAGAACAAGTATACAGTCATTTTTTGTATAAAATGAGTGGACTCATCGTCATCAGAAAAGCTTGTGAAAATTTTAGGCTTCATTCACATTTTGTCTTCCATCGACCTTTGTTGTCCTTTTTAAGTCCAGTGAGAGGTAGAACGTAGTCCCAGTCGTGTGTTTCATCCTCTGAACGTAAAGGCTAGGATAAATGCAATCGAGGGCAGTGTCTGTTTAATTACAAAAAAAAAAAAGGAGAAACAAAAGGTATGTCTATCCAGTTTCATAAAGCGTCAGACAGACTGCATGTTAGCCTCAAGTCCAGTAGAGGGCAGTAGTATTCCAGATTCAAATGTCGTCACCTTATTCCTCACTCCCTCTCTCTTATTGTTGCTCGTATTTTTTTTTCTTTCTTTTTATTCTTCTGCTTTGGCCAATGGCTGATTGACCCATTGACTTAAGTTCCAACTATTAAAAAGGTCTGAGTTCTGATGCAAACATCTTGCAGCAGCTGCTGTGTACGTGTGTGGTTTCTTGTGGTCTCCTGTGTGGAGGTGGACTATTTTTGTCAGGATAGTTGAACTGTAAATCCTTCCCTTTCAAGATCTCCAGTCCCAAATGCTGTGCGACAGATGTGGCCATGAGTGGGTTGACAGAAACCTTGGTGGAATTCATTTCAAACACCAGAGGCCTTCAAGCACTGTGTGTGTGTGTGTATGTAATATTTCAAACGAAAGCTAAATGATCTGTGTAGAGAAACAGACTCCTTTCTGCAGCCTCAAAGATGAAGTCTCAAAGAGATGAATGGAGGTAATAAATTGCAATAAGCCAACGTAATTGACATGTGCTACGTTTGTGCATGCAGGCTGAATGTGTGTGCACATGCTTATAAAGATGTGTGTGTGTGCTGTTTTTGTCAGGGTGTATGGGATAGATGGAGTCCTGTCACTATGTCACCATGGAGATAAGAGAAGCCTGACAGCAAGGGACAGAGTATGACAGCTTTTATATCAATCATTGTGACTTATAGCTGCGTGAGTGTCTGTGTGAGTCTGTGAGTGTCTGTGTGAGTCTGTGTGTGTCTGTGTGTTACAGGTTCGGAAAGGATATTAAGCTGGAATCAAAAATAAATCAATGTCATGTGGTTTGTATGTCAACAGACCAGCTGTTGTCACTTTGGCCTCACCTCTTGCTGTAATCTCTAAACTCCTGTGACCACACTTGGACACACACACACACACACACACACACACACACAGCCATGCCGCAGTGACACACAGACAGATGCCAGTGTTTGTCACCCATCTCTAAGTGCCTGGTCAGGACCCAGGAGGAGAGGGTGGGCCAAATGTCATTCTGGCACAAAAATCTCCATCTTTCAGCTTCTCTGGTCTAATTCTCTCTCTCTAATTGACTCTCTGCTCCTTCCTGCATCATCTCTGAATTCCTTTTCCTCCTCTCAATTTATCTCTTTTTTCCCCCTTCACCTGCAATTTCTTCCCGCGTCCTTTTTCCATGAACCTTCTCCAAACATCGTCCAACCCGGAGTCTCAGTGAGTCTCTAAGCTGATGCAGCGTATCTGTGAGGAATTGGGAATTCAATTGGAGAAAATCAGGCTTTTGAGTTTTCAGCCAAATATTTAATTATGGGAGTGAATTATGGCTGTGTCGTTGCGGGGACACAGCACAGAGGTAATGTGACTAAGTAAACAATAAATAAGCACCAAATAAACATAAAGTCAATGCCATGCTTGATTAGAAAGGTAACACCCACTGTTGCCCTGGCTAAACCTCCAATGTTTCCACCCTATGGTGTGTGCTGTGGTGTTTTAATTCCTGGAAACATCGCTAATATTATCTGAATCACTTGCCAAGCATAGTATTTCAGACAGTAGCTGGGAGAGAGGCCAGTAGTGAGATAGGAAGATATAGAGGGGGAAGGAGGATAGTAAGATAGAAATCTGACCTCCACGGAGATTAGGCACTGACCTCATGGGCCTGCTGTCTGCCCTGATAAAGAAGCAGGAAGACACACACACACACACACACACACACATCCATCGCTTATTTTGAGCTGAGTAAATCATTCGATCCTTATCAGTTGTTCATTCATTTCATTTCTCTCGTGTCTCTTTCGCTCTAGTTTTCTCACTTTTCATATTTCTGCCCATTCTCTCAGTAGTCAAGAAAGAAGATAATCTTGCTATGATCTGTTCTCAGGATCTGTTGTTCACACTGTCTCTTTCTTTTTCTTTGTCCATGGTGAAAATAATTTATTTCAGAGTTCAAACAAGGCAAATTTTGCCCATGCTGATTTTTTTTCCAAATTCTCCTAATCCAGTCGATCTCTTCTTCACACTGTTTTTACCTATTACAGTAAGACACAGCACAGAATGAAAACAATCAATGATATATTGTATCTGAACAGCTATGTGCACCACCGAAGTGGCTACAATGGACATCAATCTGTATTAAATGATGCTGACGCAAAATTTCAAAAAGCCGAGCCCTTTGCCGCTGATGTACTCCTGAAGGCCTCCTCTGATGTCGAGTAAGTGTGTTACCAGACTTGTCAGATATCAGATATATCCGCACCGTCAGACATAACTCATTTTAAGGTCTCAGTTAAAGCAGGGGATAACGCGGTTATCTTTCCTTATAGTGTATATCTGTTGCATCTACGTATTCAGGCGTGCACGCGCATGTGCAGACAGACACTTCCATTGACTCAGTCAGCGAGCTCTCCATCACTGCCGGCGGTGGCCTGGTGCTCTTTGGTTGGTTGCAGTTTGATGGATGAGTCTCCCTTGAGCAGCTCTGTTAAAGCGCCTCTCTATCAGGCTGCAGCCGCATGGGCCCTCACATTTGATTAGATCCCAATGGAAGCCAGTTGCTCCCTGTCATCACTCATACAGCATAGGCCCGAGATGCAACAGAGACAGCCATTGGAGCACGGAGCTTGACACACTGAGGAAGCCATTTCGGTGCAAAGAGAGGATATTATGTGACTCATGTACAACTCTGTCTCACATGGGTGGCGCTGCAGTTGGCTGGAGGGAAGCAATAGTGTGAGGGAGAGGGATACTCATAAAGAGCAGAGTTTCTATCAATCAAATTGCTCACCTATTCATTTAAAGTACACCTGAGTGAGAATCAGGACCATTACAGCACTTCAAAACTCGAAAGGCTCTCTCTCTCCATTTCATTTCCCATCACCCACCATTGGTATTTACATGTCAATGACTTTTGTATAAGTGCCTCTTTCTTTTTTTCTGCCTCCTATTTACATGTCAGTGGCTTTTGCTGCTTGATGGTGCTGCGTTGAAATGAAAGTAATTTGCTCTGTGACTGTCAGGCTATTTTACCAGCTATTACTCTCATCCATTCTGGTCAGTGAATACTGATGACAATGAAACCAGGGGGCTGTGAAGAAATTTTGCAAGCTCTTGTGTTAGTGCCGCTGGTATGGCTTTCATGTGGTCACAGTCCTGCACGATTCACCTCTAAAAGAGTTTTTTTTTTTTTTTTTAAATGATAAAATGACGTATAACATCTTTGTCTCTTTTTTCTTTTTTTTCTTTTTTTTTTTTTTTTTTTTTAACAAAGGTTGAGCTTGTTAAACTATGTAATTTTGACCATACTCACATTCATCTGTGTTGGTCTTTGCAAATCTTCTTGGTCACTACAGCCTTAAGTCAGGTCTGACATTCTTTATAAATGGAACAACAATTTGAAATTCATTACATTTCCAGTAAATTGCTTTGAAAACTTGAGAGCTGCACAAAAGAACCCATTTCAGCATGAAATCGCGGTGCTTCCCAGTGAAGGCCTGGAGATAATTCTCAAGTGATGATGCGGTTTAAAAATAAAGACTAATTTCCTTTTAATCAGCAGCGTAGATTGTGATGCCCAGAGTGTTAAATCGCTGTTGCAGAAGTGATTTGAGGATTGTAGCCAACAAATCATGGAGAATGGAGATGAGATATTGTGATGAGAAGACGCTGACGTACTCAGGGTCAGCAGCTCACATGTCTGGATGGACACACACACGTATGCCGTCTCTCTGCTGTGTTGTTTTGAAGAGTTCCGCTGGCCATTAATGATTTACTCCTACAGGCAGGACAGAAATATGACTGCTTATGACTGAAATATTGATGGAGCTGTATGAATTATTAATAGGGCTGATTTCTGGAATAAAGATGCAGTTGACCTACTACAGTCAGGGGTGAGGTACAGTGGTCTGAGTGTTTTGTTCAATGAATGGTGATTGCTCACCTCCGTGGCTTCCCAGGGATGTATTTTATGCCTGTTCGACTGTCAATATGCGTTTCCAGTGTGTGTGGCAATGTGCCTCACCGAGTGCCTTTGTGAGCCTGCGAAAAATAATAATCTCTCCCTCCGCGTATGCATGTATGAATGAGAGTGAGTTGTACCGAAGTCCATGCTCCAGCAATGCCTTTATTTTTGAAACAACTACATTGCCCACAGATTGTTAGACAGTCAGCTGACAAAGTAGCTTCCTAGCTGCCGTGCAAATCTCTCTGCTGCCAAAACAACCTGTGTGCTTTTAAATCTGTTTGTGTTTGTGCTGCTTCCAGTTGAATCTAATTTGGCACTGAAGAGCGAGAGGAGTTTGTGTAAATCTTAGTACACTCTTGGATCGGATGCACAAAGTATTAGAGTGGTGAAATGGCACATTAACAGTGAGAGAGAAATGTTTGTTTTGATAGCGATAAAGACCTAATCTGTTTAACTCATTTTGAAATTATTATATGCATTAGATTTTGCTGGATGGTTCATTTCAAGTCCTTCTCTAAGTTCCTTGTCTCCTTCCCTTGCTCCCTTAAAAATTCATGAGCCTTCAGGTTGTCTTTCATCAGGTTGAATTTTCTCCGTCTCATCTCGTCTCCTCGTCTCCTTGCAGTTCATGAACCATCCAGCTCGGTCTCCCTGCTGGCTGACTTCTCAAGCTCACGACTGTCCTCTTTCTACTCTTCACCTCCTCCTCATTTCTCTCGGCATAGTGAGGCATTGGACTGATTTTTCACCCTCTCGTTTTTATCTTAACACGACCCTCTGCAGAGTGTTTGACACTTTTTCTTTTTTTCATGGAGCTGTGATAGATAGATATGGAATTCTGACGATGAGTTTTACTTGATGCTGGCGGCAAAGGAGACAGTAATACATGTTAATGACTCGCAAAAATTAGGCCCTGGAGGTGCACAAAGAGTTTGGGCAACACAAAAAAATGACCAGCACAGGCATGATTCAAGGAAGGGCAAAGAACAAAAGGGGATTATTCTTAAGCGTTTAGGCCTCGGCTAGGTTTGCCGGCTCGGGCTGCTTTGCCCTTCACATGGGTCAAGAGGACATTGATGCAGGGGGTTAGCCTGGGTGGGGGTGAACAGATAATATCACTCTCCTCCAGCGATGTGGAGAGGCTGTGAGAAAATGGAAAGATGGAGGGATGGAGATAGTAGCGATTGGAGGAGAGGAGCTACAGAGTGGGGAATGTTGGTGGGAAGCAGAGATAGAAATAAGACGGGGAGTGAAGGAAAGCGAGGTGGCTCTTTGAGAGATAGGACGGTGAAGGCTTGTTTATCCAGCAGTTCTGATTACATTTGTTTACAGTCACACATTCAGCAAATAGATGGGAGATATAATGCATGAGGTGGATAAATATCCTTTCTGCTTACAACAGTGTTTTTCAGAGCTTAGTGTTCCAGTGATTCAGTTACACTGTGGGCCACGGGGTGAATGACTATAGATGGCAGGTATAGATGAAACAGAGTTAGGGCTATAAAGAGATTAGCAATAATCTATTGCAGAGAGCAGGGGGCTTTGAGTAACATAAAGCACCATGGAAGTCTGCAGAATTTGGATTGTGCACGGTTGAAAGCGCTGTGTGTGTGTGTGTGTGTGTGTGTGTGTTTGTTGCGGTGTGTCGGTTTAAATGATGAGGTTAAGACCCCAGATACCAGCTAATAGTTTCCATAGATTTATTGGCAGCACCAGAGGTACTTTGTTTTGGACCCATGAAACAAGTTGCAATATGTCACCACCTCAACCAGCCAACAGACATAAGATTTACCCCCTGATCAGTACCAATTTCTGTCAGCACGTACACGTGCATGTGTGCGGGAGAGGAATGAAACTGAGAACGACACATAGAGAACAATAAAAGAGAGAAACAAAATTGTGTTGGCTAATGTGAGTCACAGCAAGCACCATTAAATACTGGTTCAGTGCAACCACAACTCGTGTTTAGTGGTCAATTCCACCCATGGATATTGGATATGCCTCACTATGACCACCTGTAAAATCAGAGCGCTGAGCATTTCAAGCCTTTAGGCAAAGTACTTGTCTCTCCAACAATAGCGTTTTCATAACCGGCCAACTGGGAGGAGATCTAAAGAGAGAGGCAGTAGCACTAATCAATAGGAGAGGGCGGACCAGTGTCAAACAGAAAATAAACAAACAAGCCATTATCCTCACACACACACAAACTAGACACATACAAAGGGACACCTTTGGTAAACGTATGATAAAAAGTTAATGCGCTCGATTATATGCCAGTGGTGGAACAGAAAACCGACTCATTCCTATTCACACCGACTGCCTGCTCTGCTCTGCGAATATGCTTGTGTGCACCATTCACATGCAAACAGGCCAACTTCTAGAATGTGTCAGCTTTGCACATTAATGATAAATGTGGGTGTATTTTTTTTTTTTTTTTCTTCTGTGCAGGCAAAGGTGGCGAAAATAATAGAAAAGCAGGAGCAGAGGACAAAGTGCGGTTAGTGTAAACACTGATATTTCTGTATTGATCAAACCCTCATATCTGGCCCGTCCCTGTGACTCCATGTGTGAGCGTGCTTCAGTGATCGGTGTGTGACCTGTTGTGTATGCATGTGCACATTTTTCTCTGTGAGTGTGTGCTTCATCTATGTCTGTCAACAAATTCTGTTTGTAAGTGTATGTTTGTGTGTGTGTGTGTGTGTGTGTGTGTGTGTGTGTGTGGGTGAGTGCGTGTATGTGTTGAAGTTTGTTCTGGCCAGTGCTGGTGACAGAAAGAGGGAGAAGGAGAAGTGCTATTGATTTTTAGCCCAGCCATGCCAGAGAAAGATCTGTTTGGGTGGAACTGTGATTACCTCCCTTTCTCAACCTTCTCTCTCGCTCTCTCCGTCGCTCTCCCAATACTCTTACCCTTTCACTTAGCATACATGCCGTTTCCATCTATCTATCTATCTGTCCGTCTGTCTGTCCGTCCATCCTCTCAGGCCCAAACAAAGCATGTGGTGTGCTCCTGCTGTTGTCTATTTCTGGATGCTAGCACGTCTGAGAGAATACGCTTCAAAGTTTTTTGTAGCTTAGAAATGGTGTGTTTATATTCTAAGTATACCATGCTTAGCACACAGGGACCTTGTGTGCTTGTGTGTGTGTGTCTACTTTCTAAAAGAATGGCAAAAGTATCAGATGTTTTAAAAGATTTAGAAGCCAATCATTTTCCCTAGTTACCAGTCTATTGGACTGCAGCTTGTGTGCATACAGTTGCAGAAACACACAGACAGCCTCACCCATACATACAGTACGTAAGTATATATACAAATGCTGGTACAGACAGTTTTCAATTTCAAATGACACGATGTAAAACTTGCCCCATTTCCTTTGCCAAACCTAATCCTGACTGCGATGAACAACTGGACTCACTGGCACATTCTGAACCCAGATCGGTGTGCATCTGTTTGTCTGCACATCTGTTTGTGTCCACGCTCTCCAGCTTGTCAGTCCTGCTCTTGGCCAGTTAGGACGGAACAGACGGCAACACAAAGGCAATCTGTGTTTCTCAGTATGTGCAGTGAGATAAACAGATAAATGATTAGTTGCAATAGAAGAGAAGGAGTCTTAGTGTCATCATTATGAGGGAGAGAGGGATCGGGATTAAAAGAGCAGCATTGTGTCTGTGTGTGTGCGTCAGCATGTGTGGTTGGCTCTTTTTCTCATTACAGGATTAAAGAGCATCTGGTTCAATGTTCCTACTCAACCCTGCCATTCAGAGTCACAGGGGAAATAATACACTGTTGTCTCACGTGTGTGTGCTGCATGCACTTTGCTTGTGTGTGTCGATCTGTGAGCGTGTGGTTGTGTGTGTGCGTGTGTTTGCCACATTCATGATCCTGCATGGATCCCGACTGGGAGAAGAGAGAGGGAGCTGGACACTGGCAGAAATGAAATTGCTGTGTCTAGAGCCTGTGCCATGGAGAGTGGAGAAGCTTGTATTGTGGCCTGTCTGTGTGAAAAAACTCTTGACTGAAATCTATTTCTGGTTAAATAATGAAAGGTGGACTGTGGAGGCTTTAGCTGGATCTGTTGGTGAGTACACAACCAAGAAAGTGATAGCAGATTTAGAGAGGAAAAAAAACAGGAAGGGATTAGACAGGTAGATTTGACTCTGGGGGGGTTACAGCCTTAAAATATCTGAAAATTCCCCTTCCGCCATGTCACATTACTACTGTTTGTCTGTGACATTGTTTTTCACTGTTTACCTTCCAAATTTGTGTGCAAACTGAACAGGGACCATATTATAAAAGGTGGTGCAACTTTAGCTCAAGTGAGTGCACAGCTGCGATTGGACACGAGCCGAATAAAATCGTCTCCTGAAGTGCAAAGACGGGCAAAATAACAAGTTTACACTGTCTCAGCTGGAGTGAAAAATTTATTCTGGCAATTATAGACTAGCGTACAGTTGGTGCAGTTTGCTGTACAACCTGTGACAATGATAAATGTCTGTCCAGTAAACATTAGACTTGGTTAATATTTCCAAAGACCAATGTTTAGCACTTACACATACATGTGTTAATTAGCGCTATGCTACCTCAGAATTAACAGCAATGGTATAGAATCATGGAAACGATGTGACCTCTGCATCTGCTGAGTGTTACAGTAGTCCTGAACATTACAGCAGTACTGAGCATTCAACACCGCAAATAACAAAGAGATTGTAGCACAGAATTACTTGGTTATGAGTGGATATAAATGCTTTTGATAATCTTTTTGTAAAAAAAAAAATCAGTTAATGAGCAACTGACATCATATAACGTGAGTTTAAAAATTGGCATGCATACAAAATGACTGATAAAAAAAGAATACCAATATTCCTTCATGAGTATAATCACGGAGCTGTATTTAGAGATTTATCAACCAAATCATTAATTACCAAATCAGCAGTTCTAATTAGTAAACACTAATACAATATCTTTGACTAAGAGAGTTAATGGCTACATTGCAAACATTTATATACGGTTTATAAATGTTGTATATTTGTAGTAAAATAATGAATGAGCCTATGAGATTCCTTAAAGTAAATAAATAAATAAATCAACAATTAATTTAGTTTTGCTTCTCACTCAACCAAAACCTCTCTCAGGCAAAAAAAAAATGCATAAGTACATACCTTAATTGTATAAATTATATGTTCATTTGTGACTGACACACGGATGCATCATTGTGATTGTGTTGTTGATAGCAGGGCTCAGCTAATAAGTGTATGTCAGTATTTATATGTGTTTATTGCATGTGCCCCTGTTAATCAGAACCTATCACTTGTGCCTAATGGAGATAGATTATCAAGCTGGGAGACGTGTTTGTGTGCATGTGTGTTTGTGAGATATACTTAATACCTCAATAACAGCATCATTTTCTGCTTGACTACGAGAGCCAACATCATCACCTGACCCTGATATGGAAAATGAGGGTAAGTTTCTGCAGTCACAGAGGTTAAATACTCTAATTCATTACTTTTTCAGTGTCTTCTACCTACATGAGTGTGTGTGTGTGTATTTCTCTTGTGTGTCTGTAACCAGCAGAGATTATGCTTGCTATGCATACTCCATATTTATTCCCCACACAAACACGACTTTAGCAGCATCAGTACAGACTTCTACATGCCCGGAGGTAGAAAAGTTTGCCACCAGCTGCAGCAGAAGGTTTTAAATCCCTCAGAGACACCTATATTATCCTCAGCGCTCAGCGTAAAATATCAGCCACATACTGATATTCCTCCCCTGCTTCCTTGAAAATGCGTCCTTGCAACCCTCCCCAGGATACCTCTTGGCCTCTTTGTATCTTGGAAACGTTTCAGGTGTATTCAGCCGAACAAAATTACCACATCAAAAGGTAACAAACTGAAGATCACATTAATTCGACAGGAGCAATGTAACGCGTATGGTTTAGTGACAATGATAGACCCGAACAAACGGCACGCCAACTGATCCTCACACACGCATAATCCCATACTGCCGTGCTCACACGAGGAAACACACACTCGTGCAAAGCCATTTTACTTTCATTAAGTCTCACTCAGAATGGATGAGAGCTCTCATTTCACGGAGTGCTGCCAAGGACTAGATATGAATGTCTCCTTAACATGGTGACAGACACACGTGTGCACAAACACTCATAAATATTCCTGCAGTGTGACAGTGGCATCAGCAGTGAGAGATGTTGTTGGGGATTCAGACTGCTAATAGATTAAAACACTTCGATTACATGCTCTTCAGAAGACAGAACGGCTGCATGAGTCCGGATGCAATCTTGCATCAGACAAAAGAAAAAGAGATCCTGCCGAATGTAATTTTAGTTTCCGACAAAACAAACAAAAAAAGGGCAACATCGAATTCAAAGATTGTTATTATTTTTTTTTTTTTCATTTTTTTTCATATTTTCGTCTGAATTTGATCATTGTTTGATGGGTGAATAGAGGAAAGAGAAATATAATGAAATGCCATTCAGTGGCATTACACGTGTGCCATTTGAAGGTCATCCAAACAACACCCAAGTTTTCTCGTCTCAAAGGGAACAAAATACTTAAAATACCCAAATAACATCCTTCTTGCTTATTGCTCCATCTCCTCCTATTTTCTATTGATTGCCAGCTGTCTTCTGGGTAGTCAGACTACCTGATGACCTTTAAATCCTGTGTGTGTGTGTGTGTGTGTGCGCGTGAGAGAGTGCTTGTGTGTCTTTGTGTGTCTGTGCCGGTTCTTGTGTCTTTACCTGCCTGTCCACTTGTAGCATGTGTTCTCTTTGTGTTTTGTCATGTTATCATATTTTCTCCTGTTCTGCTCATTGATCAGCTGTCATCAAGGCTGAAGGTGGACTTTTGTTTCACCAAGTTGGCGTCTCACACTCTCTCACCACCTTCTGTTTCCAAAATGTCTTTATTTCTCTGGACCTGAAGAAATGATCGGCTACAACAGTCACGGGTCAAGGTTTTCTAACTTGTTCAACACTTTCAGAATACTAGCATCTTTTCTTTCAGAGCCGTACATTTCATTGTGTCCGAGAAAGTGGATTCAAATCAGACCTTCCATAACTCATCTGATAAGTCTGACTTCATTTGTTTGTGTCTTTGTGTATCTGTTTTTTTTGCATGCTGTGAGCATCCGTGTGCACCCTGCGTGTGTGTTTGTAATGCTTGTGGAGCGCGTGACTGAACACGGGCCGGCTCTCTTGCAGGGATGCTAAACAGCAGAAGAGGAGAAGGTTAAGTAAGAAGGTCAAACGGAGAAGACTCAGGGAGATATCCATCACAAAAACCAATACATTTCCGCCGACACCATGGCTATTTATTCTTATTTCAATGGAAAGAGAAGACAGTTTCTGCAGGTGTGCTGGCAGCCTGCCTGGAGCCAAGTTGACACTTCCTCTGCAGACATTCTGAGGAAAACATAGAGACCTGAAGTAAACAAACTGACCGGGCAGATCAGCTTGGAAAGTCGTTTCTTTTGTTGCAGAAGGCAAGTTTATTTATTCTCTCACATCCCAGGTCATTCTGTTAGTGTAATATGTATATCATCTGAAAAACTGTTTTCAGCCATTTAAGGCTAAAACCAGCAGCAGATTTTTGGCCTCTTTTGATTTCACTCTCACTGTCCAACCACTTAGCCAATGCAACAGACAAAAACTGAATGCCAGCTATCCATGATTATTATGGGCATCTGTCTGCTTTTCTATTAATTGTTGTATTGTTGGGGCTTTTATTTTAGTTAGCTCTAGCTAGAGAGGCTGAAAGGAAACAGGGGGGAATGATATCAGCAAGAGTCCCGTGCTGGACTTGAACCAGGACGCTGTGCTTACATGGCACGTTCCGATTTTTATGTTTTGTTATACTATATTTTTGTGTTATTTTGTTTTGTAAATTGTATGATTTTTACATATCAGGACACCGTAGCTTCATTGGACAGTTACAATGAAAAGAGGCCATCTGGAGAAAGAGCCAGTCGGGAAAGAGTCGGCAGCTACAATTCACGAGTTTGGATAAAGGGTGAGTGGGTCTGGAAGTGAGATGGTGAATAATACCGGTAGCTGCTAGGTTTCCTGCCTCGAGGGAAATCTTGAAATGGCTTGTTTCCATCAATATTCAGTCAACAATCACAGAACTGGCAGAATAACATGTACAAATACTATCACACTGCCATTCCTTAAAAACAAAAACAAAATGAATCATCTAAGCCTCTGGTTTCTAATACACACTTCTTACTTTTGTTGTGTTTCTGTTTTTCAGTTCAGGGTAAAGGTAGGTTATGAAACTCATCCTCATACCTCTTTTTCTCCAGATTTGCTCTCTTCTAGAGTCAAACAACTTGATCCTTCACCCATTTCATACTTTTATCTCGCTCCACCTCCCTCCCACATACTCTGTCACTCCCCTTCTTGTGTGTTTTTATATACCCCTCTCTGCTTCTGTTCTCTCTTCTTCACCACGACAAGCCACGGCTTGATCTATTTCTATCTCCTTGCAGACAAGTGCTACATATGCACCAACTGCTCCTCTCTGTATCTGTGTGCGTGTGTGCGTGTGTGTCTTGTCGGGAAAGAGAGACATGGACATCTGTGTGCATTCTCATTTACTGTCTTATGCGTGCTCAACAGGTGTTCTGTTTGAAATTGACCGTCAGTGTTAAGAAATCTCTGACATGCATGGTGTCACAAGCTGGTTTGTGATGCATGATGAGGTGACACAGAACGTTCCTTAATATAAAAACTACAACGAGGTTGCTACACCATCTAATGTCTGCACATTAAACTTACAGCTAACGCCACAATTACATAATTTAAATATAATAAACATGTGCAAACCGTTCTCTAGATTCAACTTCTGTGATGATTGTGAAAAAACGTTAGATATGTCTTGTTTACAGAAATAATCATGTGAATACGAGAAGTGATTAATTCCAGTGCTTAGTTCCACAACACCTCCGGACATGTTTGCCCACTGTGGGCAGTTGTGGGTCAGCAGCCAGGTCTCCTATACTCAGGAGTCCAGGGCAAAATATTCCTCAGGTTTTATGGCGCCCTGTTGTTAATGATCATGTGAGCTACATCGAGCTGGAGTTAGAATGACCTGAAGCTGCAACATGAAGCCGACCAAACAGCTGGAAGCTCTTTGTGCTAGCATGTACTCCAGGTCAGTTTGCATTTAAAGGCCTGTTGTTGTTGTTATACAGCTGGCTAACAGAGCATTTTCTAAGGACACCTTATTATATCATAGTTGTTGTTGGGCCTGCAAGAATGCAGTTTTGAATCCAGACGCAGTAGGCAAAGTAAAAAAAGAACAGGAGGAAAGAGAACACAGCACAATGTTAGTTTCACGTGGAGACGTAAAATGATACATAATAATATTTACATTTACAGCTTAGATGGCAGACGTATCGGCTGAAGCATCAGGAGCAGGGGGGTGGGGGGTTTTGAGACTGAACAGCCAGAACTGAATGATGAGAAGCAAGAAAGAAGAAAACAACAACAACAACAACAACAACAACCTTAAAGGCTGGAAGAAAGGCCACTTCCTGGTGTCCACAACACACAAGACACTGCTGATTGATCTCCATAAATCTTGGCTCAACTGTCCTTTTCTTGCAGTTTGTTGAAGTTGACAAGTTTGATGAGTGTTTGTTTCTGTGGAGCTATCACACTCTGATGTCTTTCCTGTTCTCTCTGTGGGGTCATCAAACACTTCACCATAATCTCCCTGGAGACCTTGATCTATTCAGTGTCTGTGTGTGTCTACGTATTTGTGTCTGCGCTTCCCAAAAGATAGCGTGGATTTCTTTTTGACCTCCCCTGTCCCCTTTCCTCAGGGGCAAACGATCCAATCAGAGGATAAGCCTATTTCCAGACCCTCCCCCTGGGAGCAGGAAAGATCCAATTGGATAAGGGTTCATCTCAGATCAGAATCAACAGGGGGGGTGGATAAGGGACCACACAGACACACGATCATTAAAAGTTTGAGCAAAGAATCACACAAACAGAAATGTCTTCGCAGCGAACGCAAAGAATCTCTTAAACAGATGTTTTTTTCATATAATGATTGAAACAGCCACTATACCTTCTCTAAATACGCTCAACATGAACAGGTTTACTTTGTATTTGAGATATCAGGCCGGCATCACTCTGCTGCAGAACCCCTCTGTGATAATTGTTAGCGAGTATTTCGACAGGCAGGATTGCATACCCACTAAAACGAGAGAAATGAGAAAACTTCCAGCCTGATGATTAAAACAAACAAAAACAAAATGCTGCGGTACACAGAACAGGGTAAATATTGTGGGGATGATGCTTTTACACAGCCAGACATCTCCACTTCTCCTGCTGTGCGTGCACCCTTGGACATCTATTCGCCTTCTCTCCAGTGCTCGCGCTCACATTTCAAAAATCTCTCACTGTGTGCCCCTCACATGCAGCAGGTTGCACATAGAGTGTGTGCGTGTGGGCTCAGGAGTACAGTCTTTGTTTGCTTTGTGGTGCGTTGTCATCCATGTCACATTTCATCTTGGTATGCTACTGCTCCTTACTCCATCGACTGCTTTCAAGATACAGATAGGACTTCATTGTACTTTTCTCACAGCGACACACAGACATGTACACAAATGTACGTTCACTCAAACATTCAGTGCTGATGCTGAAAAGCTTCATTTGCATCCATTTATTGGCCCTGCAGGAACAGTTGTGATCTACGAAGCATCTCCGTCTGTTTAATTGTTTTGTTGCCCAGAGGTTGTAATGATTATGCATCCTACAACATGTCTGAGTGATTGTTTTTGTGCACACAATTTTTTTTTGGGGTGTGGGTTGGTGTGTATGCAAAGAACTGTCACGCTCCACAAAGTTTAAGTCTGAGGAGTTGCTGTTGGAGGCTTTGACTGCATTGTCCATACTGTAGCTGCTTGCTGCCAAAGAACTGTACATCCCCTAGAATTAAATCAGGACAATGTGGGCGGAGTAGAAAATTTATTTTGTTGTTGTGCAGATCCATTGTGGATCCACATGCTTATTTTTTAAAGTCATAGATGCTGTCCGTGCGCTAATGTGCTAATGTGTATTTGCATGGCTGCCTGTGTTTTTCTGCATTGCTAAGGGCAACAAATGTCCTTCATCACTGTCAAAATGCCAAATAAGTTATCAACACCTCGCTGCAAGCTGCTGTGACATCTATGCCCACACACACACACACACACACACACACATACGCAAAAAAAATCAGCCAGAAGACTGTATTACTCAGCCACACACAAAAATCGGCTGAACTCAAACTATGTACATTTTATGAAGGCAAAAGTGAAGAGTTTGACATTTGAATAAAAAGAATCACTTGTCGTGAATTGTGTATTGGTGTGTATGCTTGTGTACTTGGCTCTTTTGCTGACATGTGTGCACTGCGGACATTAATGCTTTTGGCATTTCTTCGCTAAGAGTTAAAAACTGTTCTCCGGTATAAATGCAGATTTCCACCTCTGTGACACAGAAACACTCGCTCAGCTATACAGACCGGCGTTTAACTTAGAGAGCCTGAGGCAGTCGAGTGCGTTGGTTTTCAAAAAGTTTTTCCTGGGCAATTTATGAAGGATAGTTTGGACAGTCATACATTGAATTAGTTAGCAGTGCCAAATCTCAGGGAATTGTCCTGGGAGTAAGCAGATTTTAAACAAAAGGGAAAATATCGAATTGTAATCACAGTTCTGCATTAAGGAGCCTCAGTTTTTATGTTTTCATGATTTCTGTACCACTTTGATTCCTCACTTTCAATACACAAAACAAACTCATGCAAGATTTATACAACTTACTCAAATCTGTTGCAGCCTTGCATTTGTCATTGACAGTCCAAGCTGTTGTTGCCCCCACAGTGTTTCTGCAGCGCAGCAGGAGGGCAGTGGTTTAATTAGTTTTGTACTACAGTAGTAATGATGGAGCCCCTGAAGGATAGGGTGACACGAAGGTATTCAAGAAACCAGAGAGGAGGAGAGATTGTTGCCTGGTGTGTGTGTGTGTTCGTGTCCTTGTGTCTCACCACCACAATGGATTCCTACAAGACACCATTGTTCCGTTTGTTTCATCTCTTGCTGTCTCTGGTCTTTGTTTTACGTAAAGATTTAACAGAAAAATGTGTTTATGCAGGTGCATACACCCCCTGACAAACACACACACACTGGAAACTTCTGCAAATGACGGTCTTCTTTCTCTCGCCAAACCTGCACATACACAAGGACTACTTTTCTGTCTTACTATTTCAAGCGGTTAAGCTATTAGTATGCGTTCATAAATTCCACTGGTCCCAGCTAAATGGTCATTAAAATGAAGTAAATATAATAACCTAAGTAAGATTATAATGGATCGTAAATAATGAATGAGCCAAAGAGATGCTCTAACATTGTACGTAAGTGATTTTAGAAATAATGGAGTTAACCATCGTGTTTTAGTTGCCTATCCATAAGCATAGATTAAATTTGTTTCCCTAACTACTACCTTAGCTAAATTAACATCCAGATAAACCGGAGGAAGATTCATGAAGTCTGGTCGGACAACACAGCTTGCTGATAAAGTGCAAATGTAGCTTCATTAAATTAATTGCAGTCTGTAGTCAAAAGGTGACGTGAATATATAAATCGTGTTAAAGCAATTTCAGGAAAATCTACACCCTGATACTCCCGGTGCTCTGCAAATCAAACGTAAATGTGAAAAAAATGCTTTAAAGTGAGGATGAGTTCAGGAATAAAGACGAGTAAAGGTGGAAAATTTACATGAAACCAACGTTCAGTGTGCCAAACCTCTTGCCTTTAAAGCAGCACCAGTTTTCCTCAGCGCACTTAAAAGAGTTTTTCGAGGCACTTGGCAGGGAGGGTGTTCCAGGCATCTCGGAGAACTTGCCACAGTTTATCTATGGCTGTAGGCTGTGTCTGTGTCTTCTGTCTCTTCACGTAATCTGAGGCTGACTCAATGATGTTGACATCAGGCTTCTGTGGGGGCCTGAACATCTGTTTAAGGGCTCCTTTCTCCAGGACCACAGCAGTGTCTTTGGGGCCTTTGCCCATGCTGCAGAATGAATTTAGGAGCCACCTGGTGGCATAGTGACGTGGTTAAGACTCAAAAGTGCCTAAAACCTTTGCACAGCGATTCACATTGCACCTAATTGATGTTGAGGATGAGATGTCTGCAGCCCAGAGTTTAGCTGGAGGCTCACCTCGTAAAGAAAGGTTTAAATCCAGCTAAATCAAGCTGCATCAGTTTCACCTCATTAATCCATGTTGACTGCATTTACTTTAAATGGCCCAATTACGTCTTTTTGTGACTTTCCTTCTTCATCTCTGATACTCTTTGCAAACATTCCCTCTTCCTTTGCTGCTGACCCTAGTCGTGTGTTTTGTGTGGTGTGTTTGTTTGAGTAAGTTGCCAGCTTGTCCATTAGCTGTTTAATCATCTGATGTGCTAATCTGTCTGAACACGGCTGAGGTAACTCTGTACACAATTACTCACCGTCTTTTGTTAGTTGCATTTAGTCTGAGGGATAAAACCATTCAGTTTAACCCTTTTCCTGTTGTGTTTTCCATATTTGCTGAAGCTGAAGTTTTGTCTTTCATTTTTCTTTCTGAGGGTTAGGAAGATCTAGGGTTCATTTAGATGTGTTTTGTTCGTTATGTTGTCCTTTTCTCCCCCTAAAGCTAAAGTAAATGCCGCTTTGAACTTTGCTTGTCTGTGCTGTTGGCCTTCCTGGGAGAGAGAAAGACGGGGAGAGCACACATCCTGTTATATCTTGGGTTCCCTTGGGCCAGAGGCATAACATCACACAAATTCATAGATTTAAGGAATTAACTTTGCTTAGTTGCAGATTAATAAGTAAAATTCTTTTGACATTTTATAGAAGACCCTTCTGGCTTTGAAAATTATTTCTTCAGCATGCCACGGTATTATTGAAAGCTTTCCATCAAGTTTTTCATATCTTCTTTCATCATAAATGTATGTGTTTGATGTGAGGACATTAATGAATAAGTGAGTATGAAAATGTGCTCAGTTATTCTAGTGATGCAAAGTCAATGTAATACTGGCCTGAATATTTAGCGGGCAAGTGAGCTGCGATGACTTTGAAACTGCAAACTCAGACACCTTTTCCATTTCTCCCTCTCACGCACAGGCAGAGGATCTCTGTCCTCTGTAAATGTATAATTATTAAGCATGCTGGATTCTTGCCTCTGCGATCACACTGGTTATTAATTCATAGACCTTTTCCCTTCCCTGTGTGTGTGTGTGTGTGTGTGTGTGTGTGTGAGAGAGAGTCTGTCTTTGGTACATATTTGTGGAACTGCAAACTTAAGTTGTAACAGAGCACAGCAAGAGTTATTTTCCTTCACATTCATGTGAAGTATTCTCACTTAGTTGTTAAAGTAATGAAAAGAAAAAAAAAAACACATTAGGCCCATGTAGTGGCGTGTAATAGCAAATGGAGCAGATTTGCGATAATGGCCAAAGCGGCTAATAGAGGTATGTGTTTTACTATGATTTAAATAAGTAGGTCAGATCGGGGCTCGTTAGTGGTTCATACCAACTCCTTTAATTCTGCAGGGAGTATTATAACAGAGCACATGTTTATGGATGAGAGCTGCAACATGTATGTTCCATGTAGCTACAGTACATGAAATGAAATGGTGTCCAGCTGCACAAGCAAATGTGACATTGTTAAATTAATGACGAAGAGATGCAGCTGGTGTGGCAGTGGTAAATAAATTAGGCCTTATGAGCGAGCTTCCTCAGAGGTTTCAGACTTCAGAAGGAAGGGAAGAAGAAAGGGACAGAAGCGGGGATGAGTGAAAGCAATTGAGGAGGGGGACGAATGCACTGAGATAGATGAGCAGAGAAATTGGGGGATTTTTCCCCCCTTCCTCCCCTCTCTGTCTCCCATTTTCCCTCCTTTTCATTTTTGATCCTTTCTAGTTTTCCCTCACCCTTCACCCCCCCCGCCCGTCAACCCCCACCGTCTAAATAAATGCTTTTCTGTTTGTCCCAGCCAGCACTCAGAGTCTGTCAGTTCTCCTTTGAGAAAGCGTGAGGTGAATAGGAGGTGGGAGACACAATGGGAAAGAGGGAACAAGACACGGAGATGGAAGATGATGGCTTTCAGAATGCAGATACGATTTCAATATTAAAATGGGATATGATTTCAATAATAGAATTTGACCTCAGATTTCCTCCCCTCTCCCTCCCTCCCTTTCTCTCCCTGTGAGCCTTGCTGCCACATTGTGTTTTCACTGGGAAGGGTTAAACTGTGGGCTAATCCATCTTGCTCCTCTGTGGACACACAAAACAACACAAACTGACATCATGTAGCTTTGCGAACACTTGGAAATTCAGATGAAGATGTCTGCAGCTCAGAAAGTCAGCTCTGTCCTGTGAGAGTTCTCCCTGACTATCTGCCAAAGGAATAAAAATAACAGTTGCGTTGTGCACACACAGAGTCAAGGTGACTTACACCGTTCGAAACACCTTGATGCACACAGCCGCAGACACACTGTCTTACTTTGAGGATGGTCAGCGTATTTGAAAAGAGTCCTGACTCATGCGGTGAGACTGCTCTTCATTTGTAGTTGCTGCTCTCCATATCACTGCGTGTGAGAATTCCCCGTCTTTTCACTCATGTTTCAGCACAGTTTCTCTTCATCGCCATTCTAACTCAGAGGTCTCCAGTTTTTTGACCAGCTGTGCTATGAACCTCATCTGCAGCAGCAAGCTGGCACTAATGGAGTGAGGAGCTGGGACTAATTTAAAATAATAAGTCGCAGTGCTAACCGAGGCCTTGCAAGAGGTAGCACACTGGCCTGTGTGTAATTCCAGCTGTGTAGCTCAGGTAAAGTACCATTATCCCCTCCCACTGTTGTACTGTATAGCTCAGCTCATGAACATAAGTGAAAGAAAGAGCAGTGCAAACCAGCTCCCAAAGTGGCATTTCAGGCCGTTTCAGTATTCATTCTGGCATCACTCACATCTGTTAATGAATGGACGTCTTTTACTGCTGCTTCATTATTGTATCAATGAGGACTGCTCTTTATATGATTTGACTGATTATGAATGTTGTCAAATCAGGAAGATTATCTTCATCAAGCTTCCTCTCATTTACAAGGCTCCCTCCACTCCTCGCATTTAACTCGATATGGGCGTTGTTGGTAAACCAATCAGATTTCGTCTTGATCTTCATCGCTCAATTATGTTGCTGCTGTCAGACCTGTCAGATGTAATTTCTGGCAGATTGTTGTGCCCCTCCCTCCTCCCACTTCCACCTAAAATCCACATGTCCAGCATCACGATGGAGCTCATCATCAAGTCCACATTCGTCGTCACTCATCACCGTGACGACCACCAGCGTCTAGACCAGGGGGTGTGTCTTCCTTTTTAATATGATGACATAGCAATGGGGAAAGATTGTCTCATGTTTTTTCAGTCTTTTCATCAGTAGTTCTTGATTAACTGTGTACAAATGTTGTGAACAGAATTCATATACAGTCAATGGTAAATATTTCTGTATTACAATACCTTAGATTTCTTTGTTTGCTACCAGCAAGAGATAAAATAATTGGAAAGTAATTCAGTAAAATATAACTTTTTTTTTTTTACCAGAGTGTTTAATTTAACCAGTGAAATTTCCCTGACATGGTAAAAGAAAAGGAAAAAAGACTGTTGATCACATTTCCGTATTATATATGTGGCAGAGTATGTATTTTATTACACTGCAGGACTGCATTGCAAATATAATGTAACCCACCACCGGTAACTCAGAGTGCAGCTGAATTTCCAATACTTGGATTGCATTATCCTTTCGGGACATAAAGAGGACGTTTTTATAAGGCCAAATGAAGAGGCACTTGAGAAAACATGAGCTTTATAGTGTGCTTGTTCTGTGTGTCCGGGAGATGCACGCAATACTCTGGTGTGAGACACTACAAACCAGTACAAAAGAAGGCATTCTCTAGAGCTCTACATTTACGTACCAGTGCAATATTTTCAAGTCTTGCGTCCCATAACTAAAGTTATATCATATTAACAGCGACCTTGGTAGGCTTTAAATTCTGTATTTATTTTGTTGCCTGAACTACAGTATGGTTACATACAGGAAACAACGATGTGTCATTGTTCCTCATTCAATGACAACTACATCAGCGTATATAAGCCTGTATAACACCACCAAGACACACTGTACTTTGTTTTATAGTCATTCAAGGATGACATTCCTTATTTCCCTCAAAAAACTTTGAAGGGGCCCCATTTTAACTGCAGCGCATCCTGGTGGTGTGTGTTGCCGAGTCCAGTTGTGGTTTGTCATGCAAAGCTGAAGGTATTTGCTCACTTTTCAGGTATCACAGGTGATGCAGGAATCAGAGTTTACACACCCACACACAACAAACACTGGAACCTTACCAGCTAATGATTCCACTTTACCCCCATCAAACTGGTGCCCATGTTGTCCTCTTACAACCTTTCATCCCACCCATCCTTTTACTCCCAAAGCAGGAGCCAAGAATTTCCCTCTAACTGGAGCAGAAAATTCTGACTGTCTGCCTTATAGCCCTTATCCCCCCTACCTCACGCTCTCAGACCTGCACAGTCTTCCTTTGCCCTTGCCCTTTAGAGCTGAAAATAGCGTGTGTGTCCGTGTAGTGTAATAGTGTGTGTGTGGCCAGGACATATGGCTGCGAATTCCCAGAGATCCCACCAAAAACACTGCAGTATTCAAAACATAAATCACCCAGATGGCTGAAACACACAGTGTTTGTCTGCACTGAGATTTATGCCGTTGTGTGTGTGTGTGTGTGCACAACTGCACATGTGCAGGCATTTGCACACACCTGGGGAAAAGCCTGGGAGTATTTCCCTGCAAGCACACTTTGGTGACTGTGATGATCACACACTTTCATTTGCATTTACGTGCCTGCACACTCGTGGTGACATTATGTGTGTGTTCCAACGTACTGGTGTGTTTGTGAGTGTGTGTGTGCATGATTTGCATACCTGTGTAATATACAGATCCTGGCCTCTAGCTCTGGTCCGCCCTACCCCCTCTTTCTCCCTGCCTCTTTTTCAGGTTCAGCGCAGGTTCTCTAATGCTATCATTCTAACCATATGGTGGGAGCATCAGTTAAATTGCTGCTGTTTCAGCGCTGCCTGGCCTGCATACAGATCAAACACTCACACACACACACACACACAGCTGTATGCCCACGGACACACCCGCACACGCACATATTCTGTTTGGCCGGTGTACAGATCCAAACAAAGCCATATGGCCCTTCTCTTTCTTCATTTACTGTACATAACCCCGGATGCAGCTGAAGGACATGAGGAGCCAGGAACACCTGTCTTTGCAGGCCGCTGTAAACAGGAAGCGGGATAAAGTAAAGTGGCACACATGAGACTTTCCATTTGGTTTAGAGTCAGCCGAGGTCCCTGCCCTACTGCTACCCAAAGACACGTTCTCTCTTCTACCAGCTGTACACGATGAGAGAAGCATGTGTGACGTGAAATGATGAGCTCAAATTTAATTCTACATCTGCACTGCAGCGTTTTGCAGAAGCATTTGTTTTCATTCATGTAAAAAAGGCCAGAGCTGTGCCCTCAGAGGCCGGACTTCATCCAGGACAGGACTGGACAACATCGTTTCTAACTTCCCTATCTGATGCCTTTTTACGTGTTCATGATTGTGTGTGCATGTGTGAGTGTCTGTTTTGTGAGAACATGGCTGTGGATGTTTCCTCTCCTCCCAGCCATTAGAAGGGGCTCATATAACCACCCTCTGGGCCTCTGAGAGACACACTCTCTATAAATACACACCACTTAAGGGCCTGTGGGCAACTTGGCACACACACACACGTGCACGCACGCAGACACACACACACACCACACAAGCAGTAGTTCTATGACTCCCTATTAAGCCTTCATATGGATGTTTATGCTTTTGCTTAATAGGAAGAGGCCTAAAAAATTATACCCTTCAAAATACAGCAAGGTCAAAAAAACCAACAACAACAACAGCACAAAAAAACACTCACAACTTTATGGTGGGTAGTAAACACATTCTACCTCCATAATACCCCTCTTATTGCTTACTTTGACTATTTCATACTATACTCATGTGTGGCTTTGATTAGCTAAATGAATAACATTTGTCAGTCATAGTAGGCTTAGGGGAGTAGGAGGTGGCATTTTCAAAATAAGAGTAGTTGTTGCTCTCATGCAACACAATGTGCCTTTAGACATTCTGCTAGGAAGGAGATAAAACTGTGGAACAGATGTCCCTGTTGTCCTTCTGCCGTGTCTTTGTGTGTGTGTGTGTCTGTGGGTGGGTGCGTTTGTGTGTGTGTGTGTGTGTGTGTGTGTGCGTGAGCGTACAAATCCTTTGCCATTAGTATTTTCACTCTTTTAGCACCTTGTTTTGGCAGCATGTTCACTACTTTTATCTTGTACCTTGGTAATGGCCAGAGCAATATTAGGCACACACACACACACACACACAAGCCGGTATGTGAGCAAACACAGACACATCTGCATACACACTTTAAAGCCGAGTCACTCCTCATGCCTGTGGTCTTTAGAGACAAAATGTCCTCTCTTCACCTGGCTCTCGGGATCAAGGTCCCATTTCTACATCAGAATGTCGAGCCTGTTCATTTTTCTGTCTCCTCATTTAGTGCATCCCAGTGGACTTTCTGTCTGTCTGTGTGTCCGTCTACCAGTCTGATAGTGTATTTCATCAAAGCTTTTCCTATTAGAAGTGCCATCTGTCCATCTGTCTGTCTGTTCATCTGTTTATCTGCACATATGTATGCCAGTCCCTCTTTGCCTTCGCTTTCAGTCCATCCTTCTCTCCGGTTATCAAGAGTCCATCCGCCGCTCCGTTTATCTTTCATCGATCTGTCCATCTGCCGGTCTATCTGAGTGTGAGCAAAGTATCAAAATGTGTTTTTGCATCCCCATTCCTTGGAGCTTCATAATTTACAGTACAAATGCCAATAAAACCATTTTATGCTGTCTGTAGGCACTGTGGCGTGTGGAGAGACGGGTCTTTACATGACTGACTACATATGGTTCAAAACTCTAAAATGTTTTATTAGATTAACTCATTTGTAAATTAGATGATGCTATTAACATCCCTGGGGGATGTTGGGCTCCTGCTGCTGTCAAGTAAAATAATCCTCAGAACAATATTATCTGTTCTGTAATAAAATGATATATTGAGAAAACAACAAATAAACATAAAGCAAATGGAGATAGTCGCTTTCAGGTCAAGAATAATGGCATATGAATATCCAAAGGACGAATCACTGCTTCTCTATTAGATTTACCTTGAAGACGGTCTGAATTGCAAACTGCTGACTTGGCGGTACACAGGAAACTGGTGCAGAATGTGCAGGAATGTTTTCAAATGTGCATCATTAAAGGGGATTTTTGTTAGTTTTGCTTTTGCTTCAATACTGGAAATACTGTGAGTTCAGCATCAAGCTTCTTTCTTTCACTTGCAGGAACGCTTTCCAGTGGTAGAAAACAACACAAATGTTAATTCAATGTTCTCTATAGTTAGCGTGCTAACCAGCCAGTCCCAGCCTGTCTCATATGTTAGCAACTCACTGTAGCTTCCAATCTGCACCTGAAGACACACACATCAGAGTGTGTATTATGATCTTTTTCCATTCAAACACAACATTGGCAGAAGCTCTCTTCAAGTGACAATCACCGCCACCAACTTCCAGCAAGACATCCGATGTGGCAGATGAGAAAACCCCCCAATAGCCCCCTCCAAATTTTACCACTATTCATGTATAAATTAGCCATTCATTCTTTTTTTTCCTAATATATTTAGCAGTACCTTTCATTTCAGTGCAAATGAACACAATACATTTTAATGTCATGATTATCCATTAAAGTGCCATATAACATTTGCTAAAAACCAAAGTCAGCAGTAGAAGTTTAGTCAGACTGAAAGTGTTTCAGTCTCCCACTCAGCGAACACAGCTCACGACCAGCAGCCATATCAAGCGGGAAGGACAGCACAGTCGGAGAGCTGCCTATTACAAGTCCTCCCGGATGAAGAGTAGCTGATTTTGGCCCAACTATCCAAGTGTGGAAAAATAAAGTTTCTAAAGTTACCGTATGAATATTGGCAACGCTGGTGTGCTTCCAAGGATCCCCCTCTGGGCTGGCTTTACCCGTTTGCACATTTCAACAATCCCTTTCTGCATGTAATTTCATGAACTCAGACTCAAAACTCTTGAATTCTTCTTAGTCCAGTTAATGCATCTGAAAAGAAACGTGTTTTTATTCTGGTCCTCAAGAAAAAGCTCTGATTGATTAGAGTTCTATAAAATGTATTGACATTAAAGAGGCTTAATATCTGTGCACCAATAATTCATAAGGGGGGAAAAAAGAGATGTTACTATCAGACTGGCCTTTTGCTATCCACAAACAGCAACACTAACAACACTTGAATTCAGGTCACTGGTTAGACAAAAGTGAACCCCCAAATGTGGCAAAAACCTTATACTTCAAATTTGGACTGTTTTGTACTGCCCATATTTCAAATTACTGTTCATATACAAATGTGCAGAGAGCTATGAAAAAAGAAGGAGGTGCATGAAGACTACATGATATGATAATCAGATTGTATTACCAAAGAGAAGTCACAGAAATCTGTACAGTATGAGTGGAAGTACGTCTCATTTCACATAAAGTTACAGTGTGTGTGTGTGTGAATGTATAAGCTGGGAGCATGGATTCAGGTCAGAAATATTCAAGCACAGTGGTGGCACAGAGCAAACAGAAACAATAATAGCCCAGAGCGGTACATAGAGACAGTCTAGGCAGCATTAATTCATTTTCCTTGCTGCTTACTCATTTTCAGGGTCACAGGGGTGCTTGAGCCGATCGAGAGAAGGCAGCAAAACAAGGCGGACAGGTTGCTTGTGCACTGCAGGCGAAAACAAAGACAGACAAACAAATTCAAACCAAGAGGCAATTTTAAATCTTCAATTCCTCAGGCTCGCATATGGCGGGAGACAAATCAGAAGCACAACAAAAGAAACACATACAAACTTCACATAAAGGGAACCAAAGCTGCAATCTTGCTGTGAGGTGACACTATTAACTATGGAGCCTCATATCCCCGACCACACATTATCTCTTCTTTTTGGACAATTTAAACGAGGTCTGCTGTCGAAGCGATCCTAATGCAGTGTGGTCTGCACTGATTAGTACACCTTGAGAGCCTGTCATGAAGGTTTAAGGTATCAGATGTGAGCAAGGTGAGTTCGTAGATTACAGCAAGCAGTGCACAGCTTTACTTCAATAACTAGTGGGAAATTCACAGATGCTTTGTGTGCCTGCGCTCACGTATCTGTTTAATTGGACACACATGTTAGCGTATCTAATCATTAAGTTTATCCGCAGACTACAACACATGTTAGAGTTTGAGATCCAGTCTGCAACATGATTACTCACAAACATGTTAGTGCACAAAAAAAAGCAGAACACATTTTGAGATATGCAGCAGCTGTGAAACAAGAGCCTCTGGGATGAGGACACTAAATGTGTGAGTTCTAAAAATCACACATTTGCTCTGTCTATTGCACCTTTTTCTTTTATGTTTGAGTGTTTCTAAGTTTGCACACGTGTGTTTTGTTTTTTGTTTTTTTTTTTTTCCCTGCAAGCAGTGATCCATTACGCTGTCAGCTCTTTCCTATGATGCTTAACAGCAACAGGAACATTGTGTCTAGAGAAAATGACTTCATCCTTTGGAAGACAATAGCACTGCATTCCTTTATTTCCCTCAGACTGCCTTTCTCTCTCCTTTGATCCCTCAATCTTAATGTTATGGTCTCCTGTAAAGATCGCCTCTATCACTTTGCCTCTACCTTTCTGGATCACTTCTGTTCCTTCTATTTTCTGTGGATGACTCATTCTTTCTCCTGTCGCATCTTTCTTGCTCACTCTGTCTGATTTGAAGAAGCTCTATCTGTATCTTTTTGTTTCAAATGCTAGGGTATTATATATCTTGGAGAGGGGATGATTGAGCTAGCAGCCTTGTGCTTTTGCATAATTGTATGTGACTGTCCTCTGTCTGGTTATTATTTCTGAGTGTTTCACACACAGACATATACACATACACTCACAGAGATGAATGTTTAGCTTGATAAAATTCCTCAGCATCAAAAGCTTCAATCTCCTGGCCTTTAGCTAACTAGTGTTTGTGGCTCATTTTCATTCAAAGGGCATGCACTGTGAATTTTGCAGTTTATTTTACTGTTTATATTATACGACTCTCAGGGATTCACACACAAATACTTATAGATTTGGATTTAAAAGTATTTCATCAGGACATCCCTTCTTAAGATGAATCATAATGATTAATAGTAGAAAATTAGTAATAGTCTGTCACATCATGAGTGGGATTTGCAAGAGCGGCTAAATCTGAACATAATTCAGAGTGGATGGTGATAAATGATCAAACCCTCAACCAATCACATGCTTGTATCATTTGAATGAAATAACACAGCAGAGTGTGATGAAAAACAAAAGAACCAAAAAAAAAAAAGGCAGCAACCGGAGAGATTGACTGCATTGTGTCCATCCTCACTTTACTGCTATTCATCTTGTATGCCACCATCTGAACAATGTTTGATATATATGATGCCCCGATTTCACAAAAACTGTAACAACAGATTTGAAAATGTGGAATTTATTTGCTTTATAGAAGTACTCTTCTAAATAGGGCAGGATGAGCGGTTACCAAGCATGCCACATTACTGCAGCATCCCAGGGTCTGTTCCAGCTGGAGACCTGTGCAGCAGGTCATTCTCCTCTCTACCTGCTTCCTGTCCACCAACCGATACAATCATAAACATATTTGTCGACAACTGTGATCTAACCTGCTCCGACTTCTGGTACTCTTAGAAAATTACAATCACTCTTATTGTTTCTTTTCTGATAGTAAATACGAACTTATGGTGGGACTACACATAAGATAGGAATGTTCTTGTCATTGAGATATATTTGAAAACTGGGTCTTGCCCCACTTTACTTGGGACATATAATCACCCATGTGTCCCACATCTGAGGGTGGTGAAATCCCACGGGAGTCTAGCTATATGATCTACATTTAGCAGCCTTGTTAGGAGTCCTGCTGCCTAAGAAAGAATTTGGCCACAATTTCTTGATATCAGCTAGATATCAACAATTAATACAGTAAATCTCCCAAATAATGATGGGGCAATTGTTAAATATTAATTTTGATGCCAAAGAGAAGAAGAGCCAGGTAGAAAAATTCAGTCTTTGGTGCCATCTCATGCTGCCCCCTGTCCCCTCCCAGCCTGTGTTATTTTGGTGTCGGTGCTCTGTTGTCCACGAAGTGTTTGGGCAATCAAACGTGTGAAATTAGTTTCAGGAGGGTTTTGATTGCATTTCAATGGGTCAAATTTTCCCCAGCTTGAGTAGTGAGCTGGAGGGCAGAGCTTACATGCGTTTGTTTTTCCTTCTGCCAAAACAGAGGTCTTTATTAATACTACTGTTATAACTGCTCTGTGGCCACAGTTTTCTGCAGTCCCCAGTATTAATCCTAATGTCGCTCAAGCAATGAGATGTTTGGTCTTTTGATACCTCATAAAAAGGCAAATCAATGTATTCAATTTTACTGCCTCCCTTCCCACCTTTGTGCCACGTCATGAGTGCAGGGCACATAAATATGACTTGACAATGAGAGAGAATTTCAAGTTGATTTAAAGCAGGCAGGAATGGTGGACTGAATGAATATTGACTTCGGATTGATGTATTGACACGGAATAAAATGTGTCTATATTTAATGGACTCGATTGGTAAATTGCTATATTAACAGATGCTCATATTTTTACATGAATGTTTTAAAATTATCCATTTTGTTCCCATTCCGAGAGAAATCAGGAATTTGGCCAACTTTGTGGTTTGTGCGTCATTGTATATGTGTGAACACACATGAGCACCACTCTCTTCTTTCTGCAGTATTTCTCAACACAATGAGAGCCTATTCAAATCCTATTAAAGCAGCACAGAGGGCTGCGCAGCATCACTCATTCATCTGTCACTCACTCTCTCGCGCTCTCTCCGTTTTTGCTGCCCGTAGACGGCTGGGTGGTAAATGGGTGGGAGAGCCCCAACTATCACTTTTGTCTCTCTCTCTCTTTATATTTCATGTAGCGACTGAAGACCTCAGGGTAGATATAGTTTGCTTAGCATGCTAAAAGCATCAGAGCTCTAGGGGTGCTGAGCTGTATGTGTAAACAAAATTTTGGACAATTATTCCCACATTTGATTTAAATAGAAAAGAAAAAAAAAAAACATTCAGCCCTCATTGGCAGCTGCATTCTCAGTTTGTTGTCTCAGTCTGGTTTCGACTAAAAGCATGAATCATTTTCTACAGAATTAATTTGATACAACATACAGACAGCATAGTTTTTATAGGCTGATACTTTTCAGGACAAGTTCTGTTCAGGGCAAATGCTAAAATTTAGGGGCGTCCTGGAATGTCATGGCCATTCAATCACACCTTGAACAATTGAGAAACAGCACATTCCTCACCCTGCAGTGCATCTGCTGTATCATGACTGCATAATAACATGTCTTCACTTATTCTGATCGCACTGAGAAAAAAAAAGTGACAGCGCTGTTTCAGAAGAACCAATCACCAAAGGACTTGTGCAGTTGTGAAAGCACTACCTAAATGCTTTGTTAGTTAAATAAGTTAATTACACACCGGTCTACATGTTGCTGCAGAGACCCACCTGCCTGAATATCAGTGACGTGCGATGAGGTTTGTAGTTGGGGACGCTCTGACTCGCAAGTCAGATTTACAAACATATAATGCTAATAGTAGAGCTGAAATTCACAATTCAGCTGGCAGATTTTTCCCTGACTGCTCGTTATGTTTCATATATTCACACACAAGTAGGGCTGCATTTGGCAGTTAAATTTATAGCGACTCAGAGGGAGCATATTAGCTCTTGCAGTTCCACAGTACATAAACATTAAATACAAACAAAAGTAAAGCGTGGTGTGCAAAAAACAGATTTCCAATTCTGACAAAACCCATTTTTGTCCCAAACTGAACTATTCCTGTTGTTTTTAAAAGCTTTAAGCTAAAGCCTGAGGGTAGTTATTTTGTCAGTTATCACAAGCTTACTATACATTATCCCGCAACTCCTTCATGTGGAAACCAAATCCTTCATGTTCAGGGTGAAAATCCAGTGCAGGTGTTTCGTTGATGTTCTTTGAATTTTCACAAGAGTAAACCAAAGCGTACACTTGAACTGCAGGCTCCCTATCGCCCCCTACGTTGAGGCAGCGGTACTTGCTGTCTTTTTCTTGTGGAGTCATGTCAGATCAATAAGACTGAAATATTACACACATATGAGAAATACATTGCCAAACACTATGGAAACTAAGACATATAATAAAAGTGTCTCCAAACATCATTATTATTGGATATATTAGAAACATACAGAGAAATGGCAACAAGCACGCGCCAAATGCATGCGCTCAATCCAGTTTGTGAGGGAGTGCGCAATCTGGGGTGAGGCACGGCCCGTCACTGCCTCATCTCTACAGAGTTACGGCGAATTTGACTACAAAAATGATCAAAACTTATAGGAAACACAACGACATTGCCTTGAAAGCACAGACCAGTGGACAAACATGAATAATATCTTATTGTTTCTTTTTTACTCCTCATGATGCCTCCCCTAACTGCACGTCCACGCTGAATATCATGCTGAGCAACAGCGTTCGCATGGCAGCTACAAGATGTCCCATTTGGAAGAGAAAGAACCGGTCCTGTCGATGACTGCTCCGCTATCACCACCAAACAGAACAGTATCCTGCAGCCAAGTGTCACCCCTCAGCCCGCATCTCTCATCCATTAGGGTTAGTTACATCACCAGGATGGACATGGAGCATATGGGGAAATTAATTGGGCAGCATAAGTAATGATGGAGCAAATATGTCATCAAAAACCTTCTCGGTGTCCTCGTGAAGGTAATCTGACAGATTTGTATGAGCAGCAGGGAGACAAACAGACTGCAGCAACCACAGAATATCATCCATCTGGGGCTATTAGGTGAGAGGAGGTGTTAAAATCCTTCATTTGAGCATCATTTTGTTCTAGACATGACTAATATTGCTCTGCCATGTAAGCTAATGAACAGAGCCAGTAGGTGTGACAGCAAGGTGGATGTGTGCTTGACGTCTGACTCATTGTCATGGTAACAAGTACAGAGTCTGGGTATCTTCTGAAAGTAACCATGATTGAACGGTGGGGATTTTTTGTTGGGTAGGCCCCTGCACTCAGCTCATAGTTTGAAATACTTTTATATTGCTGTACTTTCCAAGGAAACGTGTCCTCACAGCATGGATGTTCAAGATGCCAGGTTTTCTGTGTGGAGTGTTATTGGTGACTCTAAACTGCTTATAGACATAAGTGTGAATAGCTGTTTATGTTTTTACATGTCAGCCCAGAGATAGATTGGCAACTCATCCAGGATGTACCCCGCCATGGCCCAAGTCAGCTGGGATTGGCTCCAGTCCCCCAACCCTGACAAATAATCGGTATATATAATGGATGGATGGATGGATGATGGATGGATGGATGCTATACTTCACAGAATTTTCTTCAATTTCTTTCCGTATAAAGGCCTATATGTGTATATCTATGTAACTATCTATGATAGATCGATAGATACAATTCTACACCGTACATTTGCACATTTAGGTTAATCATAGTCTGTATGTAAAAAGGTTGATGTAAGTGTGTGTGTGTGTGTGCGTGCGTGCTTGGGGCCACTGCATGGAGCTCTGTTTCCATTAATGGCAGTACTAAGATGCAACTCAGCTTTCTGAATTATGTAAATGAGGTACTGTAAATTCATGACAGAATCAATGGCTTTCATTTTTATCAAATCAATCAGGCTTCCATCAGTCCACAAACGGCACACCACTGCAGGACACACGTACACACACACACCACGAGGCCTTAAATTAATCCTGCCAAGACAGGCCTTAGAATAATGAGTTTTGGAATGATGTGTATACAGTCATAAATATAATTTTTGCTTTTAACCATCAGCTGATTCATGATAATGTCGGTGCGTGAAAGAGAGAGTGGTAGAGAGAGAGACAGCGAGAGAGCGAAGCCTTTTATGATGAGTCAACTACTGGGACATTACCAAATGAATTTCAGCCTGATACACTATAAGTCATGAAAGATGAAGAGGCTGGCCATTTTTACTACAACACAGCATAAAGTGTAAACCCACACGCTCACACTTTCAAACACATACATGAGACCACTCCTGTTACAAACGTAGTGGTGAGGTTGTGAAACGTTCTTCTAAATACACGATGACAATATGACAAGCTTTGATTTAACAACACGCAATGCTGTGAGCGAAGAAATCAAAGCAGACACCGTATTTCCTTTTTCGCAGGGCAGATCTCCTTTAAGACATGTTAATGTAGATATGTGCAGTGTAAACAGCAGATCTGGCGTTCATCCCAATAATTTGTTTTGGCTTCTGTTTTTTGATTTATCCTCTGGACAACTGCTGAAGCAAGGAAATGCAGTCAAATAGTTAGAGAGCAGATGAATGGTCTAAGATGTCTGTCATTGCCTCTGTGTGGTCCATATCATACCTTCTGAGACCTCCAGTGTCCTGAGGACCACTGATGTTTCCGATGTTTAGCAGGATTCTCCAACATGGCGAGCTGTTTGGCTATTGCCTGATTTGGTATTTGACAAATGCAACAGCGACACAAGAGGAGGCAGAAGTGTAGACTTCTCAGTTGTTTTGTGTTGGTTTGTGTTTTGTTTTTTGTTTTTTAAATTTGATATTCTTGCCACCGGAAAGCTAAAACGTCTGTGTCACATTGACCTCAGGTTTTATGAAATAATCCATTATTTAACAAATTGCGATGTTACTTTGTAATATTTTCATTGTCTTTGAAAATAGTTACCTGCTCAAACCACAAGTCTTTACATTATTTATAACAGCAGCCACATTTGTAATTAAATCTTTATCACTAAATACAGGCTATCTTTTGATTTCTTCATCCAATCCCTAGATCTCGTTTGGACAAACAATATGCAGATGACTGACTATTAATCTGTAACCAGAAAGAACTTTGTGAAACAGGCCTCAGGTTATGATTTGTTTTTCATCAAATCTCCAAAGCTTTTTCTATGTGGAAACAACAACAATCGACAATGCTGACTGGACCACCTCTGTGACTCAGACAAGCATGTGTCCATTTCACTTTTTTGATGTCTTCATCTTCTGTGCCGACACATCCCATTTATTCCCCATGTCTCATCAATATCACATTTCCACTTCCTCCATATATCAAATACAGTCTAGTAGGAGGTTTTTCAGCACAACCTTGAATCCCAATTGAAGGCTAACGTCACTGCATGTCTCGTCATGTTATCATGTTACACAAGCAACACATCTCACTGCACCTCAGCACATCTCTTCCTGAATTTTATGTCAGTTGTGACTTGAAACTTTTGAGGCTGCTTCTACTTTAAGCTTCTGTCACTCAGTTTATCCTCTCAGTTTTCAGTCGAGGATAAACTTAAACATTGGAATCTTTCTACCATCATCTGAACGATGTTTGAGCCAGGAAAAAGAGCAAAATAAAACACGTGCAATTGCACCCTCAAGGTAGATTAAGTTGTAACATGAACACATTTCCTCTGTTTACTGCACATTTTGTTTAGACAAAAAGCTAAACAGTTGCTGCTATGATGACAACCCCAAATTGTAAAGTCTGTGAGTATGTGTTAGGCGTCTTTAAATACTTTGATCTTGAACTTGACCTCCTGTATTGCATTTTACTATTTCAATGGCTCCTTAATCAGCACAAATCCATCAACTCGCCTCCCGGCACTATTTTAATGAAGACTGCTTTTGGACTGAGTTTGGGTTCTAGCTTCATGACGAACTTAAAATGTGACCCGTTGGCTGAATGATATGATATGCATGAGCAGAGGCCCTGGACAAGCCAAGGCAGCTGAACTTTGTAGGAAGCAAGCAAGCAAGCTTCTGTGATTCTCTGTCAGAAATAAATGTGTTTATTAGTATTTTCAAATCACCCATCCCATTTTGTAGTTGGCCAAGGTGACAAAAGTTTGTGTATGCACAAAATGCAGTGGGATTAGTGGATAAATCGTGACATATATGAAGCATGTGACCAAAGAGATGAAAACATCAGACTAAATGGAGGCATGAGGAGACTCCTCTCCAATGAATACATGATGAAACGAACAACGGCAATATTTCTTTTTAATCAAATCATCTTTTTGTGCTCTTCTAATATTAGCATCAGAAGAGTGCATGGATACACATTCATTTACATTTTTATTGTATAGTTCCAGAAAATGCTGCAATTGGATGGCTTCCTGCCTTTTGTGTAACAGGAGCATATAATATATGGAGGTACATAAATAAGCTTAAGAAGACATAAAAAATCCCTATATAGTCTGACTTGTGTTGATAAAGCTTTCATCCACATTTATTGACATCAGAAATGACACATTAAATTGGATCTGGTGTTGTCTGTTTCGTTTCCAAAGTCAAGAATAAACCCTCAACCATGAAAAATAAATTGTTTGGCTGTTTTGTAATGTTCCATTCCAAATGTGTTCAAGAATTCATAAACTAATTCATTGAATATTTGTGTATCGCACTCTTTTGTGTGTGTTTATGCAAACACTGCCGCATGTGGGTGAGTTAGTGGGTGTGGATGTCTGGATGTGTAGAATACATAGGTGTTTGTGTGTGTGTGTGTGTGAAACTGTTGTTGGGTTGTAATCATTGCCTGTCTCTTGGTTTAGAAAAGATGTTGGCATGACAACATGACACTGGGGAAGGGTTGGAGGGTAGACATAGAGGGAAAAGAGGAAAACAGTGCACTCACTCCAAAAATAGAAACCTGGTCGTTTCTTTGCCATATTTAAGAGCAAACATTGTGCTCTGATTTTTCTGTGAACATACTTCAAATCTCAACTTGCATGTCGACTTAATATTATTCGTGAAATTAAGGTAACGTAATAATCAGTCTCAAAGTCTGTTTCCAAAATCAAGAAAGCAAATCAACCTTTTTTTTAGCATTCAGTAAAACTTTGTTTTCTACTATAATTTCACATTACACACAGACAGAGAAAACAACAGTCTCTCTCCTCATTTAAAAGACTTCGGACCATGACGAGTTATCAGTCTAAGACATTAAAGTCATTCGATATGGCTGTCAAATTCATCCTGTCTATCCGCCATTCACTCATATAATATTTATGTAGAAGCAGTATACTTCATTCCTCCCACAGATACAAGCTCACATCGCTGAAACTTTGTTAGATGGCCAAAAACACTTTTGTATCCATTTTATCTGGTTTTCACTTTGCATTCAGTCAGAGATGAAGGCGGGGTGTGTATGATACAGTAGTTCTGTTGCAGACATTTTCTAGAAAATCATCAAAACGAGCTGATAAAAAAAAAAAAAAAAAGAACGTACAGTGCAAAAGAGGAGGAGAGAAAACTGGGAATGTTATCACCTGAATTATTAATCAAGATAATTCAAGTCCCAATGACAAGAATATCTATCTCTTTGAGGCACCACAGACACATTTACACATTCACAAACACACAAGCACACGCACATTTGTTCACACATATGCACAAGGCTCTTTTATCTTGCCTACTCGACAGTTATCGCTTTAAAATGGGTCAAGACAAAATGAAAATCGAGAAACTTTTTGTTGCATAAAAACGATAGACAAGGAGACAGAAAGACACACAGGGGGAACAAGAGAGATAGGTTGGGGCTGGAGGGAGCAAAGGGAGAGGAGAATTGCTTGATAATAAAAGTTTCCTTCCAAACTCAAGATTGCAGAAGGAAGTTGCAGCATATTTGTAGACAAAGTACGAATTTCAGTCAGTTTTGTTTAGTGTTTTTTTGTTTTGTTTTGTTTTGTTTTTTTTTCCTATTGTGCATATGTGGGCAGTTGTGTGTTTTTAAACCTTTCACACAATACACAATTCTAAGTGTCATGTAGTAGTTTTCTACATTGACTTCTTTTCCCTTTGTTACCAAGACAACAGACAAAAAAAAAAAAAAAAATCTATGAGGTCAAGAGCGTTCAGATTATCCAGTGTAATATTATGATATGGCTAATGATTAAGTGCCTATTTTTTGAAGAGTTTCTCTTAAAGGAGGGAAGAGGTAAAACGGGAAAGCGTGAGAGATCATGAGATGAAGCAGACGAGGATCAGACCGACACCTGCAGTGGCAAATGTGAGACAGCGGACGGATTGTGGTGACGGTATGGTCCATTAAAAGCCACAGCGGCTTTATTTGCATATCATTTTCTTTTGTAATTGGTGTGTTTATCCAGTCAGATAAATGACAATCACAACTGTTTGGTAATGAGAGGCTGATAACCTGCCTTGTGTTAACACAGCTATTAACATTTATCATGAAGTCACACAAACATGCCTCTGAGCTATTCACTAATACACCAAGCACTTTCTTTGGCAGTGCAGTGGCCCTTGTCAGTGCTTTTCCCCTCTGTAGCCACAGGCGCTTTAATAATTACATTTAGACATTTTTTGGAGATCTAAATAGAATCAGGTTGAAATAACAGCATTACAATGGGAACTGACACACCATGACACTTTATCAGAATTTAGCTATATTGGACTTTTAAAAGGCAGAAAGCTTCTGTACATTTTGTGAAGCTGAAATTTTAATCAAATTGTCAGGCTTCTAGTTTGCACCAAGACTTGCTGGATGAAGGTCATATAAGCCACAAAAGTGCAACTACTGTTGTGCATACTGCGAAGACAGTGCCGATCTTCCGATATATGCTCTACGTCTTCCTGTGCCTGGTGGGTTTCCATGAAGAAGGCCATTTTTGCCACATGTGTGCGGCGTGTCATATGGTGGAGTAGAAGTCACGCACTGCACCTACATACTACGTGTATCACTCTGTCAGGCCCGACTGCCAGCACATGGCTTAGAAAAGCAGTGATAGAGGAGAATGCAGATACACCTTGTGAGGAATCACTTTCAACAGATCCAGCAGGATATCTATTTGTAGTTTGCAGTCAGTAAAAGTGCCAAGCGTCGTAACTATAAATGAGCTACGCGACGAAGAGCCGACTTTCATAATTCAAAAGTGACACCATTTTGTGTTTGTTGTGCTGCCTGTGCTTTCCTTTTAACTATCGGCATCTCAAACACCTCCCTGGTTTGCAAAGGAGATATAAGTTCAGTACAAGCACAAATATGCTGTAGAACAAATCAAAACACAGTCTGCTATTTAAACAAATCTGAGAAAAGCGCACGTATAGACTTGGCATAGTGAAACGCGTTACATCGCCTCATACTACTGTTACTTCTTGAAAGGACAGATCGGCTGAGTTTCCCCATCGTTTGCTCTTTCCAAATGAATTGGCCCAAACTGTTGATACTTTGATACAAAGAAAAGCATTTACAGCGTGTAGTGTTTCCAACTCTGCATATTTTTGTGTCACAATTTTTTTTCTTCTCTATTTCAAAAAAAGCACAGAGGAGACCAATCAAGCAGGTTTTGGGCAAACCTACTTGGAGGCACAACAGCAGTGTCTTACCCAGAGGCTCTCCAAAGTGTGAGAGACAAAATAAACAGCTTCTAAGTTTCTCTGAAAGTGGAGGAAGAAAATGCAGTTGAAATCACAGTGCAGCCGTTGTGTTTGGTGATTCTATCAGGCAATGCCACGGCTACAAAATAAGAATCTAAGTAGTGCATAGCAGCGGCTAAGAAGTGGGCTGGATAATGGCATGCGTTCTTAAAGGACTGCATTTGATCACTATGACAACAGAAAGTGGAATTTATCGGAAATATGGCCGTGCTAATATATTATACTTGGGAACAGAGATACTTTGACCTACTAGCTCATCTTTAAATATCAGGTGATAATGCAATTATCAGTGGTGTTAATTTGTTTGTTAATTTGTGGCAAACTTGCAGTTAACTGTTTCACTGAAGATGACATAGACCAGAAATCACCAGTGGGCTTTAAAGCATGGAGGAGTAGAAGAAGAGCTGAGAGGTGCTGATTCGTGGATGTGAGAAGTGCTGCCTCTGGGTTTTACAGTATGAGACTATAAATAAGACAAAATGTTGACAATAACAGTTTGTCAACATGTGTGCAATTTGTGATGCTTGTGCAATTTGTGGTCTGAGCATCTTCTTCAAACACATTTCATTTAATCGTTTTCCACTATGGTGGCAATATTACAGAACAACGTGCCGTGTTGTGTGCGCGACAGTTACGACACTTCATTTGTCACCTACTTCCTGCTGTTTGTGGCACAAAGTTTGTTCTCTTCCAACAACGTTTTTTGAAATCCAGCTGTTAATGGAAATACTAAACATCGGTTCACAGGGTGTTCATTTTCTGATTGTTTTGTATACGTATGTGGAGTATGTACACAGATGGTGCTCTGTTACCTTCCAAAGCGGTAGGCGATGATTGTTTTTTATGAAAGAGTAATTATAATCTCAGCTCCATTCATTTTCATTTATTAACTGCTAATCGGAAATGGAACACACGCCATTGGCACGTATGAACAGCCTTTGTGATTCTACGGATGGGTACAGAGTTTCAATGTGCTAAAAGATTGTAATGAAATGGTTATTTTCTTGTTTACCTTTACTGTTTTCCTTTAGATGTGCTCAAATACTTTGAAAGTCGTTATTTCTAGCCCCTCACCCATAGAAATCCTGCCACACGCATTTGCAGGATAACACAGACTGGACCATGTGGAAATGTTTAATAAGAAATCCATTGGGAATCCTGCACAGTATGTAAATGAATGGAAATCGTCTGTCATGCTTCATAAGCTGTGGTGTTGGATTCTTGGAAGGTATTTCATATAATTATGTTGAGATCATGGGAAATATAGAATACAATATTTAAAAAGCACGGGGTATACTGTTGATTTGTGTAAACCTTTCGCTTTTTCAAATAACCAGAAAATCATAACTATTTATTCAGCGCTTATGTGCATAATTTGACTTATAGTTTAGTATTATTATGCGGCTTCTAGCATTTAATGTATGCAGCTTACATTTTGTAAGTAAATACAACTGCACATTTCATATTTAGTGGTAAGAGTTATAATTAAAGGCTTGCTGAGGTTTCCAGTATAGCTCACTTCCATTTACTTTCGTACAAACACGGGACTTATGAATGACACATTTGTCATATAATAAAATATGACCATAACGGCCACGTTCAAATGCAATATAGAAAGTACGGGAAAGTGGCTGCTCTTCTTCTTCCAGCCAACACCCATGATTAACTGAGCAATTTCAGCTCTTCACTTATCTAATGACTTTAAGCACAGAGCTCATAAAGATAGAGGACAAAGAAGTTTGCATAGCTATGTGCCTATAATATTCACCTACTTGCTTTATAAATATACTGTGTGGTCAAATATTGCATATTGCAGAAAAGCTTCTTAACACAACCTACATTAATAAATACAGGCAGCAGTCCACAGGTTGAATGTATTCCAAAACTGTTTACCTTCCAAACCGCAAACATAAGAATATGAAAGAATTAAATGTGATTACATCAGCCTGTTATACGCAAAGCACCCTTAGCCGTAGGGAAGAGGAGGTAAGAAGGGACGGAGGGAAGAGACTAAGACTTAAGGAGATTCGCATTTATTGGCATGTGTGCTTGCAATCTGTTGCCGTCTTAAAGCCGTAGAATATTAAAATGCAAAGAGATGCAGGACTGCATTTTCATAGGCAGGGAATAGCAAACCAGCTATCCACATTCATGTTTAAAATCTATTTATATTCATTATGATTACACAGAAGAGGAATAGGCATTTTAATATTAGAAGCGAGGTTGTGACTTTTAGTGACAACTTTTTTCCATCCAAATTGTTTTGAAACCTGCTAAACAAGGAATGTCTGTTCAAGCGCACACATTTTTAAGGCGTTAATTAGTTTATACTTTGGCACCAAGGCTGATATTATCTACTAAAACACAGTAATGGAGAAACAGCTAACCTTTAGTTAATTATGACTGCATCATCACATATGTAAAATTATGTTTGCCTGGAAAAATTTTATTTTGCTAAAGCAAAAACATAGTTTGTATGTTTGGTAGTCCAGACAACTGTTGATGAGCTCACTTTGTAATAAATGTAAGTTACAATAGAGGACAAAGGAAGATGCATTCAGTACTGAACCTGTGGACTTATTTCAAAACAAAATGAGCTTTATCTGCAGTCAAACCAAATCTTTGAACTGGAAAATATATCTGCATTCCTCAGGTGATTACAAAGACTACAAATTCTCTTGTCGATGTCACTCACACATAAAGCTATTATTTTTTGTGTCGTCCTTCAAGTCTGAGGAAAGGACCCATTTCCTTTAGAGCTATTCAAAATCTGCAGACCCGGCTGTAATTTGAAATTAATCCAATCAAGATCATTTCTGAACGGTGCTGTTTATATCTTTTATCAGAATATACATTTCATGAGCTTTTTAATTTAATTGAGAACTATCTTTTAATTGCAGTAATCGGCTCGTACTTGCGGTCATTACCTGCCATGGACGCGCACACACACATGACTGTTGCGCATTGTACGTGTGTGCATGTTTGTTTTTTTTTCTCCTTTGACTAATTATTGCTTTCATGTTTTGCATTTGAGAACAATGCAACAACGATGATGTGGTCAACTCCATTTAAGTCCCAAGTCTGTATTTCTGTATTAAGTAATAAAATCAGACCACGAACTTAATGCCTCTCCATTTCCGTCTTTTCTTGCTTGTCACAACTTTCGGCTTTGTCTCTGTGAAAAGCAGCTTTCACACCAGTTGCCAGTTGCACACAGAGATGCATGTAGAGACATGGAGCGCACACTTCATTTGCACCCTGACAGCTCAGTACATGTTCTTGATGAAAGAATTGACAGTTCAAGGTGATGCTACCTCCAATCAATCCAGTGTGGCGCTGTGTGATGTTAGCTCTGTGCACAGGATTTGTGCTTGTGTGGGAACGTGTGAGTGAGTCACACATGTGTACATCTCCTCTTTTGTCGTGTTGGTCCAGGCAGGGGGTAGCTGACAGGTGTCCCTTCTTCTTAGGCATGCAATTTATCACACCACTGGTGGTAGGGACCTTTGGCCGACTCCAAATGTCCATGGTACACAATGCTTTCACTCTTTCTTTCCGAAAACAAACAATTGTGAAATCATTTCAAAACAAAACGCTTGGAAATATTGCAATATCGCTCGGCTACAATGTGACCTCACTGTTACATTCACATGTTTGGGCATATTTCCTCCTCGTTATCCATAGACTGACAAAGGCAGCAAATATATTCTAACCAGAAAAAAAGTCATGGCATGCTGAGAAGCCATGGAGATTTATAATCTTTTGTTCTTTTGGACTTGATAATAAAAAGTGTTTGAGGGCTCAGTATGAGGCAGCTGTCAGAAATAAACCATGGCTATGAACATCACTCCTCAGATATCATTATTTTGGTTCTTTTCAATTAATTATGAGAGCGTGGTGAGTCGGTACTTTAGATCTCATTTCAGGGCCTTAATTGGTTTGTGAGCATAAAAACCTTTATTGTGTATGCCCTGCAGCACTCACACAGCAACACACACACACACACCCCACATGCCACATACGCACAAATGGTGTGAAGAGTTTGGATATGGAAGTTAAATGTATAATTTTTTTTGAGCGCAAGATCACAACATTTTGCTGGATATCGACCGGCTCATCATCAAGCTTTTATTGGTGAAAATCTCTTTCTTGATATTTGGTTCCACTAGATCTTTTTTTTTTTCTCCACTAAATTGCACATTCCTTTGCTCTCTCCTTGGTAACAGCAGCTTTCTCTGAGGGGGAGCCCTTGCCCACCAACCCACCTCCGCCAGCCCCACAAATCCCTCCCATTCCCCATTCTTTTCATCCTCTGCTGCTGTACCAAATCAGCTGGAGGTGAGGTTTTTAGGCAGAGTGGAGGGTTATGAGGGAAGCAAGAACCATGGCGAACAACATAAGCATAAAGA